>NC_081181.1:37333217-37680260 GCF_029867415.1 Vicia villosa | reverse complement strand
GACGTAGTCGTAGCGAGGACGATCGACGAACTGCCTAAACAAATATCGTGTTCTTGTCGCTTTTACTTTCTCTTTTACCTTCTGTTCAAAATTGGTTATAAGTGCGAAATTGATCAACGATTCAAGTGTTAAAATTGTGAATTAAAGTTCTGCACAAACATCACAATTCACCACAACTTGAATCACTATCAATTTGAACCTATCACCAAGTGTTTGTGTTTTTGCTTAATCCAATCTTACTGCATTGCAAATCAAAGTTGTCAATCTAGAAGTTAATTGGATTTCAGTTGTTAAACGTATTGGTTAGCTATCATATTACTTCACCATCAATTCCACTTACTATTTGGTTTTGAAACACATACGACCTTTGCAATAGCGGTCCAGAATAGACGCAAGTCGATTCAGAACCGCTTTCGCTCAAGTCTGTAGAAAAATCTGTAAAAACTTAGTGAGATCTATTCACCCCCCCCCCTCTAGATCTATAGGCCAGCGTCTAACAAATGCTTGAAGAAGCGTAGTGGTTGGAAGTAGTTTTAACAAACCTAGGAGTTAGTATAACAAAATCCTGCTTAATATGCTTTCATAGTTAACCTTGCCTCAATTATGACTTTTGAATGTTGTAACTTGGCCTGGTTCACGGTTTTAAGAAACAATGGATATAAGGCTCAAAATTTATTTAACCCACCCCTTTCTCCTTGATGTTCTCCAAATCCTAAGAACTCGCCTAATCCAATGATTGTGCTTTGTTTGCAAGAGAATCATTTCAGTTCTGATGTTGAGCGAAAGCATTAGTGAAGATCCAAGCACCGATGAAAAATGTTGTAGAGATCAAGCATTGATGGGAAGCTTTGATGATTTAGCAGTCACAAGCTTATCCTTTGTATTTCGCCTTTGTTTTTGTTTTTATCCCTTTTTTTGCATGGACCAATTCCCTTGAATTTGATCCATCGGGATGCCCTAAATTTTGCCTAAGACATTTGGTTTGTTTTCATGGAATTTTCCATTTTGACTTAGCGGGCATTTTTCTTTTGAATGCTCCTTTTGAGATTTGATCCTCGGATATTGAATATTGCGATTGCCATGACGACTTTGATTTGTAAGCTTTGACTTTGACACGTCCTCGATCTTGAATGATGTATTGAGGAAGAAGATGTCGCGAGTGTTATCTCCATTGCTTCCTTATTTTTTATGAGTGCGAGGAAAAAGGTGTGCTTAAACCTTTTCTTGATCCTTATGCTTGAACCTTTACTTCAACCTTTGCTTGACCCTTATGCTTGAATCCTTGTTTGGATTGACTGTTTCTCTTGACAACCAAAATACACCATTGAATTAGTCGAAATCTACCCTGCCCCTGGTTGAAATCAAGGGTTTTTTTTGAAAAGTAGAAACAAACTCCAACTCCTGGCTCGAGGGGGTGACGAGGGATTAACATCCTTATATCTCCACTGTTTGGGAATTGAAACAATGCATGTACATCGTTGGTTCGGTCTTACCTTGAAAGCATACGTTTAGCGGGATTTTAGTTATTTGTATTCGTCATTCTCCCTTTGGTTTATTAATAATCCTAAAACCTGGAAAGTCGTAGTAGTGAGCGAATGAATTGATTCCAAAACCTGCGTGGTCATCCCACTAGAATTGCTAATCCGAAGGTACAACTTTATCCTGAGTAACACTTAGTGATCGTAAGGGTTGAAATTTTGAGCATGATAAAACATATTGATCCTAGGGACAATCTCCTTTGTAAATCCGTTGACCCTGTTTTACTCCTTAGTTCATGGACTTGTAAGAGTAAAGGGTAAATCTCGAATTTTCCTTGGGCACATCAAACCTGTCGGGAATAAATTGTTAGTAATGGGTTTTCATCGTATCAGAACTTCACGAGTTTCCTTTGACTGAGCCTCTTTTGCTTTTCCTAAGGATAGTATTACCTATGACCCTTTTATCGCTTGGTGGGGAGTTAACATATGTCGCCTTTCCTCCATTGTAAATAGGCATCTTTGTTCAGGGTATTGCCCCAGTTGGACTGACCCTTGCCCCCAAGTTATCGTAGAGCGTCTTTGTAAGTTTTGTTATGTTCTAAGATGAACCCCTTTATGACTAGATACCCCTTAAGTGTATCTGTGAGGGAACTTCTTTGTTGAACTAATCCTTGCTTGACGATAACCTTTAATGTATTTATAATCCGGTTTCGAGAAGGCATGGACATGCAGAAGGCATGGTGAAAGGCATTCCTTTTTCCATTTATATGACCAAGATTATCCCCAATACTTTATCTTCCTTTCTCCATAGTTTGTGATCCCTTGATTTTTCTCCGGGAATCTCGGGAAATCGGCTAGCACGGTAAGTGTGGATGTGGGCGAAGATGCAAATGGAAATGTATGGATGCATGAAAATACAAACGCATGCATATGCGAGAGACTCCTTGTATTATAACTCCTTGTATGCAATGCAGACGTGGGACATATAATCCTAGGGATAGCCTTAGAGGCGACATTAGATCCTAGTGGAATCCTTGCAAGATAGATGTCATGACACGCCAATGGAAATCCCTTATATTAGGGAGTATGTAGAAGGTAGCGGCTGGTGACCGTTCAAGACAGTCACCAAATCTCATGGCCATCGAGAGGCCGTTCGACGTGTGCCAATGAAGTTGTCCCTCGTGGGAAGGTTCTCTACGCGGAACACAACCTATCTAAGGACGGTATCTAAATAAAGTGAAATCCCTACAGGCTAGGGATTGAAGACGCATAAATGGAAATCCAAACCCTACAAGTTAGAGGGTGCGCGGGAATAAGCACGGGATGACCGTTCAAGACAGTCACTGGATCTCATGGCCATCGAGAGGCCAATCGACGTGCGTTAATGAGGACGTCCTTCAGGGGAAGGACACGTAGTTGTAAGAACACATGGACGTAAAAGAAAATCCCTACAGGCTAGGGAGTGCGTAGGAGCAAGCACGAGGTGACCGTTCATGACAGTCACTAGATCTCATGGCCATCGAGAGGCCAATCGACGTGCATTAATAAAGATGTCCTTCGTGGGAAGGATGCGATTTTTTTATAAAAAAAATAGAATCCCTACCGGCTAGGGAGTGCGTAGATGTAGGCACATGGTGACTGTTCATGACAGTCACTAAGTCTCATGGCCATCGAGAGGCCAATCGACGTGCATAAATGAAGGTGTTCTTCGTGGGAAGGACATGGTCTTAGAAATAGATCCCCCCTGCAGGCCAGGGAACGCGTAGGGATACCTGAAAAATAAAAACGCAAGACATTTGCAGTATATAAATTGCACACATATAATAAGCACATAAGCCCTGGGTTCATGGGTTCGACGTAATGGCTTAGGGTGCCTACCCTTCCCATTGGTATGTCCTAGAAGGTCTCATGGGGTCGTTCGTAGTCGCCGAGACTTTTTGTCTCTTTGGATTTTAGAACAACTCACTTATCCATGAGGTTCAAATTTTAGGGGTAGGTTCCCAGAGAGGTCAGCTAAATACCAAGTCCTTCCCTCAACAAAGTCAAGCTTCGTATCACACATTTCCGGATATTCAACCCACTCTGAGTGGAATTATAATAAGACTCGTAGGAGATGTAATTCCCCTCTTGTCTTAAATATCATTCCCACGCTTATGTTTAACAACAATTTAAATCCCAAAAAGCAATGAAATAACACATATTCAAATAAATAAACATTTAACTGAATTGCGGTAAATAAATGAATTGCAGTGAATAAATAAGATTGCAAATAAATAAATAAATAAATAAAATTTATATATTTATAAAAAACCATAAACCCTAATCCAGAACCCTAAAATGACGAATTAGCCAAACCCTAAAAATTTCGCCAAAAACCTAAACCCTCTCAAGCCTTAGGAGCATAATAATTCACCATTATAGTTGTCCCCAGCAAAGTCGCCAACTGTAGCAACCTGCCCTAAAAATTAAGATTTAGAGTCGCCACCTATTCTACCAGGGCGAATAGGAAACCCAACGCGGTTAAGAGATCGGGGTAAGATTATTATAATCAGGTCGAGGGGAGGTGTTAGGCACCCTCAACCCTTTCCTATGGATTTGAATCTAATGGTCAAGTTTTATGGCTAACATAAAGAAAGGTGACAGAAAGTTATATAGGGTAAATGGTAAGATTTGAACTTGATTAGAATTTTGAGGAAGGGGACTCGCCTTGTTTCCAAGTGCCTAGGTATCTCCTTAGGGAGAATCAGAGTCAACGTAGTTCGGGGATAGGGTTGTACGCCTTAAAATTGATTATGAAATTGTTTTAAAGGCTTTTTGAATAGCCTATTGTAGTTTTGAATTTTGTGGTTCGCAAGGCATTTTGAATTGCCTGATCGAAGGGATGAAAATCCGTAGTTTGATTTGAAGTGTTTTGAATGTTTTAGATTTGGGCGTACATCCCTGGTTTGATGTGTTTTTGTTAGGTGCGATGATCAATAGATTTGATCATTATAATTAACGAATTTGATTGTGTATTGCTGGTTATTCTGACCGATAGATTCAGTCGTCACGAGCACCAAATGAAGTATATTTTAATTTTATATAACTTATCATTATCCCTCATAATCAATAGGTTTGATTATTATACGATAATGAATTTCAATATTTATGTTTTAGTATTTTATCTCTCGTCATTGTGACCAATAGATTTAGTCGGAGCGAGGAGAGAATTAAACCAGAATTAGTTAAATTATCAATAAATGAATTAATAATTGAGATTATTTCTCGTCAATGCGACTAATAGGTATAGTCGGATCGAGGAGAAAATTGATTGATGGTTAATGTTTTTGCCAAATGGGCAATGGGATTGGGCAAATCCTAATGTATTGGTACTTTTAGGATTTTTGTGATTTTTAACAATTAAAATTGACTAAACAAATTATTCGAAATAATCGAAAAAAATCAGGAAAATAAATCCTAAATTTGAGTCATTAGCCTAATTCTAATTTAATTTTTACTATTGATTCAATTTTAAGATTAAATTATATATCTAACATAATTAAACTTAACTATGTAATTATATATAAAAAAAATAATTAAATAAACCTGGGAATAAATCCTGCGCTTCTGTTCCTTGAAGTTCCATGGTACACCTGCGCTCCTAGGGCATTGGATTGCCTCTGGTTAATATCTGATGGCTATGATGATGCGGGTGCATCATGCCAAGCAGGAATGCGTGGCACCGGATCTGTATTCAAAAGAACACAACAGAAAAATTAACAAAATAATACGCAGGAGGGAGGGATCGATCCCGTGCCCCTACGCGTCATGACTCCAACATGTTACCTTTGCCACTGCGCCATTCACGACTTCGCTGTTTCACAAACCAACACCAAATAATATATACAAAACGCAACCCTTTAATATCTTGAAACGAAACCTGCGCGCCCCCTCCTGTTAATCTTCTTCATTTATTTTTTCTGAAAAGCATAGGGACCTTTGGCTACAGTTCCCTTTCATGGCTAGATGTCTCCACCATTCAAATCTACAAATTAGTGTCAAAACATACCAAATAATAACTCGGATTAACCATATATAACATCCCGAACTCCATGGGACCATTAATTTGGTCCGAAATTATCCGTAACCGAAAATCCCAATTTCATAACTTGTGAAACCTAGCCATGGTGATTCACAAAACCTGCAAGAAAGCTCAAATCAAACGGTCCAGGGAGATTTTAAACAAGATTCTAAACACAATCCTATATCCGAAATTGATTTGTGATGCCTATACTATCGGATTCGACTTTGAAAATTTTGAGGCGAAAAAAAAATATTAGGATACGTTTGTGTATGTTCAGACCAATGGTGCTCATTCGGTTATGTCCAGGGAGCTTCAATAAATCGATTACCACACTTGGCTTGACCTGAGTCGGTCTCACAATTCCTTTGTTTCCTCCCTTGGTTCACGACTGTTTTTGTTATTTGTGTAAGGTTTTCTGCATGCCAATTCTCCTGTATTTTCTCAGTCACCATAAGATGTTAGTGATTAATAAAAAACAAAATATGGTTAGAATGGTGAAATTCACGTGAAACAAACTGGTGAATGAATGTTAAATTTTGACTCCCTCTCACTGCCAATGAATCAATTTCTATACAAATTATGTACAATAGTGGACCTGCAATATTTGTCTGTACGTGTTATTAGGATTAGAAAGAATGGCCCCCTTTAACTGTTAAAATTAGTCCTATTTATATTAGTTTAAATTAGGTTTTCTTTCCTAATGGGCCTAGTGCCCAATTAACCTAATAACTCAAAATAAGTTAAACTGAAATTGATAATATTTTTATTATAATGTTAACCCTGAAATAAAAATAGAATACTAATTCTAATAAGACTATTATTAATCCCAAAAATAATTCTAATATATATTAATAGTTAGTAAAACAAAATAATACTAATAATAAAAAATAAGATTACAAATAAAAATTCAATAAAAGTGCAAAATAAAAGAATTAAATAGTGAAACCAATTTATAATATGATAAAATCCTTATGATAAGATAATTGGACCAACTGTTTGGGTCCCGAAATATGTGTTGATTGTACCCCCATTTTGACCAGTTTATTATAGAATGAGTTTAACAATATGAATGTTAAACCCCACGGCTCCAAATTTGGTATTTCCTTAAAGAAATGATCAGGCAAATTTTGGGGTATGACAGAATGGCTTACACTCTCCATTTAGATAACCAAATGCCCCTATAGTGGAAAGCACACCAAGCACTACGTCAGAACACTTTAGATCACTTTCTGGAAGAAAATTTTGGCAAAGTCATACAAAAGTTGCAAGTGTCCATCTTTTAGGGATTAGAGTTGTGCCAATGGTGCGCAAACTCAAGATACAAGGCGTCTTACTTATCCCTCGGTCGGGAGCCCCAAATATAGCGACTGGAATTTTTGAATGCTTTAGGGATTTGAGCTGCCAATGATGCGAACTCAAGAACACAAAGTCTTGTTTATCCCTCAGTCGGGAGCCCTAAATACAGCTGCTGGAACAGAAATCACCATCATGAATGTAGAATATTACTATCGGCAAACAATAATGACCTCTGCGCTTGGCCATCAAAGTCGTTACTTGGAACACACAATAGTTGTTGGGAAGGAAGCCTCTGGAAGTACAGATTGCAAGTGATTATCATGAGTTACTTCCTCGAGGAAGAACACACATTATACTTGCATCAGATGAAATGGGATTGACAAGTAGAAACCAATATGAATAAACTCAAACATCTCTGTATCGAGCAAGCCCTGGACTCTTGGTACCACAAAACCTTGTAAAGCTTGACATTATGATCAGGAGCCCCATAATGGAAAACACTGAGTATTGTCATCGAATCAGGAGAGCTATCTGTGGTGAGAAAGACTCAAAGCACGAATCTCAATCAACTGAAATTCCAACACGCAAGGATGCAATTAAACACAAGGCATGGAAACCTCGTCCGCTTGTTTCTCATATTCTTTCTGTCTCTATTGCCAAGCAAAGGTTGCTGAAAAGGAAACTCAATGAGGAGGAGGTGACTCTGGATATGAAACAGAACCTTGAGGATGAGAGGTGCCTTTGCAGATCACTCTTGATTACTGTCTGGCAGAAGATTATGACGAAGTCACACGGAATTCGTAATGCTTTAGGGATTCAAGCAATGCAAATGGTGCAAGCTCAAGACAAAATGGTCTTGCTTATCCCTCATTCGGGGGCCTCAAACAACTTCAAAGACTTGTAGATACTATCATCACGACCAGGTGCCCCAGAATAGAACTCACACCTAGTGTTATCTTCATCAAGCATAGAGAGTCTGTAGACATCCACACAGTATGGAGCTTAACCAGTTGCAAATAAAGCAAGCATGAAAGCCACTGAGCACAATACACGTCCTCATACATAACCCCAACTGAGTTTCTTCTTGGTCACCCCACAAAGTTATTTCATGACTGATCTTTGAACACACAATAAGAACAAATCAAGTCTCTGAGTCTGGTGAGAGTACCAAGTCTGAGTAAGAGATCCTCGATCCTGAACACCTGTTATACATGAAATGTATGAGATGCGTGATAGGAATGTGATGCCATGTTCATTCGATTTCCAAGGAATCCTCGTGTTTTGATTTTTTTAGCAAGCAAGTGATGGAAAAGCTCGGCACGAGGCTTAAAGATATGATTCCTTGGAAATGGAAAGAACATGTATGCTAGTTATTTTTTGTACATCATTTTTTGGAAAGTAAATATGCAATGATGCAAGGTGGTGGGAACCACAATACTGGATATATCTGGGATGCCGAGAAATCACACGGCACAATTTCAAAGGTTCGGCCCCAAATGGTATACCACACAGAACACAAAATGTCAATCCACAGAACCAAAACCCATAGTCAACAACACAATGGAATAGAACATAGATTGCCACTCGAACAAGAACCATAGTACCCCACGAACAGGAACCAATAGTACACTCGAACAAGAACAGCGGTAACCCACGAACGAGAACCAAAGTCACCATCAATGTACCTGTTAAGCAATGATTGATTCCCGCCCCACTCACGGGTAAATCTAGGCCAGGGTAGGTCGAAAAGCCAACAGAGGATCGAATATAGGCGTTATCATACGATATTGCCTCATTCCACCAAGCTCTGCCCGTGGATACGTGTTCAGATCAATCAGGCATACGCCATCTGTCCGTCACGGCCACTCTAGTCCTAGTTCCTAAGGTATCACTCATAACCTGGGTATTGGGTCTTTTACCTCTTGAAACACCCACCCACAGATAGAAATCCAGACAGTCCAGAATATGATGCAGAAAAGTAAATGTGCACATAGAATGCAATGCAAACAGGTAAATATGCAAAGCAGTAAAGAACCAAAAGATAAACACATAAGCGCTAGGATCGACTCGCTAAGTCCGGACCTGCAATAGGTTGAGACGTCCCCAGCAGAGTCGCTAGCTGTCGCTACCGCGAAAATTAACAGAGTCGCCACTAACATATTTATCCTGAAAAGGAAGGGAATTCTAGCAAACCACAAAACAAAACAACGGTCTCACGACTAGAGAAGAGGGTAAGGGAGTCGGTTACGCGAGGGGAAGGTGCTAGCACCCCTCGCGCCCATCGTACTCGATGGTATCCACGCTAGTGTCTAAAACTATGGGTGTGTAAGCAAACTGCGCTAATCTGGACTAAAATAAATGCAGAATGTAGGGAAAAGAAAGAGTTATACTCGCACGGGGCCTATCCCGCTGCCTACGTATCCTTTTTGAGGAATCAGAGGTACCGTAGCTCGGCTAACTAGATTCTGTTTGTTTTGTGTTTTTTAGGTGAACGAGTTACATTCACACTCCGTTGCTCGACCTTTGGAGACTTATGCTTGGGAATGGAGCGGAAATAACAAGCTCTTAAGAAAATAAAAATCAAAGAGTGAGGTTTTTGTTTTAAAGAATGCATGAGGAAGACCTAAGCTAAGGGGAAGGCTTGCTACCTAATGTTATCATACAAAGGGTACAGGTCTAAACTGAACTAACAACCTATGGGGGAAAAGGCGAAAGCAAACAATAATAACATCACACAAACGAGCTCCGCTCGTAAAGCAAACAAAACCAATGGCACTGGCCGAGTGGTAGAAAAGCGGTCCCGCCATAGCCAAGGGGAGCAAATCACCCGAGTCAACCAAGAATTAGACCTCGCGAAAATGATCAAGCCATAGACAAGAGGAGCGAATCCCTCTCAGCAACCAAGCCGTCACGGATCTGAAAGGAAAATGGTGCGTGCGTACACCGAGCATCAACGTCGAGCGACGCGAGCTATAGGAAAGGCGGGGGTCCGGCTGCATGAACCCTTTTCCTGACATACTCGATAACATGGTCTTGTGCAGGTTCAGAAGCGAGCCACACGTAGCATGCGCACACTGAACAGACTCGATGAGACTAGGCGGAGGTTGATTGCTAACCCTTTCCGCACGCCTTCCATGAGGACTTAACGGAGTGCCATATAGGACTTATTACACCGTGACTCCCTGCCGCAAAGCACGAATGTAAACACACCAACAAAAACAGAGCCTCTTTCGAGGACTTGGCCAGATGCATGTCTAGGTCCTACTTCTCATGTTAAAGGATGATGCGAGAAAGCGATAAAGTGCAAGAAAAATAAAATGAAACGGGATCAATACCAATCGAATGATGATCCGTAAACTAAAGCGAAGAGAGCAAGGAAACTAGGATCCCGCAAGCGAGCTAGCAAAGCAAAAGCAAATAGTCAGTACACCGATTAGCCATGAAATCACACAAAGTTCGACATGCGCGTCAAGCATAATCACAATACATCTGCAAGAGGAACAAGCAAACCAAGCAAGCAGATATAAAGTAATAGGAACGTGTCTCCAAGATGAGAACACGAAGGGAGTGAATGAAATCGTGTTCCGCAAATAAAGCGGAACACTCACATAATAAGCATCGATCAGTGACCATCCAAAAGCCTCGCACACTAGCACACAAGTTAGAGATAACAACATATCGCAATCGAAATTGCGTTATTTGAATGATAAGCTAAATCAGAAATGGATAACGGAATAGAGGATGAAAACGTAGCGAAAGCAAACAAGAAGAAACATGGGATAATATTCAAAAGCAAATCAAATATGTATACTGAAACCACGAAAGTCAAAACAAGTATTTACATGCACAACGATACATCGAAACGGCGAAACCGGGTAAAAACGGTAAAAACTAAACTCATCAGAATTAAGCCAAAATTTTATGGTAAGCTAGAAACGTGCCAAAGAACTCAAATATGAAGTCGGAATTTATTAAATCGGCTCGGAAGCACGATTTCCGAAATCAGGCAGTAGCGAAAACGATAAAAAAAAGTCTGCCGAAACCGAAAATAACCTTTCCATCAGCTCCGGAAGCATTATTCTACTCAAGAAACATTATTCACATTCGCAAAAATTCAACACGGTTCAAGAGTTATGACATTTTGAAGTAAAGCCGACACACCGCGCGCGTTATGGAAAAATTCGGAAAGAAAGCAAATAGCATGGTATAGCAGCAAGTTCCAGCACTTAGAGGCATTTATTAACACACAAGAAAGCTCTACTATCACTTAGAATTAACAAACAAACAACACAACAAAGTTTAGACAAAAATCCTTCAAAAAACTATGTTTTCATGAGTTGAAAATAATGAAATGCAACACGAATACAAAGCCAAGCAAATTCTGGATTATGTTACCTTTAAAACAGCCCCAACAACTCATAGAAATCACACATAAACACCAAGAAATGGCTCACGGCAATTGGCTCAAAGTAGCACATCATTTGCAAGTTAGAACTTAAGCATAAAACATGATTTTCAAGTAGGCACAAAGCATCAAATTCATGTTCAAAGATAGAAACAACAATGTCAACCTCAAACAACTTTACATTCAAGTCTCAATGCATATCAACATTCATGGATATTGGATTCAAATTGAAATTAAGCATCACAACAACTAGCATCATTGTCACATTCAAGAATTTTGAACAATTATCCACATTCAACAACAATAACTCTTGGCAACAAGTTCTACTTGCAAAATTCAGCATTCACAACATCTAATCAACAACACATTGATCACACAATCACCAACATTCATGAGCAACAAGTTAGAATCAAGCATTATATGCAACAATTGACATCCACAAGTTCTTTCACAAAAGTTCAGCATCATTAACATTTCAAATCCACAACACAACAATATTATCAAATCATCACAACTCTCATAATCAAATCATCAAACACTTTGTGTGCATATATTTAATTCATAGAGCATTATCGATATATCATCAACAACTATCAACATTATTCTCACATTTGAATCAATTAAGCAAGATCAACATGAATCATTCAAATAACAAGCGATTATTATCATCAATTATCAAAAATCATCCATCGATAATCAAACATCATCATCAATTATCATATTAATTTGGATCAAGCAACAAAATCAATTATCTAACAAGATTTATAGTGAATTTACCGGATCAAACGAAGAGATCAAGACCGAATGAACACGAACACGACGCGGACACGATACGAACACGAACGCGAATCCGAGAGATCTAGGGAGGGAGTGAGGCGCGCAAGAGTGTTGAAAGAGAGGTCTTCAACCTTCAATTGATGATCAATGAGGAAGGATGGTCTTCATTCTTGATTTGATCTTCATTTGTTTTTGAGATTTGATCTTGAATTGATGAAGATTGATGAAAGTTTTTTGAGTTTTTGTGGTTTTGATCCAAGAAGATTGATAGAGAATTGCAAGAAAGTGTTTTTTAGAATTTTGGTGAATTGAAGTTATGAGAGAATATGAAGAAAAATAACTTATATAGTGTGAGTGGTGAAATGTCCAAAACGCCCTTAATTATCTCTTTTTTGACTCGTTTTTGAGGAAACTCGGTTCGGCTCTGAATTCTGTAACGAAACCAATGCCATTCTAAAGATGACCAAATTCTTGACTCGTAGTCGCGAGAATCGTCTCAATCCGATAAGCGATGAAGAAATTACGCGCGTTTGAATGACGAGAAACGTCGATACATCTGGCGCGACTGTGCAGAATTTTGTGAGTATCGTTCAAAGAACTCGATAAAACTCCATCTTCGGCTCGAAATCTGAACAAGCATGTGTGAAGAAGAATCGAAGCTAACGAAATTTCTGAGAAAATTCCGTCGGAATGGACTTCATACGATAAAAATCGAAGAAGTTATGAATTTTCGAACTAGGCACGACATACCCGAAAACACACTTTTTACCGAAAGATTAGGCGCTCTTCAAAATGCTGGGAGTTTTCAGTGCATAATTGGTCTCCGGTCCGAACATATGAAATCTCGGTAATGATGACACGGAGCTCCAGTTAAATTTTCGAGCAAATCCGACGAGCGGACTATGAGATATGAATTTTCTCAGCTCCGAAACCTTACATTCAGCACCATTTTTCACTGTGAAATCTCGAATAATTTGCATATCTAACAACCTTCCTCAAAGAACTGGCCTCCGAGCCGAACACTGTCGCACCCCAATTTTTGACCTACAAATTTCATTCATATGATCATGTTGCGTTCGTATTTCGTTTGCATTCAAATTGTCGCATTTGTTGCATATTTCCCGGTTTTATTCATCCTTTTAATTTCTACTTCAAAAATAAAAAAATTTCATTAATTTCATTTAGATTTATGTCTTTACATTTGAAAAAATATAAAAATAAAAATATGTGTTTTAATTGTTAGTCTAATTAGTGTTATTGGATTTCTTAGTTTAGATTTATTCTCCCATTTTTATTATCTTTTCTAAAAAATGTTTAATACAAAAAATAATAAGAAAGTTTTGATGTATTCCTAGTTTGGGCCTATTGTCCATTCTTGCTTAAGGCCCAAACTTGTTTTCTTTTGTAAAGCCCATTTTATTCATTTTTGCCATTACACTAAGTCAAACAAAAATGTACAGAGAAAACAACAAAAATCGAATTTTTTACTGTCCTACCATCTTTTTAGGAACAAATACCCAATATGCCATACTTTTCACACTTTTTCCCAATATGCCATGTTTTCAAAAAAAAAAACTGATTTATAGAGCATCCGCCCTTTGAATGGGCGGAGCTTCTCCTTTTATATGAACAGCCGCCCTTTGATTGGGCGGAGGAGTGTTTTTCGTTTTTTTTTTTTTTTTGAAATTTTAATTAAATTAAAAACAAATTTAAATAATATAATAAATATTATAATTAATAATAAAACAATAATATATATTAAAAATATTATAATAAAATATAATTTTAATTTCACAACATCTTTATAAAAAATTGTATTATTCAATTAAATTATTTTATTATATATTAATCATATTATTATTAATAAAATAATAATATATATATGTTAATTATTTTTTGTTTTAAATTTATAAATTAATACAATTAATTTTTTTAATTTTAAAATAAATTGAATTAAAATATATTAAATAACATTTATATAAATAAAATACTTTATTAATCATATTATTATTAAAACACATATACTTCATACACCCAACAAAATTTCATTAAAAATTAATTTAATTAATTTAATTAATATATAATAAAATAATTTAATTAAATAATACAAATTTTTATAAAGATGTTGTGAAATTAAAATTATATTTTATTATAATATTTTTAATATATATTATTGGTTTATTATTAATTATAATATTTATTATATTATTTAAATTTGTTTTTAATTTAATTAGAATTTAAATTGCAACAGATAAGATCAGTGAATCAGCTAACTCGAGCGTCCACGGAAAAGAGTAGTTCATTCATTAATTAAAAGGTACATAGAAAATAACCAACAGAAAAAGATAAACTAAAACATCTAAGAAATCACCACGGTTAAAACAATGTCATTAGGTCCATGCATCATTTGAATGGCATGAATGTCGTATTCCACGTTATCCCAGAAAGTTATCGTTGCTCCAGTCACAGCATCGACCCTTGTTTTAAGCCTCTTGATGCTTCTTATCTGTTCGCCGACCTCGTACTCCCCCTCTAAAAATCTCAGGAGAGTCCTCTTGAGTTGCTCGACGGAAGAGATATTCCAAAACATAACCGGCATGGGAGGTTTGACGGCGGAGAATATGACATGTCCGGTCCTTCTGCGATACTCCGGTTCAAGTTCGGCACGCCATGTTGATCTCCGGGGCGGCAACTCTGTTGTCCGGTGACATCCATCTGGCCTAATGGTTGTCCGGCGAGGCATGGTTGTGTTTGTGTGATTGTTTGGTATTTGGAGTTTGTGTATCTGTGTGTAAACTCAACCATAGTAGCCCCTAATTTATAATAGTAGTGGGTAGAAAAAAGTAATGATGTTGCGTACTGTTTACAAGCACGCCTAACATGTATGATAAATGTAGACACACTGATCAATGACTGACTTGATGGGACTAGACGAAAGCATGCGTATTTGACTGTCCAAAATAAAGAGTGGCAGTATGGGCCATGACTGACTTGATGGGACTAGACGAAAGCATGCGTATTTGACTGTCCAAAATAAAGAGTGGCAGTATGGGCCATGACTGACTTGATGGGACTAGACGAAAGCATGCATATATTATCTATTTTAATATATGTTATATGTGTTGTCGTAATTGTAATGTTATTTATGTTAAATGCGAAAGATCTGTGTTGTCGTAATTGTAATGTTATTTATGTTAAATGCGAAAGACGACACTTTATTAATAATGGTGCATAAAATTTAACAACAAAATAAAACACTATGCATTACTGGTTCCAACATTTGGACAATTCGTTCGGTTGTGACCAGGAAGACGACACAACGCACATTTTCTCTCTAACTCATCATAGTTGTCCATTTCTGTTCTAATACGTGAGCTCACGGGACGACCTTTCTTGTTCCTCCGCATCAATGGGTTGTGACAAATTTGATCTCCTTCAAAGGAGGGCCAATACTCATCTAATGGTAGTACTTGAAAACTTGTGCTGTAAACACCGAATAAGTTTGAGACTCTGTAAACGTCGGACAGTAGAGCATAGGCGTCTTGGCGCACCACAGAACATGCAGCAATAACGTGTGAACAAGGAACACGGTAAGCTTGATACTTTCCACAGTCACACCAAAGATCTCTTAGGTTTACCTTGTAATCTTCCATAGGCTTTCCTTCACCATGGTCCCTTGTCTCCTTCACACTGAAAGTGTTATGGTTATAGTCAAATATTCTTACATGATGCGTGCTGGATTTTGCCGTTTCTTCTTTCATCACCTTCATGCAACTTTCTGTAAATGTTTGTCCAGAACTCAATACTGCACTCCACTTAGCACCCCTTTCAGTAAAAAGTGTTCCCATCCTATAGTATGTCGCACGCACCAATGTCGTAATAGGTAGATTACGTGTCCCTTTGAATACCGAGTTCATCGATTCGACCAGGTTTGTTGCCATGTGACCCCAACGCCGACCTCCATCAAATGCCCTCGTCCACTTTTCCAATGGAATATTGTCTAGCCATCTCAAAGCATCACCATTAGCCATACCAATTTCATTTCTGTAGTAGTGGAATGTTGGTTGGTTCAAAGCGTACCCTGATAATTACAAAAAAATGAGTTACTAACATATACATATAATTTACCAAATATAATAATAGGAAATTTATACTTACCCATATTGATAACTTTTTTTCGGAGGTTACGGTCTTTGATCTCCCTCATGAAATTTTGTGCGATATGTCTGATACAATAGACATGTACAGATGGAGGCTCATGCCAACCATTCTCTGGATTATTGTAAGCACTTTCAATTGATGCATGCCTGTCTGAAATCAAACACAAGCCAGACTGAGGGGCTACATGCATTCTCAAGTTCTTTAGAAAGAAACCCCAACCATCTGCGGTCTCCCCCAACACAAGGGCAAAAGCAACTGGAAAGATATTACTATTTCCATCTTGAGCTACCGCCATTAGTAGAGTACCTTTGTACTTACCATATAACCAGGTACCATCAACCTGAAGTATAGGTTTGCAATATGCAAACCCTCTAATGCTTGGTTGGAATGCCCAGAAAAGTCGATGAAAAATTTGTTTTCCATTGACAACAGTTCCGTCATCTGTATATACGGGAAGTGTTTGCATTTCTACCACTGTACCAGGAACAAATTTCTTGAGAGCTAACAAGTAGTGTGGCAGCTCATTGTATGAGTTCTCCCAGTTACCGTATACCTGTTCGATAGCCTTATTCCTTGCAATCCATGTTTTCTTGTACGACGGAGTAAATTTGAATTCAGACACAATCTCACTAATACAGACGCTCACCTTAGTTGAAGGGTCCTTATCAACAAGGGGCATTAAATGTTGACACATTATCTGAGAGCTAAGTTGCCTATGATCTTGATTGAACATAGTTGTTGAACAACTATGTAGTGGGTTCATAATGCCTATCTCCCATAGGTCGCTCCTCTTTCGAAAGGACGCCAAAAGTCGAAACTTGCATGTAGCGTTTCTACAACATATTTCATATCTTTTTTTGTCAGAAAAATTCACCTTGAAATCAATACATTGTTTCATATGATATTTTGAGATGGCACGAACACATTCGGCTTTTGTTTTAAACTGGTTACCCACAGCTATCTCACCCTCCATCGGAAGATGGGGACCCCGTGGCCATGCAAACGAAGGTTGGTCTTCAGTAAGTTGCAACGTTGTAAGGTGGGGCGGTGGACAATACACATTTTCAACTGGAATTTGTTGCTCCTCTTCATTGATTGCATCTGTTTCGAACAGAGTGGTAAATAAATCATCAACTTGTGCTTCAGTTTCTTCATCATCGTCTTCTTCAACATTTTCATTAGGAATTATTGCTGCATTTTCTTGTTCAACTCTTTGAAATTTTATGTAGAGATCAATGTAATCAAAGCCAGTAATTTCATGATTCGCAAACATTGTTTCGACATCATCGTCGTCTCGGACCTTCAGAGGAACAAATTTCACATTATCATTACCGAAAAAAATTACATTTCAGTAAATAATTTGAGAAATCGAACCAGCTTGCAGCTTTGATTCCAACCTACTCCGCAGGTAATCAAAATTAGGATTTCTGCTTATCTTCAAACGACAAATTTCTGTGTTTGCAAAAATAATCCCAACAGCATCAGATGACTGAATTTCTCCTTTGTAATGAGCATTCACAATATATTGTGTAGACATAATTTTTTGAGCTTATGAGAATTTTTGTGATAGTGTGAGAAATAATGTGAGAAATAATGTGATAGTGTGAGAAATAATGGGTGAACAATTTTGGACAATACAGATGCAAGAGTGTGGAGAATAGACATGAAATAGTGTGAGAAATAATGGGTGAACAATTTTAATACAGCACTTTAAATTCGTTGAGTCAATAAATGCAAATCCACAGGTCCGCCCATTTGACCAGCGGATGTCAGGAAAAAGCAACTGCTCCGCCCAATGAAGATGCGAAAGTCAACAACTAATTAATAGGGTCCGCCCGTTACAGGTGCGGAATGCATTAAATGTGCAGACCAATTTACACTGATCCGCCCATTTGACCTGCGGATGTCAGACAAAATTAAAGGCTTCCGCCCATTTGACCTGCGGACATGTTGAATTGGTAAACGAAAATTAAATATTTCTGTCACGAATTAAATTATCCAACACCAACTATTTTTAATTTTTACCCAATATTTCTCAATTCAAATTCATTTCTCATACAATTTCACTCCCACTATATTTCTTCTCATACAATTTCACTCTTACTATATTTCTATCCTACAATTTCTTACTCACATAACAAAAAATGTCTTTGTTAACACTCGGAGAAGAACATCGTGCACACCGAACAACATTATTGCATATGTAAGTATCTTTATATTTTTTTTAAACTTCATTTGTTATAAGTTTTGTTATTACTTATTTGTTGTTATTATTGTATTTTAGGATATAAACAAATTTCGCCCTCGGTCACATAGTTTTGTTGAAGTCGACGATATGATCCGCCCGTATTTGCAACAAGCGGGATTTGGCCATGTCATAAACATTACCTCTTATGGCGTAGATAGAAAATTCCTCCTAGCCTTATGCGAAAGATGGCGACCAGAGACACACACTTTCCATCTACCAACCGGTGAATGCACCATTACGCTTGAAGATGTTCATATGTTGATGGGTTTACGTATCGATGGTTTCGCAGTAGCTGGATCTACAGCCGTGCCTTATTCTATCGCTGAAGAACTACTGGGTGAACCATTAACAAACACAAGTAGAAAGGGCCAATTCATTAAAATGACTTGGCTCAAAGAAAAATATGAAAACCGAATGACATTAACCGATGCTTCCACCATCGAAGAAATTGTACAAAAAGCTAGAGTTTATCTTTTGTTGCTTTTTGGTGGTCTATTATTTCCTGATACTAATGGTAACACTATACATCTGCAGTATTTACCATTATTATCTGATTTTAATAAAACAGGTCAGTATAGTTGGGGATTTGCAACTCTAGCACATCTGTACAGACACTTGTGTAGATGCGCCAAAAAAGAAGTGCATAATTTTGCAGGTTGTGGAGTCTTACTTCAAGCCTGGGGGTGGTCGAGAATGCCGAGACTGGCACCAGTGAATCGTAACCCATACATTTTTCCATATGCAACTAAGTACGTAAAAAATATTTTTACAATTATATCTTTATTTTTTTAGGTACTAATTATTTCTTTTTTCAGGTGGTCTGCACATGGGATGAATTATGAAAAAACACCCCATCATTGTGCTCCTGGATATCGAACGTTCATCGATCATTTCGAGCCGATTGATGTAATATATTTAACACTTAAATCAATTACTACTATTTCATATAACTATTTTTTAACTAAACATTTGTATGTAACAGTTTACATGGAGGCCCTATCTCGAACTCGAAGATCTGGAACCAACTGATAGTGGCTTGTGGAGTTCAAAAACTTTTATCATAAGCTTCACTTATGTTGAAATGCATCATTCAGATAGGGTTAAGCTCCAGTTTGGCATTAAACAGGGCATACCGGGTCCTCCAACTTGCATGGAAGAGTATCATAAAAGTCAATTATCTGATCAATGGCCATACGATGATTGGAAAAACCATTACAAGAATGAGCGTCGTCAATGGCATAATCGCCATAAAACTATCTTGCAGGGGGAAATCATGCCTCAAGAATGTAAACCGACCCCAGACTACATGTCTTGGTATGCCACTGTGTCAAATTTGTATTTATCGCCGAATAGATACTTGTTTGACCCTCGTAGCCATCCTTCCACCTCAAACTTCCAACAATCTAGACCACCTATCTCTAACATGCAACAAAATTTTCATAACACCCAACAAAATTTCATTCCAACACAACCACCTTTTACCCCAAGCCAACATTATCATCACCAAAACCCATATACTTCATACACCCAACCACAAACACCATTCTCACAACCTACCACTTTCCCAACCTACCAACACCACTACCAAACACCCCAATACACCCAAATGCAACATATCACTACCCAACATAACCCATCTACCTCTTATAACCAACCACAACACCACAACTATCAAACCCCCCAACAACAAATGCCTTTTTCTCAATCACAACAATTTACCCCAAATCCTTCACAAGAAAACTATGTCAACATGCAAACCTCAATGCATAACACCACTCAACAGGATTGGAATAACGAGGGGACCAGATTGAGTTATGGCAGTGCGACGGCATCTGATTTTATCAATGAAGAAATGGTCGAAGAATTATATGATCGCGGATATGAGATAGGTCCTTCTACTCAACCTACAAATGATGAAGAGCCTCGTAGAAGAAGTACGAGAGATGGACATCCTCCTAATTGTGGAACCACCCAACGGTTACGCCGACCGGGTCGAGGTGGCAATTAAATACTGTTTATTTACTTTATTGTAATTTTATTTTTTTAATTGCATTGTAATTTAATTTATCAATTAAAAGTATTTTATTTATGGATGCATGATTTAATATATTTTAATTCAATTTATATTAAAATTAAAAAAATTAATTGTATTATTTTTTATATTTAAAACAAAAAATATATAACATATATTAATTCAATAATATGATTAATATATAATAAAATAATTTAATTAAATAATCAAAAATTTTATAAAGATGTTGTGAAATTAATATTATATTTTATTATAATATTTTTAATATATATTATTGGTTTATTATTAATTATAATATTTATTATATTATTTAAATTTGTTTTTAATTTAATTAAAAATTTCAAAAAAAAAAAACGAAAAACACTCCTCCGCCCAATCAAAGGGCGGCTGTTCATATAAAAGGAGAAGCTCCGCCCATTCAAAGGGTGGATGCTCTATAAATTAGTTTTTTTTTTTGAAAACATGGCATATTGGGAAAAAGTGTGAAAAGTATGGCATATTGGGTATTTGTTCCTAAAAAGATGGTAGGACAGTAAAAAATTCACAAAAATCTGCCACGCTTCTGCTCCACTATCTCTTCATCCTCTACTACCTCTTGCTGCCACCCTGCTTCATAAGACTCCAAAAACCTACATAAAAACGGTCAAAAACTTACATTAAAATGGCAAAACAAAACCTGCAGTAGAAAGCAATAAACAACTTACCAAATAAGTTCAAACCAGTTTCAACTTTCCCCCCAAAAACCTACCTCCATTCATCTATAAAATCAGAACAAAAAACTCAGTTGAGGGGAGGAGAAAAACTCTCAAAATTTCTGCAAAAAAAACTCAAACAAAAAAACCTTCCATACACAACTCCTTCAAAAACCTCTGCCTAGCAACAATAGCACTCATACATAACTTCAACCGTAACCCTCTCGAAATCAACACAACAAGTACCTCACAAACACTCTGTAAAACCTATCCTCAACTCAATACAACACTAACCAGAAAGAGCCACGATTCACACAACAAAACTCTGCAAAAATTTCACTCTCAACACACTTCCATCAACTCACCGAAACATACATTCTGCCATTCCTTCAAAAAGCCAAACCCACACCTTCACTGCATTTTCTAAATCTCACCACAGCTCACAACACTCACCGAAAGAAGAATCTCCAGTCACACCAAACCTTTTCCCAAAATACTCCTCCTTCAATCAACTCCATTCATATACCATTTAACTTACACCCATAACCTACTTACACACTCATACCTCATACTCAACAAAAAATTTCAGTATCAACAGCAAACAGACGCACCAGATTACACGCAGAAGAGGGGCAGCCACGATTCTTATAGCAAAACCTACACACAATCTGCCACACACATAAACCAACCCTCTCTCTAAACCGATTCACAGAAAACTTCATTCACCACGAAATCCTCAACGCAACAACAATAACCCTAGCCTAACTCAGTTCAAACCTCATACTCACACGCACTGCACAACAAACAGAGGAAGATCGGTAGCAGAGAAATGGAAGTGAATCGAAGGAAGAAAAGTACCTGAGGTTTTTATCATTTTCGTCGTTGATTTATTTTTCATTCTTGTACCTTGTAATCTCTAAACATCATAATGAAATTTGGGATGGGATAAAAAGGGGCTTAGGTTTTTGTTTATATGATTGCTGAGATTTTGTTATGTATATGTTTGAACCGGTTACGAGGTTGAGAGTTTGGGTTTCCATGAGAGATCAAGAGAGAAAGGTGAGATTAAGAGCTGTTGTTGTTTGTGTGTTCATCGTAACCGCGAGAGTGAGAGTGAGCCGAGAGAATGGCTTCGCGCGAGAGCACCGAGTGAGAACAGAGGAGAGGGGATGCGTTTCAACCGTGAGAGAGGAATGTTGAAGCGTTTCTAGGTTTTTTCTCTAAAATAAAACGGTTCTTGTTGGTTGAAGAAGGTCCGAACCATTTGATTGGTCCGACCCAGTGATCTGGCCCAAATGGCTTTTTGTTCTTCTCTTGCAATAATTTTTTTTCTCCTGATGGGCTGCACCCTAATATCACGAGTTACATCTCTAGATTAGAAGCCCATTTTAATTTTCATGCTTTTCTTCTTGTTTTAGATATTTTGCTTCATAAAAATCACAAAAAATATTTTTATTTAGTTAACTACATTCTCTTATAAAAAGTTCAAAAATATTTTCTTTCTTTTAGATGTATGTTTAAGATCTATCAAAAATATTTTAAAATGATTCAAAAAAATATCTTTTTAATCGAATCAGATTTTGAGTTTTAATGGATGAATCGAGGAGGGTTCGTACGTACTTGTACGAGTTGTCCTAAAAGTATTTGGGTGATGGCCGTTAAGCTTTTATTCGAATACTTGGATTCCATTAAACGCTCCATAAAACTCGATTTAGTTCACCTTTTTTACAAAAAACCTTTCTTTTAATCAAATCATTTTATCTATAATGGAAAGAAGGGTTTGTACGTACTTGTACAAGTTGTTCTTTAAACATTTAGGCGATGGCCGTTAAGCCTTTGTTTGGATGTTTAAACTCCATCCATTAAAGACTTCTTAGAAATCGATTTAACTCACTCTTTTTTTACAAAAAACGCTTTTCTTTTAATCAAATCATTTTAGTCAATAACGGATAATGAAGAAGGGTTTGTACGTACTTGTACAAGTTGTTCTTCAAGCGTTTAGGCGATGGCCGTTAAGCCATTGTTTAAGCGCGTAGACTCCGTTAAAGACTTCATAAAGTTCGATTTAACTAATGCTCTTTCAAGCGTTTAGGCGATGGTCGTTAAGCTTTTGTTTGAACGCTTGAATTCCAAAAAAAGATCTTTCAAACCTAATTCATCTCGCCTTTCACAAAACAATTTCAACTCTTCAAATCAATCTTTTTCATAACCTACGAGGGGGTTGTACGTACTTGTACAATTTTCTGTTTCAAGCATTTAGGCGATGGCCGTTAAGCCTTTGTTTAGATGTTTGATTTCTCTTAACAAACAAACTTCAAATTTATTCACACCTTTTGTCATCTTGACTTCAAATTTATTCACACCTTCATAAACGAGACACTTAGTCAAAATTCAAATGCAATTATACTTCCACATGCGAGGATCGAATGTTTTCCACTCGAATGCGATGATGGCCAAAATCTCGTCTTACTCTTGATTTAGTTATCCATTCTTGTAGTGATGCAAACAATCTCTTATCCATGTGCGCATAGTATTGTTTGAATGAGATCGAGCACCTCTCGCTAAAATCAACCAACAAATTCGTAGTTTTAGCCCGAACTACGATTGCTCTGACTTTCCCATTGCACTAGGGAATACGTAGGCACAAGATACAAATGTCTTGGCGAGCACAATAATTAAAAAAACCTTTTTTTGTTGTTCCTTTATTTTTTCACCTAATAAATAACACAAATAGATAATAAGCTAACAATAAATCACAAGATTAACTAAATGGGTCCCATCGAGTACGATGGAAGTGAGGGGTGCTAATACCTTCCCCTTACTTAACCGACTCCCGAACCTAAAATTGGTTACGATGACCATCTTATCCATTTTTCTTTTATTCGTGGGTTTTATCGATATTTTCCCTTTCCTCTTGGAATAAATAAAGTTCGGTGGCGACTCTGTTGTATTTCGAGCGCGCGATTACGCTCGAGTATTTTTTTGCCGCTACAAACACGAAAGTTGTAGATACCGTCGAAACAGTCAGGATTACGCAAGAATTCAGCTCACATCACCTTCAAGGTAGGACTTATGAGTTTCTTCGCATTTCCACTGTTTAAACCATTCTTCACGTCGCACTTCCTTAAAATCTCAAGAACTTTTTATTAATTTTTCTTCAATTTTTGAATGACGAAATAAACGTCATTATTAAGTTATAGCTCGAATAAAGAGAGCAAATTTTGGGGTGCAACACGTGGTGATCGGAGAGAATTCGAGGACGAATTCTATTTAAGGGGGGAGAATGTACTATCCCTAATTGTCTAAGCATAATTGTATATATATGTGGAATTATTAAGAAAAGTTAGTGGATTAGTTAGAATCAAACTAAGTGGCATCTTGGTAATTACCACTTAGTTGGAGGGTATTATGGACTTTAAATAATACTTGCATGGACTTAAGGCATTGTTTGGTAGTAAGCTTTTCCAAATCAGAATTTATGATGGAGAGAGCTTAGAAGCATGTAAAGGAAGAAGAACTTATGTTCAGCAAAGCCATTTTCGCAACTCTTCGTACAACTCCACTAAAACGTACTATCTCTCTGCTCTTAACTCCGATCGTAACGATTCTGGTCTCGTTGGAAAGCTAGCAAAATTCTCTACGATTTGCATATATGGTTTGCATTAGTAGGTGTTGTATTGATAGAGATAAATAGGTTTGAAGTTAAGAAATCCATGTTGAGTGTGTGTTAAGGTGTGGCTGCGAATTTGATGATGAAGAAGATGAATTTTTGGGCAAGAGGAGAGTACCATGGCAGCATGAATGTTATGTTAACCTCCATTTAATCCAAGGTGAGTCCCTAGTTAAAAACTTGGGTAGAATAAGTTTGGGAACTAATGCATGTTGGGTTTGGATTGAGTTTGATGCTTGCATGCTTAATCATTTGAGATAAATGTATTTTTATGATGCTTCCTTATGCCTTGGATGATTAGTATAAGCCTTGGGTCGTCATTGTATGTTAGGGTTTTATTTGGGATGGATTAAGATGAAAAGAATGACTGTTAGAACCTAAAATTCGTGTTGTGTACTGTCAGGTTCGCTACAGCGAACTCTGTATTCACTGCAGCGAATACCTGCAGACTGCATAATTGTGTTTTCACTAAAACGGTCATAACTTGAGTTCTACAACTCGAAACGGAGCGCCGTCAGAAGCGTTGGAAAGGTATTTCAGTTCTTTATGTGATATTGCTTAGATAACATGTTTTTGATGCAGATATAGATTATGGAACATGATTAGGCGTTGCTTGGTATTAGAATAAGCACTATTAGCCTTGAGTTTATGTCAATGAGATGTTATCCTTTTATTGAATTTAGACCAGGATGTTACCTTAACTATTAGGCTGTATAATGTTATCTTATAATGAGTATTGAACTCTTAGTCGTATTTTAGGAGTTTAGACGAACTATAGAAATTCTGGCTTTTGCTTGAGTTCGCTGTAACGAACTTTGGCTCGCTTTAGCGAATGGTTCGCTGTAGCGAACTAATAGCGAATAAGTCTAGGAGTTGAGTTGATTTATTCGCTGGAGCTCACTACCATTCGCTGTAGCGAATCGAGGCTTCAATAGAAGTTCGCTGGCATTTCGCTGTAGCGAACTAGTCTGATGCATAATTGTATTTTCTCCCCCTGAGTGCAGTTTGGTCCCATAGTCGGAACCTGAATCCTCCCTGTTCGATCATGCGTACCTGTTGATGGTATACGATTCTGTTAAATATTAAAAATTCAGCACTTCCATTTGATTATTCGGAAATTGTGAATTATGCATAATTTGAATGTGATGGTGTAACTACAATTAATTGTTCCTTAATGCTTTTATGAATGCAATGTGATGGAACATAAATAATTGCTAAAGCCCGTTGTTTCGGTTAAACATTTGGGTTTGTGTGCATTGTGTGATTTGATGCTTGTTATGCGTGTGTATGCTTGAATCGAAGCGGGTCGGGGGCTAGGTTGATTTATGACTCGGGCTTTGTGATCAATGAGTCGTCACTGGCTTTGTGATCAATGGGATAGCCCCAATCGTGTGATCTTGGGCTCACACCTGAGCTACCGTTGCAGTGTGCTTGTGAGACTCTAGAGGCTTTCCCACTTGGTGTTAACACACTTGCGTGCTCGGTGTGGTGGGGTTATGTGGCCATGTAGGCTAAACATAATCGGTAACTCACCTCAAGTGAAGTCAAGTAGACTAAGCACTAGGCTTTTGCCCGATGGGCTCATGCGTCAAGATGGCGGTTCGGTACTTGGTGTTAACACACGTGCGTAAAGGTGGTTACCGGGACAAAGACGCCATTTCAGCTAATGTCATCTTGCAGCCAAATAGGCTTGTGCGAACTCGCTTAACTACTCTTGCAGTGTGCTTGTACGAGTCTCTTGACAATAGGCATGGGTGTAACTCATCGAGGGTGTGTTTTTATAACCTAGTCGAGGCATTAACGCGCTTCTAGATTCCACGTACATGGGTATGGGTCTGCATACGTGTTTGTTATACTATTTGGGTACTTGTGATATGATGACTCATATGGTGGATCATTCATGTGTTTGCTCCGTTTGTGTACTGGATGTGAGGATAAACCCCGAATCAATGGTGGATTCGTTTTATGATGCATGTACCCTGTAGAACCGAGTGGACTCATAAGATAGGCGGACTCACTGAGATTTAGTAATCTCACCCCAATCAACTTATCTTTTTCAGGTGCAGTTTAGTAGTGTTTGATCAGTAGCGAGTTGGACTAAAGACCTTGAAGTGGTGAAGGCTCGGAGACCTTGTCAGTTCTCATTTTCCGTTGTGCAGATCCATTGAATATACATGTTTTGTAATTCTTATTAGAATTTCATGTTGTATTTTATATTGATCATCTTGTATCTTTGGCTTATGTATGTACTCAATATCAATTTTTAACGTTTCATGCATAATATACTAGTCAGTTATGTATGGGGTGTTACATTTTGTATAGTCAATACCTTCTTGCTGACTATAGCCCTGAGCAACCAGTCTGGCTTTGTTTCTTACAACTTCTCCTTTCTCACTCAGCTTGTTTCTGAAGACCCACTTTGTTCCAATGATGTTAAATCCTTTAGGTCTTGGAACCAGATCCCATATATCATTCCTTGTAAACTGATTTAACTTTTCTTGCATGGAAATTATCCAGTCAGCATCTTCCAGAGCTTGATCAACAGAAGTTGGCTCGATCATAGATACTAGACCAAATTGACATTCTGCATTGTTCTTAAGGAATGCTCTTGTTCTGATGGGATCATCTTTCTTTCCAATGATAACATCTTCTGGATGAGCAGAGTTGAGTCTAGAAGATTTTATGAGTGTTGGCTCTTGAGATATTCTGAGATTCTCTAAAGAAGTTGCAACTTGATCTTCTGAAACTTTGCTTCTGGGTTCTTCTTGATCTGAGTTAGAGATATCTATATCTGCAAAATTCTCAAACTGATTTGGCTTTTCAAGACCAAGCTTATCATCAAATCTGATATTGATTGATTCTTCAACTATCAGTGTTTCAGTATTCTATACTCTGTAGCCTTTAGAGCGTTCAGAATATCCAAGAAGGAAACACTTCTGAGCTTTAGAATCAAACTTATGCAGATGATCTTTAATATTCAGAATATAACATACACATACAAAAGGATGGAAATAAGAAATGTTGGGCTTTCTGTTTTTCCACAATTCATAAGGAGTCTTATTTAGAATAGGTCTTATAGAGATTCTATTCTGAATATAACATGCAGTGTTAATTGCTTCTGCCCAGAAATTCTTAGCCATATTGGTTTCATTGATCATGGTTCTGGCCATTTCTTGTAGTGTCCTATTCTTTCGTTCTACAACTCCATTTTGCTGTGGTGTTCTAGGACAAGAGAAATCATGGGCAATACCATTTTCTTTGAAATAAATTTCAAAGAATCTGTTCTCAAATTCACCACCATGATCACTTCTGACCTTTATGATTTTACATTCCTTCTCAGATTGGATCTGAGTGCAGAAGTCGAAGAACACGGTATGTGACTCATCCTTGTGTTTCAAGAACTTAACCCATGTTCATCTGCTATAGCCGTCTACAATTACTAATCCATATTTCTTCCCTATGATTGATGCTGTTTTGACTGGGCCAAAAAGATCAATGTGCAGAAGTTCTAGCGGCCTAGAGGAAGAGACAACATTTTTAGACTTGAATGCAGGTTTTGAAAACTTCCCTTTCTGACATGCTTCACAAAGAGCATCTGATTTATATTTCAGATTAGGGAGTCCTCTGTCTAGATTGAGTTTGTTAATCTGAGAGATCTTTCTCAAACTAGCATGACCCAATCTTCTGTGCCAGACCCACTACTCTTCACTAACAGAAAGAAGGCAAGTAACCTTTTAATTCTTAAGATCTGAAAGATAAATCTTATAAATGTTGTTCTTTCTCTTGCCTATAAATAGGATTGACCCATCCTTCTTACTAATAGCTTTACAAGACTTTTGATTAAAGATTATGTCATAACCATTATCACTTAATTGACTTATGGACAATAAGTTATGAGCTAATCCATCTACTAAAATAACATTAGTTATATAGGGAGAATTACCAATGCTTATGGTTCCTGAGCCAATGATCTTGCCACTCTGATTCCCTCCAAACTTCACTTCTCCAGCAGATTTAAGCAACCAAGTCTTGGAACATAGACCTTTTTCTCGTCATGTGTCGCGAGCACCCAGAGTCCAGGTACTATGACATGTTTTCCTTTGTCTTCTTTGCTGCCAAGGATATCTGTAACAGGAATTATCTTCTCCTTAGGTACCCATATTCTTTTGGGTCCTTTTTGGTTAGTCTTCCTCAAGTTCTGATTGAACTGAGGCTTAGCACGAAAATTAACAGGAGGTACAACATGATATTCCCTATTCTGAGTGGCATGATATTTTCTAGGATGGGCAACATGCTTCTTGGTGTGTGTTATGTGGAAACTCTTAGCATGTGATGTGTGCCTAATATCATGGATGTGGACATACTTGAATTGATCATACAGAGGTTTGTATGTGATTTTCATCTCATCAACAGATTCAAGTTTATATGGGGTTTCACCCTCATATCATATGCCAACTCTCTTGTTTCCACTAACTGCATATATCATAGAGGCTAGCTGACTTCTTCCAATACCTCTAGATAGAAACTTTCTAAAACTCAAGTCATATTCCTTAAGAATATTGTTCATGCTTGGAATAGACTTTTCTGAACTAGAAGATGATTCAACATCTTTGGATAATTTTAAAACTTTTTCCTTAAGTTCAGAATTTTCTAATTCAAGCTTCTTAGTTTTAGATTCAAAAAGCTTCTTCATCTTTTTGTATTTGATACTAAGTTGAGCCTTTATTTCCAAAAGTTCAGTTAGACTAGAAACTAACTCTTCTCTAGAATGTTCAGAAAATACCTCTTCAAAATCTGAGTCTGATGTAGATTCTGATTCATCAACGGTGGCTATCAATGCTATGTTTGCCTGCTCATCTTCAGAGTTTAATTCTTGGTCAGAAGAATCTGATTCATCCCAAGTAGCCATCAAGCTTTTCTTCTTTTCAAACTTCTTCTTGGGCTTTTCCCTCTGAAGCTTTGGACACTCATTCTTGTAATGTCCTGGCTCTTTGCATTCATAGCACGCCACCTTCTTTTTGTCATATCTTCTGTGTCCATAAGATTCTCCTCTTTCAGGCCTTTTGGAACTTCTGAAGTTCTTGAACTTTCTTTGCTTACTCTTCCATATTTGATTTACTCTTCTTGAGATCATAGAAAGCTCATCTTCTTCTTCTTCTTCTTCTTCTTCTGATTTTGACTCTTCAGAATCTTCTTCTTCATCCTGAAAAGCGTTAGTGCATTTTTTATTATTAGATTTTAATGCAATTGACTTACCTTTCTTCTGAGGTTCATTTGCATCCAGCTCTATTTCATGACTCCTCAGGGCACTGATTAGCTCTTCAAGAGAGACTTCATTCAGATTCTTAGCAATCTTGAATGCAGTCACCATTGGGCCCCATCTTCTGGGCAAGCTTTTGATGATCTTATTGACATGATCAGCCTTTGTATATCCCTTGTCAAGCACTCTTAATCTAGCTGTCAGAGTGTGGAATCTTGAGAACATTGCTTCAATGTTTTCATCTTCCTCCATCTTGAAAGCTTCATACTTCTGAATTAAAGCAAGAGCTTTTGTCTCCTTGACTTGGGCATTACCTTCATGAGTCATCTTCAAGGATTCAAAGATGTCATAAGCAGTTTTTCTGTTTGATATTTTCTCATATTCAGCATGAGAAATAGCATTCAGCAGAATAGTCCTTGACTTGTGATGATTTTTGAATTGTTTCTTTTCGTCATCACTCATTTCTTGTCTTGACATCTTCGCTCCACGAGCATTTATAGGATGTCTGTAACCATCCAAGACTAGATCCCATAAGTCATCATCTTGACCAAGAAAATAACTTTCGAGTTTATCTTTCCAGTACTCAAAGTTTTCACCATCAAAAATTGGTGGTCTAGTGTAGCCATTTAAACCATTGTTTCCATTTCCATTGTTGTTTTATTCAGTAGGAACAGATGTAGCTGTTGTGTCACCCATATTGACTTTGTCTTTTTCTCCCTGAATCTTTTATCTAACACGGTTAAGTGCTTGCACCTAAAACCGGCGCTCTGATGTCAATTGAAGGATAGAAAGACACTTAGAAAGAGGGGGTTTGAATAAGTGACTTTAAAAACTTGTAAGATAAAAATAATGAACACAATTATTTTTATCCTGGTTTGTTGTTAGCGAAACTACTCCAGTCCACCTTCTTAGAGTGATTTACCTCAACTGAGGATTTAATCCACTAATCCAACTGATTACAATGGTTATCCACTTAGAAAAATTCTAAGTCTTCTAGAGTATACTGATCACAACTTGATCACTCTAGGAATTCACCACTTAGAAAATTTCTAAGTCTTCTAGAGTCTACTGATCACAACTTGATCACTCAAGGAACCTTTTACAATCAAAGTAAAAATAATGTTTACAACAGTAAGATTGCTTCTTATAAAGCTATAATCACAACTGTGATATTTCTCTTAAGTTCTAAGCTTAACACTCACTAAAATATAACAATAGTTTGTGAGGTTGAAGATGAAGTTCGTGAGCTTTGATTTTGATAGCGTTTTGGTATTATGTGCAAGTATTGTATATGCTGCTTCTGATCAGAACTTCTATATATAGGCATTTGAGAAGATGACCGTTGGGTTGCATTTAATGCTTTGCGTGAATAGTACAATGCTGCATTTAATGTTTCACACTTTTGTCAACTACCTCGAGCCATGCTTTTGTTGCTTTTACTGACTTTGCCTTTTGTAACTTCTAACGTTCCTTTTGTCAGTCAGAGATTAGACTTAATAGCCTGTCATCTTGTACTTTCTTCTGAACTCAGATTTATAGATAACAACGTTTGAATATCAGAGTCAAACAGCTTGGTGCAGAGCATCTTCTTGTCTTCTGACTTTGAAGAGCGTGATAACATTCAGAACTTCAGTGCTTCTGCTTTTGACTTCATGTTCTTCTGATGCTTCATAGTTCATGTTCTGATTCTGCTTGATCATCTTCTGATGTCTTTCCAGAGCATGTTCTGATGTAGCCATCTAGAACCTTTTTAGTCATAGCTTCTAAGCGCTGATTTGTGCGTACTCTTTATATATTTCCTGAAATGGAAAATGCAAAGGGTTAAAGTACCACATTGTCTTATACAAAATACATATATAATGTTATCATCAAAACATAGAATATTGATCAGAACAAATCTTGTTCTAACACTCATGGGTCTCCTTGAGTATAAGTCCCACCTCTTCTTCTCATCTTATCATTAATCTCTTCAACTGTTTTCATAATAGTAGTCAATTTCAACTGGGCCTCTAATAGAGTGTAAGTCCCAACCCTTTTTCAAATACACTCGATTTCTTTTCAAATCAATTTCAATGTTTAATTACAGTTCAATTCTTTTTTCAAACTTCATTTTCAATCAACTGTTTCTCATAAACAGTAATTAATTCAAATGGGCCTCTCTTTGAGTATAAGTCCCAACCCTGTTCATTTTCAAATCAATTTCAAATATGCCTCTCTTTGAGTCTAAGTCCCAATCTCCCTTACAATCCAAATCACTTTCAATTCAATTTCACTTTCATTTCAATTTCAAACATAATTTATTTTAACTGTTTTTTCATAAACAGTAAAGTGTTCATAATGAACTTTTTTGTTTTGTACATACTTCTCTGTTTTCAAAACCTTGTCTTTTATACAAAATCTTCTCATCTATTTTAAAACTCTGGTACTAGGAGGGGCATTATTCCCGGTGAAATTGCTCCTAGACCATTTTAGGCCCATCGTTTGAGGTATAAGTCCTAAAGCCTTCTCTTCTTCTATTTTAAACTATTTTCAAAACTTTCATTTCATTTTCAAATCAAACATTCAACTATCTTTCAAATAAAGTATTCAACTGCTTTTCAATAAAATTGTTCATTGAGGTTCTGCACATTAGCTTTGTGCCTCCTCTTCACCAAGGTAAGTTTTATAGCTTTCATTTACTGCTTTCATTTATTGCTTTCAATATACCTGTAAATATATTGTTTAAATCTCCGTCTGAGAACAACCTTAGGATAGATAAACACACACACACACACACACACACACACACACACACACACATATATATATATATATATATATATATATATATATATTATAGGACTATGACCTAGGATTGAGAATGTCTTTCCGGTGAAGGCTCTTTCCTAATAGAATAATATAGTTCAACCTCAAGATGAATTCTTCCCGGTGAAACATCTTGAAAAAAGCCTTAGAACAAAAATAGGGCACATCCACCCAAGAGGAATTATTCCTGATGAAACCTCTTACCCATTTGCCTAGAGCCAAACTAGTCAAGCCAACATAGATTTCTCTTTTGTTATAACAAGGACCCTCGATGACCCTCGATTAGCCTCCTCTTGGGCTTACAATACAAGGACCCACGGGCTTCTTATAAGCATCCCTTCAGCTTCCTCTTGAGCTTGTAAACAAGGACCCTTCAGACTTCTTAAAAGCATAGGACATGTCTTTAGACACCTTTACCCCTGTGAGAAGTTAAATCCTTAAAATTCACAATCACAATTGTTTAAGTATTCATTCAATCTCAGTCATCGAGTCTTCTTCCTTGCAGAGTTTTAGACATGGATAGTCTAAACTCTCAAACATTTTAAATCATCCTTAGTTCAACCTTAGGAATAATGAGACATGGACAGTCTCTATCACCCATCTTCTGTTTCCCCAAACAGAGTCCAGAGGATTTCAAACCTCTGAGTTCACCTATCCAGCTGTATCAATCCTTGGATTTCAAATCCTCAGCTGAGTCATCCACAACCTTGGGTTTTGTACAAGGAAGATAAACAGTCTTTCCTGTGTAAAAAGGCTCAATCACCTGAATCTTTCCAATCAGCCACAACCTTGGTCTTCGTACAAGGCACCCTAAAAATAGAGTCATTCATAGTCTCCCAGCTCTGTTTTCCTCATTTCAATAGCCACAAGACAGGAAAACATTCTTTCCTGTGTCAAAAGGTTCAAACACCTGAACCTTTCCTTGGCAAAGACAGCCACAACCTTGGGCTTTATACAAGGAAGAAACTTTCTTTGTCGAGTCAAAAGATCTCAAACTGTTGGATCTTTCCCCATCAAGAGTAGCCACAACTTTGGGCTTTGTACGAGGCACCCCCTGTTAATAGAGTCTTCTTCATAGTTTTCTAAACTCTTGGAGTCTTCCCCTAGTAGAGTTCAGCCAGAACCTTGGGCTTTGTACAAGGCATAAACTAAAGTCTTCCCAGCTAGAGTCTCCACAGTGAGCAATCCCCTAGCTAGAGCCTGCCTCAACCTTGGGCTTTGTACAAGGCAGAAAACTCCCTTTCACACAATCAAGGATTCAAACCTCCTAAGGGACATTCCTTAGTAGAAGCCAAAAGGATTTAAACCCTGGACTAGAGGTTCAAACACCTGAAATTCCTAGCTAAGATAGCCTCAATCTTAGGCTTTATACAAGATACACAAAAACCACATCCTTTAAACAAAAAAATATCCATACCCTCTGGAAAATCTGTGAGTTTAACCTCCAGACTTTATCCCCTAACAGGAATAGCCTCAATCTTGGGCTTTGTACAAGACATCAAAATAACCTTCATTCATAAACCTTTCAATCTATTCACAACAACCTGCCTCAATCTTGGGCTTCATACAAGACACAAAACACCAAACAGCCTTTCATATAATCACCGACTGAGTCAATTTCTTACGCCATACATCTCTTAAGAAATTCAAAACAGGAGTAAGCTGGTCTCCTACAATCCCCATAGAGTCAATCTACAACCAAAAACCTTTTTGTTCCCTATGAAAGTCAAACCCAACCATATGGACAGAAATAAAACCCTTTGAGTTCATCTTCAGTAGAGTCAACCTCAATTTTGGGCTTTGTACATAACACCTACCATAAAACCCATCCATTTCTTTCATACCAATGGAGTGCAACCCATCATTTGAGCTCCCAAGCAGAGCAAAAAATCCCCTGGAAAGGGTCAACCTCCAATCCATACCTTCTTAAGTCAAAAATCTCCTGGAAAGGGTCAGCCTCCATCATTCCTCCTCAATTGAGTGAAAACTCCCGGAAAGGGTTAGCCTCCATCAAGTAAAATTTCAAATGAATCAAAACACCCATGGAAAGGGTCAGATTCCAATTAAACCAATTCTCTCCAACAAAGAAAAACCCCCTGCAAAGGGTCAGCCTCCAATTCAAACATTCAATAAGGATAAACTCCCCAATAGAGTTAACTCTGGGATCCTTCCTTCATCAATAAAACTGTAGGTGTTTTCATGTTGGTTGCATTTGTGGTAAAACATACCTGGGTGTTTAACGTCTTAACCAATTGATCAGTGGTTTTCACACATATTTTTACCGTTGTTTTTAAGTATGTTTAAGTTATGTTATTGAGTGTTTTATTTCTTTATTCGTCATTTTATGCTTTGGTTGTGTATTTTACTGTTTGCAGGCTTAAAGGAATAAATCAAGACAAATCAATGCCAAAAAGTACAAAAAGGGGAGTTTCGAAGGAAGTGAAAAGTCAAGCTACATGAGGTCAAACACGACCACCTGTGTCACCTGAAACTGGCCGTGTTAGGATGAAGCGTGGCAAAGAAAATGCAAAAGAGATGAAAGTCACGGGGCTGACACGGCTCGTGTTAGCAAGTGTGAGATCCGGAAATTTTCAGCATGTTTCTCATCGTGATATGCGTGTAGTATTTTGATCATATCTAGAGCTTCGTAACTCGGAATGACGCGGCTCCGTGGGCAAAATTTCGCTAACGGAAAGGGCTACAACTTTGATGAAGAACACAAAGCCAAATTCTGAAGTTAAGGGCTTACACGGACTGTGTTAATCAACACGGCCACCCGTGTTGATAGGTCTGGGCACATTTTCAAAATTACGTCAGTCAGTGAATCAACACGGGCACCCGTGTTAATCAACACGACCCGTGTAGATGGATGCGGACAGAAACTTCACTTTTTGGTCTGTTTCAATATGTCTTGTCATTAAGGGTACTTTGGACTTTTTATGGACACTGAGACTGATACTAATACTATTTAAACGAAGTTTGTGGAAGGGGAGAAGTACTTTTGACAGATTAGAGAAAAGAATACAAGAGAAGATTGGAGAAAGCAAGGGTTTGGGAGAGAAGAAGATATTCATGAACAGAAGCAATTGAAGATTCAATCTCCTCCAATTTCTTGTAATGTCTTTATTCATTATTATGTTTTCTTTGAATTCTATGAGTAGCTAAACCCCCCAATGCTAGGGGGTGGCTCTGATTTCACTTTGTAATGACTCTGAGTTTGCAATTGCAATAACAATCATGTTTTTCATTGTTGATTTATTCTCTTGATGTTTCTAATGCTTTTCCTTTCGGACAAATCAAAATTGATGTATGATTATCGTTTAGGTTGGACAACCATTGATAATGCTTTCATGAGAATATGCTATAATTGATATTACCTAGGACTAGGATTACCTTATAGTAACCGGATATTCTTGATAACTTAATTGCTTGATTTCATTGTAAATCTCTAAGGACTTAGGGTTTCGGATGAAGGATCAAAGGTTTTTTCACTAAGGACTTAGGATCAAACAACCTTAAGAACCGGTAATTGATTATTGAAAATAAGTTGTTGCAATAGAGATTTCAGAGTTGTTACATTGTCAATCATCCACTATCCCTAGCATGTTACTCATATTTGTTAAAAAGTCTATTTCATTTACTGTTTATTTTACTTTTCACTAAGTGATAATAACCAAACAAATCCCAATTGAAGTTTTTGTTTAATTGAACTTTGAATTGAACTCATCATTCCTGCGCAGTCCCTGAGATCGATATTCGGGGAATTTTCCCTATTATTACAAGAGGCAAAATAGTACACTTGCTATTTTACCGATCAAGTTTTTGGCGCCGTTGCCGGGGATTGCCATAATATTGAGTTTAAGTTGAGTTCAATTAGAATTTTGTTGCTCTGCGATTAAAATTTTATTTTCTGCACTTTTTATTTTTTCTAATTCTAATATTTGTCTAAGTTGTGCATGCGAGGTAAGGCCTCAGCTGAATTTCTTTTTGACGCAGAAATTGAAAGAACCTTGCATGCAAGGCGTAGACAAGCTTGTCAAGAGAAACTGGAATCTGAAGAAGAAGTTGTGACAGTTCATTCAGATTCTGAAAGTGAAGAGGAAGTTATGGGCGAGAATCCACCTCCACCTGAGAGACTTCTCGGAGACTATGGTGTTGCGAACACACCGGGTGGGAGACTAACAATTGTCAACCAACCGGTGAATGTTCCTGATTTTCAATTGCATCCAAGCACCATCACTCAGCTCGAAAGAAAGCCTTTCACCGGAAAGGTTAATGAAGATGCAAACAAGCACTTGCAAATATTTTTGACCATGAGCACCACTCTGAAAATTGATGGTCATACTGAAGAAGCCAAGAAGCTAAGGATGTTTCCTTTCACTTTAGCCGAAGAGGCAGAAGAGTGGTTATATTCCCTCCCAGCAGGAAGTATCACATCGTGGGAAGAGATGGAAAAGGCCTTCCTGAATGAGTATTTTCCAGCGTCAGTCTTTCTAAGAAAAAGGTATGAAATTCTGAACTTTAAGCAGAAAGAGGGTGAACCGTTGGGAGATGCCTACAAAAGATTCAAGAGGATCCTCGTAGCATGCCCAACTCATAACATGGATCATACTGAACAGATGCAAGTATTTGTTAATGGGCTTAAAATAAAGAGAAAGCAGTTGATCGATACGGCAGCCGGTGGCTCATATAATTTCTCAACAGCCACTGGTATCAAGAAAATCATTGAAGCTATTGCTGCAAATGAGCATTTGGAATTATATGACCGTAGTGTAAGCCATCCTGAAGGGATAATTGATTTGAAGTTGGCTAATCAAGTTATAAAAATGGAAGACCAAATTGCAGCTGAAATTGAGAGAAGACTAAAGAAGATGACTGTTGAGACTCAAACTGTCGCTCAAGTTCAACCGGCTCAGACTGTCAGCTGTGAGATTTGTAGCGGCCCTCACCAAACTGTGTATTGTTTTGCAACTCCTCAACAAATTGAAGATATCAAGTTCTTGAAGCAGAACAATCCTTATTCTAACACCTATAATCTGGGGTGGAAGAATCATCCAAACTTCTCTTGGAAAGATCAGCAACAACAAGTGCCTCAGAAGGCAGAATGGGAAGTAGCTATTGAGAGACTGGTCGAACAATGTTCTTTGTTTCAAGAAGAGACGAGAAACAACCATAGGAACACCACAGCTTCAATCAAAAATCTGGAAGTTAAAGTGGGTCAGATAGCACAACATCTCACTCTACAGGCACAAGGTACCTTTCCGAGCTCAACTGTGAAAAATCCAAAAAACCAAGAGAATATCAATGCTGTCACAACAAGAAGTCATAAAATACCAGAGTCTGAAGAAAAAAAGGAAATAGATGACAACTTGGTAATAGAGGTAGATCTTGAAATAAGAGAGAATGTGAAAGAACCTGAAGTAGTGGTACTACCGGTTAAGCCACTTGAAGAGAAAAATAAAAAGGAGGCTAAACCGGTGATTAAATTACCATTCCCCTCTAGAGTAGCCAAGAAGGATTCGAAAGAGAAGGATTTTGAGAAGTTTGCTGCAATGTTCAAAAAGTTAGAGATTAACTTACCCTTCTTTGAAACACTGGAGAATATGCCTTTGTACAAGAAATTCATGAAAGAAGTGATTTCTAAAAAGAGACCTGTAGGAGGGGAACCTGAAGTGGTAACTGAAAAGTGTGGTAGAGTCTCACCAGAAAGGAGGATCCCAATCAAGAAGAAAGACCCTGGAGCAGTGGCAATTCCTTGCACTATCAATGACAGATCGTTCAAGAAGGTGTTAATTGATTCTGGTTCTAGTGTAAGTTTAATGCCATTGTCTATTTTCAAAAAGCTTGACATTGGAAAGATAAGCGAGAGTGAGACAAAGTTGAAATTCGCTGATCATACCATTAAGCAGTCATATGGGATAGCTGAAGATGTATTGGTAGAGATTGATAAGTTTGTCTTCCTAGTTGATTTCCACATCCTGGACATTCCTGAGGATGAAGAGACTCCAATCCTTCTTGGGCGACCATTTCTGCTTACTAGTCGCTGCAATTTGGATATTGAAAAAGGGGAACTCGTAGTTAAATCATTTGATGAGGAGGTAACACTGAAGGTGTTAGAAGTCAAAAATCAAGCTGCTGGTGGGAATAATCAATCTAAAGTTGGTATGATCAGAAGTGAGGGAGCCAACAAAAGTCCACATCATCCTGAAAAAATTTCAAGTATCATCTCTAAGGTGGCCTCAGCTCATACACCTATAAAAATTCCTGCGGTAATTCAAGAAATCAAGAAGAAGAAAACAGTGGAAAGTAATGGCAAGGCCGGATACCAAGATGTCCAAAAAAAAAACAAAAAAAGGTGAGAAGATGAAAGTGGGTAGTAACTTGAAGAGAAAAGTGATCCCTACTTCTCGGCTTCATAAGTTTGTGGTTGCGGAAGTGACAAGCAACCAAGTTTGGAGGAGGAAGTACCCTCCTTAATAAAGGGTATTGAACTGTCGAGCCATGCGACGTTAAACGAAGCGCTTTGTGGGAGGCAACCCACACTTTTAATAATTAATTTCTCTGTTTGTTTATTTTATTTTCAGGAAATAAAAGAGGACGTCTCTGGTGAAAGCTTGGAAGTGATCATTAGAGTGCATTACCCTCTGTGAGTCACCTCTCTCAGGCTCGTTCTAAAACATTGAGGCCAATGTTTAGTTCAATTTTGGGGGAGGTTCTTCTCTTTGCATTTTATTTTTATGTTATTGGTATGATGTGAAACCATAAAGTGAATTCTGCCCAAATTTTGACCGAAATTTTAATTTTGTTGAAGAAGTTTTGATCCTAAAGAGCGATCGGGAATAGTATATAGAGATGAAGCGAGGTTTGTTTGAGGACAGGAAGTGCGGAATAATGTGACAAGAAGAGGTTTGTTTAAACACCCTTGGTTCCCTAAAAGAAATACGAGTCTAACGTGTAGATTTGCACCATAGTACTTGTCTCTTGAGAAGTACTTCTCGAGTAGTTTATTGATACAGTCTAGCATAATTCAGATTCACTTGCATGGTGACTGGTTGAGAAAAAAAAAGAGATATAAAGTTGGCACCAAATGATGAAAAGGCGGTAAAAGGCAATCGGCTCGCTAAGTTGGGTAACCCTCACTCGGTTATTCAGCCCAAAGGAGATTGATCCCCAAACGTCGTCCAAAAGGACAATATATAACTGCAAAGTTTGAAAATTTCATCGGTAATAAAAAGTAGCCAATGCTGCTAGTTTGGTGCCACGAAAAGAAAATAAGAAGCCTTGATTCGTCTCATGCAGGTGATGAGTATTATAAGAGATGCAGTGCCTTAATATGATTGTCCGAATGAAAGAGGAGGAAAATCGGAAAGAGACTTAAGTGCAAAGCATAGTTGGAGAGGTATCTGAAACGATAGCTTGAGGTTTAATGTGGTAACAAAACTCGTCGCGTCATGTGAATGCCGAACCAACTATTTCTTGATCAATACAGACGGATATCTCACGTATGAACACTGTGTGCTTTGAGGGTCATTAACTTTTGTAATTGTCGCTTGAGGTCAAGCAACGGTTTAAGTTTGGGGGAGTTTGATCAGTGGTTTTCACACATATTTTTACCATTGTTTTTAAGTATGTTTAAGTTATGTTATTGAGTGTTTTATTTCTTTATTCGTCATTTTATGCTTTGGTTGTGTATTTTACTGTTTGCAGGCTTAAAGGAATAAATCGAGACAAATCAATGCCAAAAAGTACAAAAAGGGGAGTTTCGAAGGAAGTGGAAAGTCAAGCTACATGAGGTCAGACACGACCACCTATGTCACCTGAAACTGGCCGTGTTAGGATGAAGCGTGGCAAAGAAAAAGCAAAAGAGATGAAAGTCACGGGGCTGACACGGCTCGTGTTAGCAAGTGTGAGATCTGGAAATTTTCAGCATGTTTCTCATCGTGATATGCGTGTAGTATTTTGATCATGACTAGAGCTTCGTAACTCGGAATGACGCGGTTCCGGTGGCAAACTTTTGCTAACGGAAAGGGCTACAACTTTGATGAAGAACACAAAGCCAAATTCTGAAGTTAAGGGCTTACACGGACCGTGTTACTCAACACGGCCACCCGTGTTGATAGGTCTGGGCAGATTTTCAAAATTACGTCAGTCAGTGAATCAACACGGGCACCCGTGTTAATCAACACGGCCCGTGTAGATGGATGCGGACAGAAACTTCACTTTTTGGTCTGTTTCAATATGTCCTGTCTTTAAGGGTACTTTGGACTTTTTGTGGACACTGAGACTGATACTAATACTATTTAAACGAAGTTTGTGGAAGGGGAGAAGTACTTTTGACAGATTAGAGAAAAGAATACAAGAGAAGATTGGAGAAAGCAAGGGTTTGGGAGAGAAGAAGATCTTCATGAACGGAAGCAATTGAAGATTCAATCTCCTCCAATTTCTTGTAATGTCTTTATTCATTATTATGTTTTCTTTGAATTCTAAGAGTAGCTAACCCCCCCAATGCTAGGGGGTGGCTCTGATTTCACTTTGTAATGACTCTGAGTTTGCAATTGCAATAACAATCATGTTTTTCATTGTTGATTTATTCTCTTGATGTTTCTAATGCTTTTCCTTTCGGACAAATCAGAATTGATGTATGATTATCGTTTAGGTTGGACAACCATTGATAATGCTTTCATGAGAATAAGCTATAATTGATATTACCTAGGACTAGGATTACCTTATAGTAACCGGATATTCTTGATAAATTAATTGCTTAATTTCATTGTAAATCTCTAAGGACTTAGGGTTTAGGATGAAGGATCAAAGGTTTTTTCACTAAGGACTTAGTATCAAACAAACTTAAGAACCGGTAATTGATTATTGAAAATAAGTTGTTGCAATAGAGATTTCAGAGTTGTTACATTGTCAATCATCCACTATCCCTAGCATGTTACTCATATTTGTTAAAAAGTCTATTTCATTTACTGCTTATTTTACTTTTCGCTAAGTAATAATAACCAAACAAAACCCAATTGAAGTTTTTGTTTAATTGAACTTTGAATTGAACTCATCATCCCTGCGCAGTCCCTGAGATCGATATTCGGGGAATTTTCCCTATTATTACAAGAGGCAAAATAGTACACTTGCTATTTTACCGATCACCAATGTCATGACATGCTTTATATGGTGTTATGCAGGCTGCATATGTTTAAGCTAATACAAGTTTTGTCAGTGAATGTTATGACCGATGTCATGACATCCATGTTTGACAGCAAGAGCAGTTATATTTTACTATTATGTTTCCTGATTTCTCTCAATCTATAATGTAGGAAACATTTTATTATATGTTGAATATTTCTCCTAGAAGATTTTGATAACAGCACATTCTGTAACAGCCTGATGACGTGTAAATTAGGTTAACTTGGTTAACCCTAATTTAATTCTTGGAAAGCCCGAGGCCCAAGAGCTGCATATAAGAAGACTGCAATCCTAATTTGGAACGCATAGAGATTTGTTAATTGTGAAGAACCGTAGTTCTGTATCTGTGTGTTTAGTCTCTTGTACTCCAAGCAATTGTCTTTTGATAATTGTATTGGAATAGGTTGATTTTGTACTTTGTCACTCTAAGATTTTAAGCACGAGTGTGTGTCTCTTGATTGAAGCTTTTAAGCAGATCAAGGTGTGTTTTGAAGTGTGTCTTCTCTCTTATTTTATTAATGTCTGTTTGTAATCACTACTGTGATTGAGGGGGGGTGAGTGGAGATACTCAAGTCTAGGATTAGATTGGAATTTCATTGGGTAGGTCTTAAGTGAGGAATTGTAAATGGGGGAGTTTAACTCTGAATTAATACTGCTTATATTGGATTCCCTCCCTGGCTTGGTAGCCCCCAGAGTAGGTATTATTATATACCGAACTGGGTGAACAATTTGTTGTGTTCTTTACTATCTTTATGCACTTCTGTTTTAAAGTTTTATTCTGTGTGATTGTGGATGTCATAACATCCAATACGACATCGCGTGTGAGTTACTAGAATTTTCAATTGGTATCAGAGCAGGCACCCTGCCTGTTTACATCTGGGTGAGATATAGGGACAACAAAATTCTGGTACTATCGAGAAGGAATTGTTAGTGTTTAGGAATAGACCACCCATTCTGGATGGCTCTAACTATGACTACTGGAAACCTCGTATGGTAGCTGTCATAAAGTCTATGCACAACAAGGCCTAGAGAGCTGTGGAAAACGGATGGAAACATCCTGAGAAGGTAATGGAAGATGGAACCACTGTTCTAATTCCTGAAGAACAATGGAGCAAAACTGGAGAAGAGCTAGCTTTGGGCAACTCCAAGGCACTAAATGCCTTGTTCAATGGAATTGACAAGAACATATGCAGACTTGTGCAACATTGTGATCTAGCTAAAGAAGTTTGGGATATTCTCAAAAGAACTCATGAAGGCACGTCCAAGGTGAAGATGTCTAAACTTCAAATGCTTACCACCAAGTTTAAAAATCTTAAGATGAAACAGGATGAGACCATTCATGAGTTCTACATGAATACCCTTGAGATTGCAAATAACTCAGGAGCCTTAGGAGAAAAAATGTCTAAAGAAAAGCTGGTAAGAAAGATCCTCAGATCACTGCCTAAGAGATTTGCTATGAAGGTGACTACTATAAAAGAAGCTCAAGACATCAGCAACATGAAGCTGGACGAACTCATTGGTTCTCTACAAACCTTTGAGATGAGTATTTGTGACTCTGTTGAAAAGAAGAACAAGAGCATAGCTTTTGTTTCCAACACTAAAGATTACTCAAGAGAAAGCAATGGTGGATGTGATGAAAATTTATCAGAAGCTATAGCCATGCTTGGAAAATAATTCAACAGATTCATCAAAAGGGTTGATCAGAAGTCTAGACCCAGTGTCAAGGATACTTCCAATGACATCACCAAGACCTATGATCCTAGCAGAAGATTCAAATCTAAAGAGAAGCTCAATCAAGGCAAAGGGGTTCAGTGTCATGGATGTGAAGTATATGGACACATTAGAGCTGAATATCCTACCTATTTCAAGGAGAAAAAGAGAGGGTTATCTGTCACTTGGTATGATGAAGACTCTGACAATGAGTCTGAAGAGGAAAATACAAAACATGTCACAGTTCCAACAAGTGTCTATGCATCTGATGATGATTCCAGTGATGATGAGCTAACCTTTTATGAGCTTGCTGCCTCTTGTGAATGGATCACTAGTTGATACAACCTCAATTTTTGCATATGATAAAGAAAGCATACGAAACCAACATAGATATGTGTCACGCTTCACTGGGAGTTGTCATACCCTAATTTTGACCCCCATGAGATGTCACATCTCCAGACACTTCATCAACTCAAGACAAATACCCAGAGCAGTCACTTGTTTATCTAGTACTCAGTCGAGGGTGTTCAAGAACAAAGAAGCTCAGGAAAAAGATCAATCAATAAGAAAATGATCTCTAATACAATCATAGGACTCAAAATGATTCATTCATCCACCTGTGATGATCAGACACCAGTCATCAAGACTCAGGATTGCTCGGGTCACCAAACTAGGGTTTTGAGCCTATCAAGGACTAAAATCAGGGCCCACATATGGGAAACCCTAAAAAGCTCCAGGGCATCACTCAAAGTGTTCAATAATCCTTAAATGATCCCTATTAAAATATCCGATGGGAATTGTACTTGAATCCAGAGGCCACAGTCATCAATTTCATCTTGCCTACAATTAGGGTTTTTGACCTAATTCACCTGGACAGTTGACTTTTAATCAGGACAGGGTTCCACAACTCAAAATATGGCTAAAGAACTTATATTACCTCAATATGTTCCATTCATATCATTCATTTGAGGAGGAGAACTTGATTCATCACAAAAATCCAAGATTTCACTTCATCCGAAAAAAGTCAATTATACAAGATCACCTTTGACTTTTAGGGTTTTGGATCAAACCATGACTTTTAAGGATCATTATCATCAATATATGATTATTGAATTCATTTGACCAAAGAAAATCCAACTTCAGGCCCATTTTTCACAACCTTCCCAAGTGAATTTGAAGAAACCCCAAACTAATGAATTGAAGTAGATGTTAAGGGCTTTTCACATTATTTTCAACCTTCTCCAAATTCATTTTGAGCTAAGAGTTATGATTGTTCAAAGTTAGGCTCATGAAGTGAAATTACAAGTCATGACCAATTTTGGTTTGGTCCTTTTTATGCAAAAGCCTACACTAATTGGTGCATCTACACTTCAAATATATCAGAAGTGATTGGAGAGAATCATTTGAATAATTTACATCAAGATTCTAAAACATCCAAAAATCAAAGATATGTGATTATGTAATCATTACATTTGGGAATTTATGGCAAATGATGATTCACCAATTGGAATCTTCTTCTAAGCCAATCAAAAGCTATTCTGCATCAGAATTGTCTCCTAAGATCAGAAGAGACCAATGGATGGAGAGCTAGCTCGAAAATGCCATCATTACATCTTGATATTCTTTGAAATTTATTCATGGCCAAGAAACCAAAACTACCTCACTAAGCAAGCTTACTCTCTCCAAATGCTCTAAATCTTTTGCCTATAAATAGAAGAGCATACCTCAGTATTCAACACACCAAAGCAACTCAAAGTTCTTGCTTTCTCACTCTCTCTTTTTCTTATCATTTTCAAAATATGTTTGTCAAGAAGAATCGATTTCTTCAAACCAAAGCTTCTTTTGTGAAAGTAAGCCTTCTAACATCTCAAGGGGGCTTAGTAGAAGTGATCCACACACCAGGAACATTTCTAGAAGTGCAAGAATACCATCTTCACTTTCATTTTGGAGCAAAGCCAGTTGGAGGAGCATAGAGCCATTCAGAAGGTGCCAAAGCTATTGGAACATACCTACATGTTCCTTAGGGTATAGTGAAGCTATTCAGATGCCTGCAACACATCTGTAACCACATAATCACTACCCTCCATGTTCACTTGAAGCTCAAATAGAAGGTATCGAGTAGAGCAATTCTGAAGCATTCAAGTTGAAACAAGCATTCAATTAGCATCACTGAGCTACCAGGAAGCTTTTGCAATCATCCATCCATAGCCAGAAGCTCTCCACCATCACCACGACCTCCATTTTCAGAGGTATTTTTTCAAACCCTAACACTTATATTCAAGCACTCTTTCTGTTAAAACTCAATACCAATTCATTCAGCATCATCAGAGGATTAAAAACCCTCTATCATCAGTCATTTATTCTTCAGCACCGTCATTTAATTTATTTTTCAATTTTTAGGGTTCTTCATGTATTTTAGTTAATTCAGTAGATGTAGTTAATATAAATTTATGTTGGTTATATATCTAGAATCGTGAGTGAATTTAAAACAAGTTTCATTTTTACATCTTGACCATTGGTTGAGAATTGAGAGAGTTGGAAATTCAAAATTCCAACAAGCTTGAGGTTGAAGACGAAGATGGTGGTGGCGCCATTTTCAAACATTCAGAAACAAGTTTAATATATTTTTAATACAAGGCGTACATATAACGAATACATCATTATAGCCCAGTTGGTAATGTGAGTTTGTGTGAAGCGTGTGCATAACGTCTAGGGTTCGAATCCCCTCGCCCCAGACCTTTTGATTTTATTTTTTTCATTTCTATACACTTGTTTAACACATGTATTGAACTGGAGCTACCACTATGTCACTAAGCGCGCGTTGGTTGGTTGGTGTATGTTTTGAGCCTTGGGTTCAAGGGCATGAGTTCAAGCCTTGGTGGAGACAAAACCTATTTTTTTACCACTTTTCCCATTTAATTTCTTCACAACTTTAACCAATTGATTCACCTATCAAATTAAATCATTTTCACTTGATTTTTCACACACTTGCCATTTAATATATCTATTTTATGAATAATCCAAAAATCACAAATAAATATTATTTATTTTATGTTTTTTTATTAGGTTTAAAATTGTGTGTTTTTAAGTATTTTAAAAATACTTTTAATACACATTTTCATTTGATTTTCAAAACCTAATCACTTTGTAAATAATTTTGTGATAAAACCCTAATCATTTAGAACTTAATTAGGTATAGACCCAAGAGAAATTATTACCGGTGAAACCTCTTACCCATTTTCTTAGAGCCAAAATAAGTTCAAAACCAACATAGCTTTCTCTTGTGCTATAACAAGGACCCTTGATTAGCTTCCTCTTGGGCTTACAACACAAGGACCCACAGGCTTCTTAAAAGCATATTCACAGCTTTCTCTTGAGCTTGTATACAAGTACCCATCAGGTTTCTTATAAACATAGGAACGGGTCTTTAGTCACCTTTTAGCCTACCCTGGTGAAATTCTTCTATTCTTCAAACCAGACTTCAATAAGCCAAGAATATCTCAATCTCAATATTGAGTTCATCTTTTGGAATGAGAGACATAGACAGTCTCTGTCACCTTTATTTTCAATCTTCAGTAAGTCTTCTCTTTAATATAGTATAGGTTCCACATCTAGAAATTTCCTCAGTCAAGTCAGCCTTAATCTTGGGCTTTAAACAAGAAGTAAAATCAATCTTTCATAAGTCAAATTACCTGGAAAGGGTTAGCTTCCATATCAATCATTCATAAGTCAAATCCCCTGGAAAGGACCAGCCTCCATCAATTCTTTCATTTTCACAAAAATCCCTGGAAAGGGTTAGCTTCCAATATTCTTTCACAAGTCAAAATTCCTTGGAAAGGGTTAGCTTCCAAAAACACTCCTTCATAATCCAAAGTTCCCTAGAAAGGGTTAGCTTCCATCATCCATCTTTCAAACCTTCAAAACTCCCCGGTAGAGTCAACCCTGGGCCAGTCTCAATCACTCCAACAAATTCCCCAGTAAGGTCAACCTTCAACTCTGGGCTTTCATTCATCAATCCCTACTTAATAAGAGCACAGTCCCCAGTAGGGTCAACCTTTAATCTCTAAACAACAGAGTAACCCTCAGTAGAGTTAGCCACAACCTTGGGCTTTGTACAAGGCAGATATTACCCTTTGAGTCAAAAAGATCCCAAACTAATAGGTCTTCCCCTTTTCAGAGTCAGCCATAACCTTGGGCTTTATACAAGGCAGACAATAGAGTATCAACAATGGATCTTTTCCCCATCAAGATTCATCCACAACATTGGGCTTTGTACAAGGCATAAAATATAGTCATCCATAGTCTCCCAACTCTGTTTCCTTAGTAGTCAGCCACAACCTTGAGCTTTGTACAAGGCAAAAAATAGAGTCTCCCTAGCTAGAGTCAGCCACAATTCTGGGATTTGTACAGAACACCAAACAAACCTTTCAGTCAAATAAAATAAACACTCTCCAACTAGAGTCAGCCACAATTCTGGACTTCGTACATAACACAAATTCCTTTAGTCAAAGTCAATACCTAGTGGAGTCATCTCCCAAAGTCAATAAAAACTCTTTTTAAGCCTCAAGATTGGGCTTCAAGCAAGGCACCAAAAAAATCAATTCATTTCCCTAGTTAGTTCCCCGAACTACTAAAAGCTCTGACTTCCATTATGGATATGTAGGCATGAGATTCACAAGGAATCTCAGCGAGCTAATCAAAAAACCAAAAATAGTCAGTCCATTTGTCTTTCAATTCAATTCTCTCTCCTAACACAAAGGAGAAACTTTCCCAATCAAGTAGCAAACACAAGCACATAGACACAGAGAAGGTTCCCGTAGAGTATTACGGATATGTAGGGTGCTTAAAGACATGGCAGATATGTAGAGAAACTTTCCCAATCAATGAGGTTTTCAAACATGGCGGTGACTCACTTTCTTATTCTTCTGATTCATTATCACACGACTTTGTTCTTGCTTGGCACTTTTCAATATCATTTCTTTTTGCACTACTTCTTTCATCGTTTTTCTTTTCTTTTTTTTTTTGCCATTTTTTTAACAAGTCGTGTGATCTTGCGTTGCTTTCGAGTTTTTTGAAAGATTGTGACTGCCTCATTCTTTTATTGATGAGGGATAACCATTGTGGCATCGTCATCTTTTGACCTCTTGATAAATAAGGACAACCATTGCAGTTTTGACATTCCTCAACCTTTTGAAGGATAACCGTTATTGTATCCTACCCTTGATGAGTTTTGAAAACTCGATCAACTTAGATGAACGCTACCCAGCCCCATGGTTAAAATAAAAGGTTCTTCTGAACAGAAAAGAAACTCCTAGTTCAAGGCTCAAAAGGGTTATCGAGGGTCTATCTCCCTTATATCTCTGCTCTTTGCCTAAGCAAGAGATAAGTAAAGTTGGTATCTGTCGCGGGGAAAAATCGTATCTTTTTTGTGGATGAGACACCTGGTGCCTTCTTTGGGCTCGAGTGCTCAAAAAATGATTTTTCTTTTGTTTCGACCAAACTTTTTATTGTTTCCAAAGTAGGAAAAGGAAAAAAGCTGCAATAACCTTAAAAGTGGGGGAGAGATCTTTGGGTAAGAGGGTTGGTTATACGAAGGGAAGGTATTAGCACCCAACGTATCTATAGTACTCTATAGGTTTCTTTTCTATGTTTTTCATTCCGTGTTATTGAGAGGTTCTTGTGAAATAGGTGGGACCTAAGGTGTTTGTTTGATTATGCTCGCAAAGATCATCGCGATCCTCTGCATACATATCCCTTAGAGGGAATCAGAGCATCTGTAGCTCGGGGTCTACGGGTGCTAAGGTTTGAGTGGTTTGAGGGAGAAGTTTTGCTCGCCAAGGATACGACCTTGTGCCTACGTATTCTCAAAGGGATGTTGAGAATGTCATAGCAATCGTAGTTCCCACTTATGCTAGTGGAAGCAAAGGATAAGAGACGAATGTCATCTAAATGTTCGATGTATCTAATCTATATCATCACATACATCTGTTTGATTTTGTCTGAAAATCTTTTCATTATAAGCCCTGGGCCATGCCACTTATGGTGCATAGAATGATAAAGATGTTTTTTTAGCCAGCCTTGTGGAAAAAACTTTCAATGAAGTCAGCCTTGTGACAAAAAGTTTTGATTAATCAGCCAGCCTTGTGGCAAAAGTTTCAGTGAAGTCGGCCTTGTGACAAAAACTTTGATTAATCAGCCAGTACGGTGGCAAAAAGGTTTGGTTGATTAGCCAGCCTTGTGGCAAAAAAGTTAAGTTGATTGATTGATTGATTGATTGTTTGTGATGATATAGAAGAGATACTCCTATCATAGAGATGATAAATGTCTAATCTCCTAGGGTATTTGATTTGGATATTGGGGATGCTTATAAGAAGCCCGTGGGTCCTTGTACGAAGCCCAAGAGGAGGCTATTCGAGGGTCCTTGCATTGTAAGCCCAAGAGGAGGCTATGGGAGGGGCTATCGAGGGTCCTTGCATTGTAAGCCCAAGAGGAGGCTATGGGAGGGACAAGTCGTTTGTACGAAGCCCAAGAGGAGGCGTGGTATAGTTGGTTTGAGCTCTTAGAGCGATTTCACCGGGAAACCATACTCTATGTCCTAACCTAAACTAGGGAGATTCTTTGCACGAAGCCCAATAGGAGGCTATGGGGAACCTAGTGTTGTACTAAGTTGAACAAGCATATAACACAATCACAAATATGAACAAGTACGAACAAATATGAACAAGTACATGAACAAATATGAACAAGTATGAACAGTTATATATGACAAGGTGTGTGTATACAATGGAGTTTATGAAGGAAATATACCTGTAAGCATGATCCGTTTGTAAACACGGGGGCTCAGGACTTATACTCGGGGAGAGGCCCACTTGAGTTTATTCAAAAGCTATGTAAACAAGTATTTACAAAAGGGCTCGGGACTTATACCTACATGGAGGCCCATGGTATTTTTGGGAAGATTTAAAGAAAACCTTCATTTTTGATTTGTTATTCGAGGTTAAAAAACAAATTGAACGAGATATATACAAAAAGGTATGTGTACAATGAAATACCTAATTTCATGTACAGGAATGGGACTTATACCTATGTGGAGGCCCATGTTTTATTTTATAAAACATGGTTGATTGTTTTGTTAAAAACGAGAGGTTTCGTCGTTTTAAAACTGTTTGAAAGTTTTGTTTTGAAAAAGTTTTCTGTACAAAGAAAAACTGTACAAAGAAAAAGGAGAGGGACTTATACTCTCTAATATTCGAGAGGCCCATGTTTGAAAATCAATTGATCAATCCAAAAAAAGATTTAATCAATAGTTTCTTTTGAAAAGAAAAACCAAAAAGAAACGGTTTATCGTTTTGAAAAATTGTGATCGTTTGTTTTAAAACGGTTTGAATTTTGACAAAAGTCAACTTAATTAAGATAAAAAACAAATTTCATGCTTAATTAAGACCTAAATAATTAGGGTTTGATCAAAAATATTTACAAGTGATTAAGTTTAAAAAAATCAAATGAAAAACAATATTTAAAGTATTAAAAAACACTTAAAAACATGTCATTTTAAACTTAATTAAAAATGTATTAAATAAATATTTTTTTTGTCATTTTTTGAGTATTCATAAAATATATGTGTTAAATAAAAAGTGTGCAAAAAATGAAGCAAAAATGAATTGATTTGGTTAGTTAATTAATTAGTTAAAGTTGTTAAAAATAATTGAAGATAATAAGTGTTAAAAAAATGGTTTGGTCCTGCCAGGGTTTGAACCCACACCCTTACTCTCACCAGCCAAAACACTTGCCAACTGAGCCACGCTTGTGGCTTGTAATACATACGCGTTCAATCAAATATATTTTAAAACAAGGATTTGAATTTTCCAAACCAAAAAACGCGCCAAGAACACAACCCTAACTGATTTTTGAAAATCATTGAAACTGTGTTGTTTTGATCAAGTAAAGGGTCTATCTCACTCGGTTTTTCACGAGGAACATGATGGTGTCCTCATAATTCATTTATTTTTGCTCTAAGATGGTCAATTTTGTGATGAACACGAAGAACCCTAATTCTGAATTTGAACATGAAACCGTGTACGATTGATGAATTGTGAAATTGATTGAGGGCTATTGATTAGTGATAGTGCAGAAACAAGATGGCAACTCAATTTTTCATTTATGATGCATGTATGTATGAGTTTGAAGTTCATAAGACTTACCTTCAAAAACGGCCAAACTGGGAATTGAATTTTGATCTGGAGGTGTTACAGATGCTTTGTAACAATCTGGATAGCTTCAATGATGATTATGGAAGGTGTCTGGATGCTTGGAGTGAATTGAAAACACCTGGAGAAGTTGGAGGTACCCGATCTGCAGTTAAGCCTAAGTGTGAATCGAGCTCGATGATTCTGATGTTTCAGGTTGATGATGAGTGTTTGGATAGCTCATATGTGATATATGTGAGGTGTGGGAAGTGTTAATTTGGACAGAAATGATCTGGAATGAAAATTGGCATGATAAGGCTCTTCATGTGTTCATATGGAGGTTGAAGAGTGAATCTGAGTTTTGGGGTGATTTGGGGTGTGTGAGTGGTTCAAACACATCCCATATGATGTTTAAGAGTTGCTAGAACCATCACTTTGGCCATAACTTCAAGGGTTTGGAGGTTGAGTTTTCTACCTCTTAGAAACTTAAGAAACTTGTATTCTAATAAAGAAAGAGAAAGCCTATAATTTGTGAGGCTTTGGTGTGATTTTGAATGGAGTTTGGACCTCTATTTATAGGCCAAGAGTTCTGAATGCAGAGCTTGGCAAGTTGATCAAAGAAGTGATGATTTGGCTTAAGAGATAAAAAGGAATCTTTTACATTTAATGCAAAATGGTTAAAGTAACTTAACCATGGTCATTCTTTCAAACTTCTTATCCTCTTCCATTCTGATTTTCAAATCAGAAAATATCTTCAATTATTGCCTTGATGCATCATTACTTGCATTATTCAAAACCATAGCTATGCTCCATAGCTATGCTCCATATTTTTTCATGCTCTTGGACATTTTGGAAAGCTCATATTACACACTTCAAAACCCTAGTTGAAAGTTTCTTCAAGACCTTTAAGGAAATGGGTGAAAAAGATCCATGAACTTTGAAGAAAATGAGGTTTTAAGTGAAATTTTCAAAAGATACCAACTTTGAAGCTCCATATCTCTTAAATGGTTGATCTTTTGGAAAAAAATTATATGTGACAAAGTTGTTCATTGGATCAAAATCTACAACTTTCATGTTGGAAGTTTTTTTCAGTTTGTAGGTGAAATTTTGAGAAATTCCCTTCCAAAGATTGGAAAAAACCATTGAAAAACACTTAGAAATTTTTCTAAGTATAAAAGTCAAACTTTTGACTTTTTGATTCTTGATTGATTTTCTTGATTTTCCTTGATCAAATGACTTCATATATCATATATTAATGATTTGAAACTTCAAAAGTCATGGTTGACCAAAATTTCCAAAAAGTCAACGGTGATCTTGTACAGTTGACTTTTTCAGACGAATCGCGTTTCTGGAGATTTCAAATGAACCAGACTATCCTTACCAAATGAATGGTATGAATGGATAATATTGAGGCATTAGAGGATATTGAGCCATGGTTTGAGTTGTGGCACCATGTCCTGATTAAAAAGTCAATGGTTCAGGTGAATTAGGTCAAAAACCCTAATTGTCGACCTGATGAGATTGATGACTGTGGATCTTGAATTGAGATGCAATTCCCATTGGATGCTGTCATAGGGATTATTTGAGGATGATTGAAACCTTTAATTGACTTCCTGGGGATTTTTAGGGTTTTCCAAATGTGATCCCTGATTTCAGTCCCTGATAGTTCAAAACCCTAATCTGATGATTTGAAACTTCACTGTTGATCAATCCTTGTGTAGGAGATGTCTTGAGCCAATAGATTAGGCCAAAATGATGTACTTGGGGTCTTGAGGTCATGTCCCAAGTCATTAGGTCAAATCCTGAGCAAAAGTCAGGGGTGTGCTATCTTTAGTCAAAACCCTAATGGGGTTGATTCAGAGCCTTTGAGTTTGTTGAAATGAATCTCTGAGGACCAAATGTTGATTGTTGATTGTTGATGAAGATGATTCATTTGAAATGAAGGGGGAACAAAACCCTAATTGATTGTTGCTTGTACTGATGAGTGATTTCTTGATTAAACCCTGCTGAGTCACAAGTAGCAAACACAAGCTATGTAATTTGTTAGAGATGCAAATGATGCCTATGCTATGATATGAGGAGGTATCTTAGGTCAAAAATTGGGGTATGACAGATGCCCCTATTTAAGTTTCTTCAACCTGAGACATGAAGATTGAAAATCTTCGTTTTGATAGGGTGGAAGAGACTTAAATATCAGAAGACGCGAATTTTGGACCTAAGATACCAAAATTGCGAATGATGCAAGGATATCTTTACCGAGGGATATAAAAACTGACTCCACTGAGGACAAGAGATCGAGAAGGATGTGTCAATCCGTTTTAGGAAGAGAATCCGTTTTTTTCTTTTTTTTCGGGAAAGCAAGTGTATGCTTCACCGAGAAATGATAGCTTTGTAAGAAAAGCTTACCTATCGACATTATCGACTATCAGCATGGGGATAGACTTGTTTAATAATGCGAAGGTGAAAGGTTTGAAACTGTATTACCGACTATCAGCATGGTGATAGACTTGACATGGTAAAAAGAGTTTCAAAGGTTCGGTTAATATTACCGACTATCAGCATGGTGATAGACATGTTTAATAATATAACCAGAACAAAAAGGTTACCGACTACCAGCCTCGTGATAGTGGTTCTGAAGACATGATCAATCATCAGCCTAGTGAGAAAAATGATTCTGGAGACTTTGCTAGGGAAATTACTGGTTATTCAGCCTTGTGAACAGTAATAAGGCCCTGATTGTCAAATGGTCTTCATGATTGATTTCCTAGAGAGGAAAAGTCTTTTGAAAGAGACATAAGCTGCTCAGATGATGAGGCTATTGCTTATTGTCTGTTTTTCACGACTCTATTTGGGGAACCGGAATTTGAATCTCTGGTAAAGACAAGGTTCTATCCATGAATGAATTGGAAAGAAACAGTCAAACAAGACTTTGTACCCAATGAGGAATGAACTCGGCTAGGGATTTTCTCCTTCGTTTTGAGAGGAGAAAACTAAAGCAACCTTCTTCCACGAGGAATGATCTCAGTGGGGAACTGGAGAAAGAAGATGTTCTTTCTGCTTATGGGTGACAACCTACTGGAGAGATGACACGCCCGTACCTGTTTCTTTTTTCTTTTTTTTTTCTTTTTTGCTTTTTCTCTTTTTTTTGGGATAGATATATCCTGAACAAGTGATCTTAGGCAGACATTTGAAAAATGCAATGATGCATGAATGATGCAAATATGTATGAATGATGAATGTCATGAATGTCGCATGCATGCTAACAATACTGACAGACAAAGAAGTATACTGGAGAGGGACCGACGTCGCAATACAACCAGATACTTGGCAAATGTTCTTCAACACGGTGTAGATAACACAGGTGATGAATGGTGTTGCGTGCTTTAATCTTCTCTGGGGATGATAAGCATCTTTTCTTATTGAGATGGAAGAACCTCTTCACTGGAGATGGAAAATCTTTGTCACTGGGGATAAAAGACCTTCTTCACTGGGGATAGAAGAGCTTCTCCTATCATAATCTTTGATTCATCCTATGGAGATAGCTGTTGATGTTCCTTCTGTTGTTCACAACTCAAAGGAAAATTTCGCTTTTATTTTGAAAAAGGAAAGTAAATTCATTTAAAACTTTTTTTCTTTTCTTTCAAAAACGAATAACAAAATTAAAGCGTCATTTTGCAAGCTAGAAAAGATCAAGAATTGCTAACAAATGGGCACAAGGCTCAAATTTATTTAATAGGATGGTAATCAGCTAAAGGCGTGATTCCACGGAGTATTTACAAAAGTTGAAAATGGTAATTATGCGGAAAAGGCTACATTGAAAGCAATAACCACTATTCCCCCTAACAACTTTGAGTTCCAACTGTGTCTGTCGCTTCAGATTGGCGATGATTTGATTGAAGATCCTTTGATGAAAAAGACTCCTCAGGTGACGAAGTACGGACTGATGCAGTTACTTTGTCATAAATCCCTAATTTTTGCCTAGATTGCCCTTTCAGGTTTTCAATCTACCAGGATGAATTTTTTCTGTTTATTGTCTCTAATTTTTGCCTGGACCGCCCTTTCAAGTTTTCAGTCCACCGAGACGCTCATTTTTGCCTAAGTCGCCCTTTGCGGGTTTTCGGCTTACCGAGCTGTTCTTTTGTTCTTTTTTAGACAAAGTATTTCTTGACTGCATCAGCATTCACAGGATGTGGGAGTTCATCACCATCCATGGTTGCAAGAGTCATGGCGCCGCCAGAAAATGTTCTTTTGACAACATACGGGCCTTCGTAATTAGGAGACCATTTGCCCCTAGAATCTGGTTGAAAAGACAAGATCTTTTTAAGCACGAGGTCGCCTTCTTGAAATTCACGAGGTCGAACCTTTTTGTTGAAGGCTTGTTTCATCCTTGCTTGGTATATCTGTCCATGGCATAGAGTAGTCATACGTTTTTCTTCGATTAAGTTCAACTGATCGTATCTGCTTTGACACCATTCAGCCTCTGATAACTTAGTCTCCATGAGGACTCTCATTGATGGGATTTCAACTTCTACGGGGAGTACAGCTTCCATGCCGTATACTAGAGAAAAGGGAGTTGCCCCTGTTGAAGTACGCACTGAAGTACGGTACCCATGTAAAGCAAATGGCAGCATTTCGTGCCAGTCTTTGTAAGTGACGACCATTTTCTGGACGATCTTCTTAATGTTCTTGTTGGCGGCTTCGACAGCGCCGTTCATTTTTGGTCTGTAAGGAGAAGAGTTATGATGCTAAATCTTGAATTCCTCACATAATTCTTTCATCATTTTGTTGTTTAAGTTTGAACCATTGTCAGTAATGATCTTGCTGGGAACACCATATCGGCAAATGATGTTGTTCTTGATAAACCTCACAACCACTTGTCTTGTAACATTGGCGTAAGATGTTGCTTCGACCCATTTGGTAAAGTAATCAATAGCCACTAAGATGAAATGATGACCGTTTGAAGCTTTTGGTTCGATCATCCCAATCATGTCGATACCCCACATGGAAAAAGGCCATGGAGATGAGAGAACGTTGAGTAGAGTCGGTGGCACATGGATCTTATCTCCGTAGATCTGGCACTTGTGACATCTCTTCACGTGTTTACAACAATCATATTCCATTGTCAACCAATAGTATCCTGCTCTTAAGATTTTCTTGGACATCGCATGCCCGTTTGAATGAGTTCCAAAGGACCCTTCATGCACTTCATGCATTAACATGTCTGCTTCGTGTCTATCCACGCATCTGAGCAAAACCATGTCGAAATTTCTTTTGTATAGCACATCTCCGTTCAGGAAGAAACTGCCAGAAAGTCTCCTTAGAGTTTTCTTATCTTTGTTTGATGCCCCAAGCGGGTACTCTTGAGTTTGAAGGAAGCGCTTGATGTCGTGGAACCACGGTTTATCATCGATGACTGCTTCAGTTGCAAACACATAGGCGAGCCTTTCAAGGTGCGTAATTCTGACTTTGGGCATATCGTTCCAATGACTGACTTTGAACATGGAAGATAGAGTAGCCAAGGCGTCTGCCATTCGATTCTGATCTCGAGGTATATGATGCAATACAACCTTGTTGAAGAAAGTCAATAGACGTCTTGCATAATCTCTGTAAGGAATCAAGCCAGGGTGGTAAGTTTCCCACTTGTCTTTGATTTGGTTGATCACGAGGGCTGAATCTCCATATATGTCGAGGATCTTGATCCTTAAGTCAATGGCTTCTTCGAGACCCATGATACAAGCTTCATATTCTGCGATGTTGTTGGTGCAATCAAATAGTAATCTGGCGGAGAACGGGATATGAGTACCCTTGGGAGTGATGATGATTGCCCCAATTCCATTGCCAAAAGCGTTTACTGCTCCATCAAAAATTAGGCCCCATCTTGATCCAGGATCAGGACCTTCTTCAGGTAACGGTTCGTCACAATCTTTCATCTTTAAGTACATGACATCTTCGTCAGGAAAGTCAAACTTGAGAGATTGATATTCATTAATTGGTTGATGCGCAAAGTGATCGGCGAGAATGCTTCCTTTGACCGCTTTTTGAGCACGGTACTCAATGTCATACTCAGATAACAGCATTTGCCATCGGGCAATCCTTCCTGTTAATGCAGGCTTTTCAAAGACATACTTGATTGGATCCATTTTGGAGATTAACCAAGTAGTATTGTTGATCATGTATTGGCGGAGACGTTTTGAAGCCCATGCCAAAGCGCAACATGTTTTTTCGAGCATGGAGTAATGAGACTCACAATCTGTGAATTTCTAACTCAGGTAATAGATGGCATGCTCCTGCTTACCGGTTTCATCTTGTTGTCCAAGCATACAACCCATGGATTCTTCCAACACGGTAAGGTACATGATTAGTGGTCTTCCTTCAACCGGAGGAATCAATATTGGTGGTTCTAACAGGTATTCCTTGATACTGTCGAACTCTTTCTGGCAATCTTCAGTCCATACAACCCCTTGATCTTTGCGGAGAAGCTTGAAAATTGGCCCACAAGTAGCAGTCATTTGAGAGATAAATTTGGAGATGTAATTCAATCGTCCAAGAAATCCTCTTACTTGCTTTTCAGTTTTTGGTGCAGGCATCTCTTGAATAGCTCTGACTTTGTCGGGATCTACTTCGATACCTCTTTGGCTGACAATGAAACCCAAGAGTTTTCCAGATCTAACCCCAAAAGTACATTTGTTAGGATTCAAGCGAAGCTGATATTTCCTTAGTCGTTGAAACAACTTCAAAAGGTATTCAATATGTTCTTCTTCTGTGCTGGACTTGGCTATCATGTCGTCCACATAAACTTCAATTTCTTTATGCATCATGTCATGAAAGAGAGTAGTCATTGCCCTTTGGTAAGTTGCGCCTGCATTCTTCAATCCAAACGGCATCACTTTGTAATAAAAGGTACCCCATGGGGTGATGAAAGACGTCTTCTCCATGTCTTCAGGAGCCATCTTGATCTGATTATAACCAGAGAACCCGTCCATGAAGGAAAAGACGTTGAACTTAGCGGTGTTATCAACCAGCATGTCAATATGTGGTAATGGAAAGTCATCTTTCGGACTGGCCTTGTTCAAGTCACGGTAGTCAACGAACATTCTAACTTTACCATCTTTCTTCGGAACTGGCACTATGTTGGCCAACCATTGAGGATACTCGGAGGTGACAAGAAAACCTGCGTCGAGTTGCTTTTGAACTTCCACTTTGATCTTGTTAGCTATATCAGGGTGAGTCCTTCGCAATTTCTGCTTAACAGGCGGACATTCTGGCTTCAATGGCAAGTAATGCTGAACAATATTGGTATCCAACCCAAGCATGTCTTGGTAGGACCAGGCAAACACGTCAACATATTCTTTGATAAGGTCTGTTAACTTACTCTTGATATTAGCATCAAGCAGCGATCCAATGGTCACTTCTTTTTTGTCTTCTTCAGAACCCAAGTTGATCTTTTCTAGAGGCTCTTTGTGAGGCAGAATGGCTCTTTCCTCGTGCTTAAGTAATCAAGAGATCTCGTCCGGGATCTCCTCTTCTTCCTCTTCTTCGGCTTCGAACACAGGAAACTCAAAGTTGGGAGAGGGCATAGGGTTATTGCATTCAATGGGTTTATCAATAGTAAATCTGCACATGTGATTTATATTTATTTAGGAAAATTTATGAATGCAAGAGTGTATGCAGATTTTTTTGAAAAAGTTTTTTTTTTATTTTGGTTTTTTAGGATTACCATTTCCAGAAAAAGCAAAAATAGAACATATAATGTAGGGAATTCAAAATGACACTTTATTTATGATTCATCTTTGAAACAAAGCCCTAAACACAAACTCATTTGTCTTGGGCAGGACAAAGAGGGAAACTTTTAAAACAAAGCCCTATACACAAAGTTATCTGGGCGGAACATTTAAAAGAAAAGCCCTATAAAACATCTCTCTGCCTTGGGCAAGGAAGGAGGTCAAAATAACAGCGAGGTAATTACTTTGAGCGGCGAACAACATTCGGAACGTCGACAGCTTTCCAGTAGCAACGAACTCCTCTGTGTATTATGTATTCATGAAAATTCTCCTCAGAATTATCTTCAGTATTGACATTGACCGCTGGTCGAGCAGGATTTGAAGGTCCTGGTTTGTCAACCTTGTTCTTTGTAGAGTTGAAACGGTCTTCTTCTACTTCTTGAAGAGCATAAGACGAGTCACAATCTTCAGAATTTTCAGGATGTATTTCCCAGTCTTCAGGATGAAGAGACTCATTGTCAGAGACACTTTCCGAGTCAACTGCGGGGCCATCTTCCCCTTCATCTTCAAAAATGGCATTTATGTGATAATAACCATCTTCAGGATTATAAATCTTGGCAGATGCATTGAAGCCAAAATCTTCAGTAGTTTCAGGCTGCTGAGAAAATTGAGAGGGCTGATAAGCTTCTTCTGGTTGACTATCATATTCAAAGGAATCTCCCCATCCAGTTGGTTGGATATCCTCAATCGCAATCTTTGAACTTTCAGGTGCCGTATATTTCACCATATAATCATATTTTCCACTTGGTTGTCCCAAGGTGTCCCAAACCTCTGCAGGAATAGGCGGAATTTCTTTAGCACTTGTTTTCTCTGAAGGAGGATATGGTTCTTCCTGAGATATGTATCCCGAGTCATTGAGATAACATTTCCATTCTTCTTCAGTATCGGAGAGGCCTTCTTCGATGCATTCTTCAATAAGGACATTGACCTTTTGAGGAATTGGGTTAAGGAATCCTCCACTAATGAATGTTTCTTTGATCGGACGAAGGGTTTCATCCTTATTGGTGCAGTTTGAGAATGTTGGTGAACATCCGAGACCTGCTCTAGTTTCGTTCTTGGTCTGGATCACAACTTGCCCCCAGCCAGTGGTAGTTCCATCTTTCACTACTTTTACTGCCTCTTTGTATGAAGAGATTGATGATTTCTTTTTGGAAGACTCGTCTTCTAAAGAGAGACCTTGGAACTGTGTTCCTTCCTCATTATCAGCACTTATGAAAGAGAAATTGGATAAATGGCTCACCATCAAGGCTTGTTCTCCACTTATCGTTACCAATTTTCCATTTGTTACAAATTTTAACTTTTGATGGAGCGTAGAAGTTACTGCCCCTGCTTCATGGATCCATGGTCGTCCTAACAGACAGCTATAAGCAGCTTGAATGTCCATGACCTGGAAGGTGATTTGAAATGTATGTGGACCAATTGTCATGGGAAGGTTGACTTCGCCGATAACAGATTTTCATGATCCATCAAATGCTTTGACTACTACACCACTGAACTTCATAGGCATTCCTTGGTAAGACAAGCGAGCAAGAGTCGTCTTTGGCATCACATTCAAGGAAGATCCGGTGTCTACCAACACATTGGACAAAGAGTCTGACTGACAGTTCATAGAAATGTGCAAAGCAAGATAGTGATTTTTACCCTCCTCGGGGAGTTCTTCATCACAGAAGCTTAAATTGTTGCAAGCTGTTATGTTGGCTATTATCCCATCAAAATGGTCAACAGTCACATCATGATCTACAAAAGCTTGATCCAAAACTCTCATCAGGGCTTCCCTGTGGGCTTCTGAATTCAACAGCAATGAAAGTATTAAGATCTTTGAAGGAGTCTGCATAAGCTGATCCACAATCTTGTATTCACTTCTTTTGATAAGCTTCAAAATTTCATCAAAGTCAGGATTGACATTGGTTCCACTGGATTGGCCAACATTAGTGTTTGTATTACTGACAGGAGTTTCCACAGGATTCCCTACCGGTGTATCAACAGGATTTTGCCCGGTTGCAGGAGCAACAGGCTGTTTTGAAGGTAGTGGAGTATATACACGTCCACTTCTTGTTACTCGACTTACATCAGCGATGTTTACGACAGATGAAAGAGTAGGTAAAGGAACTTCTTGTCCATTCTTTATCATTGTTGCGTTGTAGTTGTATGGAACTGCCTTGTCAGAGTCATAAGGAACAGGTCCAGGTAGACAAATGATCAAAGGAGCAATAGGAACCTTTGGCTTGTTGTAGGTAACTTCTATGCGCTCAGGCATGTTGAAATGAGGAACGATGACGTTAACTTTAGGCATTTCCGAGTTGATATCTGAGACTAAAAGCTCATGCGGATAACATCCTATCATGTTAATTTCATCTTCATTCCTATTTTTGTAGATCTGAATAGTACCATTATCCAACAGAACATGGAGATCTCTTCTCACAATCGAACATCCGTGAGGATCTACACAACATATGCTACAGGAACTGTAGTGATGCTGGCGAAAATTCTGCCCTTGACAGAGAGTAGCGTGCATTTGTACCAAATCTGCTCTTGAGAAATTGATATTATAGACTCGGTATGGACCAGGACATCCATATACCATGTTTACAACATGCCCTCCATGATTGGGCAGCGGATTTGCTTGCACGTTTGGATTCAAATTTCTGAAAGAGAGGAGATTAGATCTAACCAACCTCTGAACTTCATATTTCAAGGCTATGCAATGCTCAAGATCATGGCCAGGTGCTCCATGATGATAAGGGCATGAGACCTCAGCTTTGTACCACCATGGGAGTTTCTCAGGTACGGGTGGTGGTGCTTTAGTTTGAACAAGACCTCTTTCAATCAAAGCAGGGTACAATTCTGTGTAGGTCATTGGAATCGGGTCAAACTGTGGAGCTCTTTGTACACGATTCTAATTATTGTTAAACTGTTGAGCCTGTTGTTGTTGAAACTGCGGGGTAAATCCCGGATTCGGTGCTGTATTAACGGCTGGTGAAATAGCAGCTACCTGTCGTTGACGATTGACATTTCCTCTTGGCCTCCCTTGGGATACCATGTCAACACTTTGTTCCTTCTTCTTTGGGAAACCACTTCCGAACTTTTTGGTTCCGCTTGAAGATCCACCTTCTTTAGTTAGACGTCCGGTTCGGACCCCTTCTTCTAGACGCATCCCCATGTTTACCATTTTGGTGAAATCACTTGGAGCACTAGCAATCATGCGTTCATAATAAAACGGACTGAGAGTATTCAAGAAGATCTTTGTCATCTCTTTCTCTTTTAACGGTGGATTAATCTGAGCAGCAGTTTCTCTCCATCGTTGGGCATACTCTTTGAAAGCTTCATGGTCTTTCTGAGCCATGGATCGGAGCTGATCTCTGTCTGGAGCCATATCCGAGTTATACTTGTATTGTCGGACAAAGGCCTCACCTAGGTCATTGAATGTTCGAATATTAGTGCTATCCAAGCCTGTGTACCACTTCAGTGCGGCACCAGTCAAACTGTCTTGAAAGTAATGGATAAGCAACTGATGATTATCTGCATAAGTAGACATCTTTCTAGCATACATCACAAGATGGCTTTGTGGACAAGAACTACCTTTGTACTTCTCAAAGTCAGGGACCTTGAATTTAGCAGGTATTTGTACACTAGGAACCAAACATAGTTCCTGGGCATTCTTTCCAAATAAATCTTTTCCACGGATAGCTTTAACTTCCAGCTGCATCTTGTTAAACTGCTCTTGGAGATCTCCCACAAGATTACGCTGATTTATGCTATCATCCTGATCATGATAAATCTCATTGCCACCATAAGGAACTGTGTGAACCGTAGGGGTCGGAACCGTCATAGTGGGTTGAGAAAGTGACATAGTGATTTGGTAAAAAGTTACCCCTGAATGTGGAATAAACGTCGAACCTTGTGTAGCAGGCGCTTCAGTTGTGGTTGTTTGAACCCCAGAGAAATTATGGCGGAAACCTGCACCAAAGCTGAAAGGCGTGCCCCAACCTTCTGTCATGGAGAAAGATGGAATGCTGAATGCAACTGTAGAAACTGGAGTGGTGACTTCAGATGTTACTGTTGCTTGTCTGTTGGGTGGCGGCGGCTGATTCTGTGCGGTCATTAAAGAGTCAACCATAGTAGTGAGACTTTCCAACTTTTCCTGAAGGGTGGTCACTGTACCACGGAGCTCAATATTCTCTTGTTCAGAGTGTTCCATTACTCTTCTTCTGATTGAACGAGTATTGTATCTGTGATCTGATTGCGAGCGCGGTCGAGAAACTTTGAGACGCGACAGCTTGACGATCTATTGGAGAAAGATCCAAAAGATGAGACTCTATACAACAGACTCGATATGCAGAATGATGTATGCAAAAAGAAATTTATGATTTTTCCAAACATTTTAAAGATTATTTTCTTGCAAACATTTGAACACAAACTATTCTTTTATTGAAATAATGGGAAATGTTACAACATTGGAGCGTAGCTCCTTACAGAAGCAAATGATAAATAAAAAGCTAAACAATCCTAAGCATCTTCATCAGACGAAGAACCAAATGCATTGTGCAGCTTGAGCTTCATGATTTCTTTCCCATAGTAAGCTTTCAATTCGGCCTTTTCGGTCCTCAGTTTGTCAACAACATTCTTCCAATCATCAGGAGTCGGAGCGTTGCTTGTTGAGCCTTCAAGCTTTTTCTTGCTTTCTTTGATGTACCTCTTGATTGCAGCGTCTTTCTGACGGATCTTCTCATCTTTACTCATGAGCCATCCATCTTGATAATAGAGAGTTTCTTCGTGATCTTTCACTCTTTTCTTCAACTTTCTATTTTCCACATCAGTTTTACGAAACTTTTCTTCCCAAGCATCTTTTTCTAACCTCACCTTGGCTAAAGTGTCTTGGTATTCCTCCATAGTGGGAATGTTGGGTCGTTGAGAGACTGCAGGAAACATGGGTTTTTCATAAGCATAAGGCATTTGGAACTCTTTTGCTCTTTTCTTTACCCAGTAGGTGTAGGCGTCCATGGCAATGCAATTTCTTGCCTCACCTTTTTCTTTCCATCGGACGTTGTACCAAGCTCTCACCATTCTTGCTTTTAACCTTTGAGGATTATCCCCTTCTCGGTAGAAGTAGCCTTCCACTGAGGGACCAATGGGCTTAGTTGAATTTGCATACCCGAGTTGTCGTCGGGCTAGGACCGGGTTGTAGTTAATTCCCCCTTGTGTACCAATGAGGGGTACGTTGGCGAACTCTCCACAACTTTCAATGGTTTCCGTACCACAGCGAGCCAAGGTATACCAACGAATATCATTATTAGTAAGAGACATAAGTCTTCAAGGCCAATGCAAACTTTCTCGGTTTTCCGTGAAAATAGGAGACTCAGGTAAGTGTGAAACAATCCATTTGAACAACAGAGGTGCACAACATACAATGATTCCACCGCCTTGGCGATTCCTATGATGGACAGAGAAATACATGTCACCAAGCAAAGTCGGAACAGGATTTCCAATCAGAAAGATCTTTATGGCGTTGATATCAACAAAGTTGTCGACGTTGGGAAACAGAACTAACCCATAGATGAGCAAGGCTAGTATAGCTTCAAAAGCTATCATGCTACCAGTTTCGATGAAATCAAAGGCTTTCTTTATTAAGAAGTGTGAAGTTAAACCCGGGAGGTTTCCTTTGGTAGTCCAATTACTCTCTACTTCAGACTTCTTCAAGTGGATACTTGCTGCAATGACGTGTGACTTAGGAATGGCTTCCAAACCATTGAAGGGTATTTTGTCAGACACAGGAATACCCAAAAGATTGGCATATTCTTCCAAGGTCGGTACCAACTGGTAATCTGGAAAGGTAAAACACCGGTAGACGGGATCATAGAACTGAACCAGAGTTTTGAGAAGTCCTTCATCAACATGAGTGTTCAGGATAGGCAAAAGCTTTCCATAACTTTTCCTAAAATCGGGAGGATCTTGTACAAAAGATGCCAACTCTCTCAGTTTTTCCACATCAGGCGCTTTGAAACCGCACTTTTTGGTATGCCTTTTTACTCCTTCCATAACTTAATCCTATAATGTTTGCAAAGAAAATTCTCTAAATTTTTGGAAAAATCATGTTTTTATGGAAAAAGATGGGTTTTTTTTAATGAATGTATGAATGCATGGATGCCACATATTCAAACATGGTAAAACATGGTAGCGCAAACATGGTAACGCAAACATGGTACTACAAACATGGTACACAAACATGGTAACAAACATGGTACACATAGGTTCAAAGGTCCAGCGTCACGAGCATGAGGTCAGAGAACCAAAAATGGGATAGTTCTAGTTAATCACCTGCACAACATGTTCTACTGATATGTCAGAGTCTACATTTTTCTTTCGGATATTACCGGCTTGCACAATTAAACTTGTGAGCCAGCAATATTCTCAAGAAAAACTCGTCTGAGTGTGGTTCTCCGCATGACAACTAATCCAAGTCTTCACCTGAATAGTTTCTGCACCACAACCTAATAAGGCCAGGATGGGTTGGGGTTCTATGACCAACTCAGCTTCTACAGTTCAATGAAAGTAATAATGTCTTCGCTACGAAACATGCTAAGCATATATTACCAACAGGGAACCTCCACTGAGCGGAAGGATTCTCACGTACGCCTGTACATGACTATACCCTCCACCTAATTCTTATGTGTACTTAATCCGGGTTAGGATTTGTCCAAAATGTATCACTTGTAACAGAACCACACAAGTAACAGAACCAGAACCACACATGTAACAAAAAATGAAATGAAAAATATAGAAAATAGAATTAACCCTTCCTTTGGAAACAATAAAAAGATGGTCCCCAGTGGAGTCGCCATTTTTCTGTCGCGGGGAAAAATCGTATCTTTTTTGTGGATGAGACACCTGATGCCTTCTTTGGGCTCGAGTGCTCAAAAAATGATTTTTCTTTTGTTTCGACCAAACTTTTTATTGTTTCCAAAGTAGGAAAAGGAAAAAAGTTGCAATAACCTTAAAAGTGGGGGAGAGATCTTTGGGTAAGAGGGTTGGTTATACGAAGGGAAGGTATTAGCACCCAACGTATCTATAGTACTCTATAGGTTTCTTTTCTATGTTTTTCATTCAGTGTTATTGAGAGGTTCTTGTGAAATAGGTGGGACCTAAGGTGTTTGTTTGATTATGCTCGCAAAGATCATCGCGATCCTCTGCATACATATCCCTTAGAGGGAATCAGAGCATCTGTAGCTCGGGGTCTACGGGTGCTAAGGTTTGAGTGGTTTGAGGGAGAAGTTTTGCTCGCCAAGGATACGACCTTGTGCCTACGTATTCTCAAAGGGATGTTGAGAAAGTCAGAGTAATCGTAGTTCCCACTTATGCTAGTGGAAGCAAAGGATAAGAGACGAATGTAATCTAAATGTTCGATGTATCTAATCTATATCATCACATACATCTGTTTGATTTTGTTTGAAAATATTTTCATTATATGCCCTGGGCCATGCCACTTATGGTGCTTAGAATAATAAAGATGTTTTTTTAGCCAGCCTTATTGCAAAAACATTCAATGAAGTCAGTCTTGTGACAAAAAGTTTTGATTAATCAGCCAGCCTTGTGGCAAAAGTTTCAATGAAGTCAGCCTTGTGACAAAAACTTTGATTAATCAGCCAGTACGGTGGCAAAAAGGTTTGATTGATTAGCCAGCCTTGTGGCCAAAAAGTTAAGTTGATTGATTGATTGATTGATTGTTTGTGATGATATAGAAGAGATACTCCTATCATAGAGATGATAAATGTCTAATCTCCTAGGGTATTTGATTTGGATATTGGGGATGCTTATAAGAAGCCCGTGGGTCCTTGTACGAAGCCCAAGAGGAGGCTATTCGAGGGTCCTTGCATTGTAAGCCCAAGAGGAGGCTATGGGAGGGACTATCGAGGGTCCTTGCATTGTAAGCCCAAGAGGAGGCTATGGGAGGGACAAGTCGTTTGTACGAAGCCCAAGAGGAGGCGTGGTATAGTTGGTTTGAGCTCTTAGAGCGATTTCACCGGGAAACCATACTCTATGTCCTAACCTAAACTAGGGAGATTCTTTGCACGAAACCCAATAGGAGGCTATGGGGAACCTAGTGTTGTACTAAGTTGAACAAGCATATAACACAATCACAAATATGAACAAGTACGAACAAATATGAACAAGTACATGAACAAATATGAACAAGTATGAACAGTTATATATGACAAGGTGTGTGTATACAATGGAGTTTATGAAGGAAATATACCTGTATGCATGATCCGTTTGTAAACACGGGGGCTCGGGACTTATACTCGGGGAGAGGCCCACTTGAGTTTATTCAAAAGCTATGTAAACAAGTATTTACAAAAGGGCTCGGGACTTATACCTACATGGAGGCCCATGGTATTTTTGGGAAGATTTAAAGAAAACCTTCATTTTTGATTTGTTATTCGAGGTTAAAAAACAAATTGAACGAGATATATACAAAAAGGTATGTGTACAATGAAATACCTAATTTCATGTACAGGAATGCGACTTATACCTATGTGGAGGCCCATGTTTTATTTTATAAAACATGGTTGATTGTTTTGTTAAAAACGAGAGGTTTCGTCGTTTTAAAACTGTTTGAAAGTTTTGTTTTGAAAAAGTTTTCTGTACAAAGAAAAGCTGTACAAAGAAAAAGGAGAGGGACTGATACTCTCTAATATTCGAGAGGCCCGTGTTTGAAAATCAATTGATCAATCCAAAAAAAGATTTAAGCAATAGTTTCTTTTGAAAAGAAAAACCAAAAAGAAACGGTTTATCGTTTTGAAAAATTGTGATCGTTTGTTTTAAAACGGTTTGAATTTTGACAAAAGTCAACTTAATTAAGATAAAAAACAAATTTCATGCTTAATTAAGACCTAAATAATTAGGGTTTGATCAAAAATATTTACAAGTGATTAAGTTTAAAAAAATCAAATGAAAAACAATATTTAAAGTATTAAAAAACACTTAAAAACATGTCATTTTAAACTTAATTAAAAATGTATTAAATAAATATTTTTTTTGTGATTTTTTTAGTATTCATAAAATATATGTGTTAAATAAAAAGTGTGCAAAAAATGAAGCAAAAATGAATTGATTTGGTTAGTTAATTAATTAGTTAAAGTTGTTAAAAAAAATTGAAGAAAATAAGTGTTAAAAAAAATGGTTTGGTCCTGCCAGGGTTTGAACCCACGCCCTTACTCTCACCAGCCAAAACACTTGCCAACTGATCCACGCTTGTGGCTTGTAATACATACGCGTTCAATCAAATATATTTTAAAACAAGGATTTGAATTTTCCAAACCAAAAAACGCGCCAAGAACACAACCCTAACTGATTTTTGAAAATCATTGAAACTGTGTTGTTTTGATCAAGTAAAGGGTCTATCTCACTCGGTTTTTCACGAGGAACATGATGGTGTCCTCATAATTCATTTATTTTTGCTCTAAGATGGTCAATTTTGTGATGAACACGAAGAACCCTAATTCTGAATTTGAACATGAAACCGTGTACGATTGATGAATTGTGAAATTGATTGAGGGCTATTGATCAGTGATAGTGCAGAAACAAGATGGCAACTCAATTTTTCATTTATGATGCATGTATGTATGAGTTTGAAGTTCATAAGACTTACCTTCAAAAACGGCCAAACTGGGAATTGAATTTTGATCTGGAGGTGTTACAGATGCTTTGTAACAATCTGGATAGCTTCAATGATGATTATGGAAGGTGTCTGGATGCTTGGAGTGAATTGAAAACACCTGGAGCAGTTGGAGGTACCCGATCTGCAGTTAAGCCTAAGTGTGAATCGAGCTCGATGATTCTGATGTTTCAGGTTGATGATGAGTGTTTGGATAGCTCATATGTGATATATGTGAGGTGTGGGAAGTGTTAATTTGGACAGAAATGATCTGGAATGAAAATTGGCATGATAAGGCTCTTCATGTGTTCATATGGAGGTTGAAGAGTGAATCTGAGTTTTGGGGTGATTTGGGGTGTGTGAGTGGTTCAAACACATCCCATATGATGTTTATGAGTTGCTAGAACCATCACTTTGGCCATAACTTTAAGGGTTTGGAGGTTGAGTTTTCTACCTCTTAGAAACTTAAGAAACTTGTATTCTAAGAAAGAAAGAGAAAGCCTATAATTTGTGAGGCTTTGGTGTGATTTTGAATGGAGTTTGGACCTCTATTTATAGGCCAAGAGTTCTGAATGCAGAGCTTGGCAAGTTGATCAAAGAAGTGATGATTTGGCTTAAGAGATAAAAAGGAATCTTTTACATTTAATGCAAAATGGTTAAAGTAACTTAACCATGGTCATTCTTCCAAACTTCTTATCCTCTTCCATTCTGATCTTCAAATTAGAAAATATCTTCAATTATTGCCTTGATGCATCATTACTTGCATTATTTGGCAAATTGGTTCATAACTTAGTGAAAATGGTTTGAAATTTCAAGTGAAAATGATCACTAAATGCATAATTCAAAACCATAGCTATGCTCCATATTTTTTCATGCTCTTGGACATTTTGGAAAGCTCATATTACACACTTCAAAACCCTAGTTGAAAGTTTCTTCAAGACCTTTAAGGAAATGGGTGAAAAAGATCCATGAACTTTGAAGAAAATGAGGTTTTAAGTGAAATTTTCAAAAGATACCAACTTTGAAGCTCCATATCTCTTAAATGGTTGATCTTTTGGAAAAAAATTATATGTGACAAAGTTGTTCATTGGATCAAAATCTACAACTTTCATATTGGAAGTTTTTTTCAGTTTGTAGGTGAAATTTTGAGAAATTCCCTTCCAAAGTTTGGAAAAAACCATTGAAAAACACTTAGGAATTTTTCTAAGTATAAAAGTCAAACTTTTGACTTTTTGATTCTTGATTGATTTTCTTGATTTTCCTTGATCAAATGACTTCATATATCATATATTAATGATTTGAAACTTCAAAAGTCATGGTTGACCAAAATTTCCAAAAAGTCAATGGTGATCTTATACAGTTGACTTTTTCAGACGAATCGCGTTTTTGGAGATTTCAAATGAACTAGGCTATCCTTACCAAATGAATGGTATGAATGGATAATATTAAGGCATTAGAGGATATTGAGCCATGGTTTGAGTTGTGGCACCATGTCCTGATTAAAAAGTCAATGGTTCAGGTGAATGAGGTCAAAAACCCTAATTGTCGACCTGATGAGATTGATGACTGTGGATCTTGAATTGAGATGCAATTCCCATTGGATGCTGTCATAGGGATTATTTGAGGATGATTGAAACCTTTGATTGACTTCCTGGGGATTTTTAGGGTTTCCCAAATGTGATCCCTGATTTCAGTCCCTGATAGTTCAAAACCCTAATCTGACGATTTGAAACTTCACTGTTGATCAATCCTTGTGTAGGAGATGTCTTGAGCCAATAGATTAGGCCAAAATGATGTACTTGGGGTCTTGAGGTCATGTCCCAAGTCATTAGGTCAAATCCTGAGAAAAAGTCAGGGGTGTGTTATCTTTAGTCAAAATCCTAATCGGGTTGATTCAGAGCCTTTGAGTTTGTTGAAATGAATCTCTGAGGACCAAATGTTGATTGTTGATGAAGATGATTCATTTGAAATGAAGGGGGAACAAAACCCTAATTGATTGTTGCTTGTATTGATGAGTGATTTCTTGATTAAACCCTGCTGAGTCACAAGTAGCAAACACAAGCTATGCAATTTTTTAGAGATGCAAATGATGCATATGCTATGATATGAGGTGGTATCTTAGGTCAAAAATTGGGGTATGACAGTATCGTATGCAAGAAAATCATTTTATGAGTGATAATGAATGGATTACCTCAAGACAAACATAAACAGTGTATTATGATTTTCATTCAAAAATTAACAATTTTTTCATGCTAGCAATGCTTAAGTAGACAATGAAATGTTACAAATGAGAATGCAATAAAAAATAGGATGGCTGCCATTGTTGAGGAGACTTGACTCCGTCTGTACTTATTGCTCTTGAATACTTTATGCAGTTTTGATACCCTTTTGAGACTTCAATTTATGCATGAACCTCTTGTAGTGAATGTGATTGCTCTAGAATCAATGGGATCTTTGAGCTTTTGTATCTGAATGTATTATGATCTTCAATCGAGTGACCGGGTTCCCCCAATATGGTAATCACCTAACATTATCATATGTTCTTGCATAAAACTTTTAGATTATTTCCTTGAAGAAAACTCCAACGAAGTCGCCCAAAAGTTGTAAATTTCTGCGTTACTTTAGGGATTCGAGCAATGAGAATGTTGCAATGCTCAAGATAGACCATGTCTTACTTATCCCTCGGTCAGGAGCCCCAAGTATAGTTGCTAGAGTAGTAATTTCCATCAGAAATGGAATAACCTTGTATGGTCATCAAATTGAGGAGATCTATTCGTGGTCAAGAGGACCCAATACACGAATCTTAACCAATTGAAGTTCCAGCAAACAGGGAAGAGAATGGGCACAAGGCAATAGAATCACATCAATTTGTTTCTCATATTCTTATTGTCTCTGTCAACAAGCGAAGGCCACTGAGAAAGAAATTCTAAGAAAAGGCAACTGAGATATGAAGCAGAACCTTGAGAATGAGAAACGTCTCTGTAGAACACTTTTGATTACTGCCTGACAGAAGATTCTGGCAAAGTCACCCAAGAGTTTGTAATGCTTTAAGGGATTCGAGCAACTCAAATGATGCAAAGCTCAAGATAGACCAAGTATTGCTTATCCCTCGTTCGGGAGCCCCAAGAAACTTTCACACAAGTATAAGAGATGTGCAATACGGTGGGAGAACTGACTTTTTGAAAATGTTGCGGATAGCAAGAGTCGCCACCAACTTTTGTTTTATCCAATTTGGAAAGGCAAAAAGGACAGAAAAAAACCTTTTAAAAGACTTTGAGTTCGGGGGTAGGTTATACAAAGGGAAGGTGTAAGCACCCTTTGTATCCATGGTTATCCATGGGCTCTTAATTGCTTAACTCACTTTTATTTTCAAAATGTTTGTAGTGTGTGAATAAGAAAATGTTTTGTTTAAGGACTTTAGCTTGTAAATAAGCGTAGCCTTGTTTTGAAAGTATTTGAAAAGATAGTGTGAAAAAAGATTTGAATTTGAATCAGAGTAAGCAATTAGTAGCAACTACCTAATTTTAAGATTTCTGTTCTTTAAGCTTTTCAGTTTGAAAGGGTTATCCATACAATAAGAGGGTAGAAAGTCATTTCATTGGATGTTGAAGGGTCATCGGTGTCATACCCCAAAATTTGCCCGCCTTATTTCATCCTCAAGGGTTCAAGGCTCAATGGTTAAACTCAAGTCACTCTCTCCTAATCAAAGGTTCAAATCAGGGTTTTAACTAAAAAGTCAACTCAACTTTGACCGGTCATAACTCTCACATGGTTTGTCAGAAATTGCCCAACCAAAGCCTATTCTCAAGGAAATTTCATTCTCTACAATTTTGATGTTGGGCCCAAAATCAATAAATGCACCATTTGGGAGATATGGACAAAAACATTACGGGTCCTTTTGAAAGTCAATTAGAAGTCATCTTTTTTCAAATGAAGCATACCTGAGCATGGAAACTTCAATGGAGATGAAACAAAAAGGAGCATTTAGAGGACTCTTTGAGATTTCTAAAAAGTTCAAGAACATCCCCAAATGATAAAAATTGAGGGAGATATAAGGCCCGGAAGTTGGTCAAAAATTCATGAAGTGTGTGAAACCCTAATTGACTATTTGCACACCTTTGAGTATTGGGCTTCTAAAATTAAGTTATCCACATGATATTAAGTTTAATGAAAGCCCATAAACCAATTTCCAATTATTTGGTGATTTTTATTTAATTTTGTATTTATTCATTTAAATACAAAATTTATTAAATAAAGTCATGATTTAATATTTTAAAATCATGTGATTGATTCTCTTGAATCCAAATTGATTTTAAATTGGTCATAAAGCCAAAGGATACGGGAAAGGAAGATGAGAAGCAAGATTGGCCAAGTTTGGAAAGATTTTATGCATATTGCTAAATCAAATTTCTTGATTCTTTCACACGTTATGAGACCTAAAAGGATTCACATATATATATGAGGATTATTTGGGCAGCCAGGGGGACGAAAAAAGTGGTAGAGAACAAGGAATTTCAACTTGCAAGGAAAAAACTAGGGCATAATAAGAAACCTTTCTCCAGCGAGTTTTAGAGGAAACTAGGTATTCAATTATCGTCCTAAGATCTCAAGGTGTCATTCCCAGTCATCCTAGGGGCTCGCCATACGCCGGAATGACCTCTCTCAATTATGTCGGTTGGTAAGGTTTGAAACTTCTAAACCCTCGATTTTAATCGTATTAAATGGCACGTTGAAGTTTGATCAAGTTCGTATGAGTTTTTAGATCGATTCTGGGCGTTTGGATCGAAGGTTTTACGTGGGAATCGCAACCCACCATTAGTGCACCGTGTTCGGTTTTTTTGCTCGTATCTCGCTTTTCAGGATGTTTGAACCAAAAACAACACCACCATCACATTCGCAGACCTTGATTTAGGGGGTAGGGTACTCCTTCCGAATTTACAGTGGCTATTTGCAGGTGTTGGATTTTTTGTGTATCGGAGAAGAAGGTCGGATTCTACTGTTCCGGTGGCTATAAGGTTTCAGGCCGTGGGGGACTTGCATGCGTGGCGTGTTTGTGAACCTTCATTGGCCAGTCAGAACGCCAACAGTCTCTCTCTCCATTTGATTCGCGAGTCAACTAAGCCTGCCCACTTGCTCTGTTCTTGATTGGCCGTTCCAAGGGTTACTACGGCCCACATGTTGGTTTGTTTGACTTTCCCCCAATAGCGTTTATTTTTTATATTTATGTTTTGTGGATCATGCCATAAACAGCAAATGAGAATTGGTGTGGTGGGAAGAAAGGCGCGCGCGTTACCTAGAGGGAGGGGGTTCGAACCTCCCCAAAGCCATTTATATTTTTAGTAATTGCAAACTTTATGTTATTCATGATCATGTGTACAGTCCTCACGCATGGCCATTATGCATCTTCAATGCTCAGCCATCAGATCGTCTCCATCACTGATCCAACGCTGCTCAAAGTGTAGGTGCACCATGTACCTTCAAAGGCCACATACACAGGATTGGTGCCAGGTTCCTATTGCATTTTTATTTATTTTATTTTATTGTTTATTTAGATTAATGATAATTATATATTGTTTATTTTAATTAGTTTGTTTTAATTAGGATAAGGATAATATAATTAGGGTTAGATTAGCGACTAGGTTTAGAATTGTATTTTTCGATTATTTCGGTTATATCGATGTAATTGATTTAATCAATTTTAATTATTAAAAATCATAATAAAAACCCTAGAAAGGTTATAGACATTAGGGTTTGCCCAATCCTACTGCCCATTTGGCAAAAAAATATTAACCCTTAATTAATTCCCTTCTCGACCCGACTAAATCTATTAGTCGCATTAGACAAGAGATAAAAATTACAAGATTAAAATACACTTCATTTGCTGCCTGTGACGATCGAATCTATCGATCAGAGCAACCAGCAATACATTATTTAATCCGTTAACTATAATGATCAAACCTATTGATCATTGCAACTAACGGTGACATATTAAATCAGGGTTGTACGCCCAAATCTTAAAACACACTAAACCACGGAGCTACAAAATTCATCTCTTCAACACTGCGATGTTCAAAACTACGATAAGGTAATTCAAAATACCTTCGAACTTTGCATTTCAAAACTACGACAAGCCATTCAAAAAGCCTTCAAACAACCTCATACTAATTCAAAGGCGTACAACCCTGTGCCCGAACTACGTAGACTCTGATCCTCCATAAGGAGGTACGTAGGCACTTGGATAACCAAGGCGAGTCCCCTTCCTCAAAATCCCGATCAGGTTCAAATCTTGCCATTCACCCTGTTCATTTCTTTAGCTATTAAATCCTAATATTTTAGCCATAAAACTGTTACCTTAGATTCAAAGCCATAGGAAAGGGTTGAGGGTGCCTAACACCTTCCCTCGACCTGATTATAATAACTTACCCCGATCTCTTGACTGCGTAGGGTTTCCTATTCGCCCTTCAGAATAGGTGGCGACTCTAAATTTAATTTTTAGGGTAGGTTGCTACAATCGGAAGGTTATCGTTTGCCATAAGAATGTCCCTGCCATAAAGAGGGCAGGTAGTCTAAGGGAAGGATATAATAGTCATATAGGCAACATGTAAGGACACCTTAGCATTCGAAGGGACGATCACCATTTAATCGAGGGACAAGATCACTTATATCGAAGGCAACATCGAAGGGACTATAATCTTTAAATCAGAGGGATATGGTGATTTTTGAATCGAAGGCAGCAAGCTAAGGTATCCCTACGCTCGAAGGGACTTGACTATTTGATCGAGAAGGCAACATAAGAGTGGTTCCTTAAATGTGTGTGTGTGCACCAATCACGTGATTGTATTCAGATATTTATCTTGAATTAGTGAGCTACGTTCGATTACTTGTTGTCACTCCCTATTTTACTAACCACGCAGTTTGAAAATCAGAAAAATAAAGTGCGGAAATGTAAATTGCAGGAAATAAAAGGTCCTAATTACTATTACATAAAAACCTTGCAATCTATACATAATTTCTAATATTTAAATGAAATACATTTTAAAATAGAAAAATAAAAAAAACGAAATTTAAACAATCATGCGTCAATCAAAAGAGTTTGGAGATGAGAAGAGAATCGGGAGAAAATCAAAGTTGGAAAAAATCAGAGTTAAAGGAGATTGATCGGAAACCTATTTTAATTCAAGTATTATGTTAATCCTAATCGTTAATTAATTAAATTATTGACTAAAATAACCAACCTAATTATCAAACCAATTTAATTAAATCAATAACAAAAATAAAATTAAGGTTAATTATACTAAACCTAATTTCTAAATCAATACTCTATTAGTGTGTTAATTTTAATCGCAATTTGGTAATCAAAATTAGTTAATAAAAAAACAAACTCAAAAAGAAATAATAAAAACAAATAAAAAATTTAAAGGACATGGGGGGTACAACAATTGGCAGGAGGTGAATAATTAAAACTTGAAGAGGCCCAACCCATTTGCCAAAGCCAACTCAGCGCTCGAAATCCTGTGTGGGAAGCCCTTGAGTGTATATCATGGGCAGCACGCTTCTGGCTTTCAGATCTGATGACAGTGGAGATGAACGGTGTGGATTTGGGGGTGTATCGTATGCACTCATGAGTTGGGGGCGTTGGATCTGTAAGAATTTGACTGCAATAGTTGTTAAAAAATAATAGTGACAAGGGTAGGGTTCGAACCCAAGCCCTTGCACTTAATCATCAAAACACACATATCACTTATGCTGCAAACGTATGGTGATAATTAAATGGCCATTAATCATTAAATATGAAAAGAAATATTAAAAGGGAATTTCAAACCAGTCAAAGATGTGGTCCCCTGCATCACGCACAAGCCAATGGGAAGGAGGAGAAGTGTTTGACGTTTTGACCGACCAATGGTCTTCACGCGCGTGGAGGAGAAAGTATTTGTGGAAGCTGACCAACGAATAGGATTGGTCTTTCATGCCAACGCAGCAGTCAGCAAGTCCAAGGCCACTATTCATCTTCTTCTATTTGCGTTGCTGCGGAATTTCCTGCGGAAATTCCCATGAACTTACCTGCAAAATTTTCCTCCGAATTTTGCAAAAATAAAAACTCAATGATAACACGTTAACAAGATAAAGCAAACGCCCAGAGTATCTAAACCAACCCCCCCCCCCCGAGTTCGATGGTGATGTTATTTTGGACAAATACGGCCTTGAGCATAGAAAACGAAAGCTTCACACTTTAAAGCCCTAACAATGGTGAATTATTATCCCTGCGTTAAAACTCACGGTTAAAGGCTCAAAACAGATTCAAATAACATCATAAACACAAATATAATAACAATATTCATTCATAATGCACGTATAAAAATAATCGAAACTTGAAAGAGTTTTATGTAACCATGTTCTCAAGTGCCCTTCTTCTGCGTGCTCTGAGCAATGATGAAGATGAGAAGGAAGCCCTGGGATCTCTCAGAGCATGGTTCAATGCTTGGAATTATGTGGGAGAGGCTGTAGTAGAAAATCCATCATGCCCTAATTTTCTTGTGATTTTGGAACTTGGAAACCCTATTTTCTCCATCTTTTTTTTCGTCTTCCCCTTGTTTCTGATTGTTCCCTATTTATAATGAAAGGAAATAGGGTTATATTCTTGCTTGAGAATCAAGTAGATTGATGAGAAAAAATTTGAAAAGATTTCATTGATTTTTTGCATAAAATCTTTCTCCTTTGGCTCCAATTATATTTTGCATATTTTCTTCCAGCCATTAAATTATATTTACTCAGATTTTGATCAAGGGAAAAAGATTGAATCATTCATTATAATTATTTCATAATTTATTTGATTTTTATTTGAATTTAAATAATTAAAATCAAATATAAATGAAATAATGTCATAAAATAAAAATATTTGAGTCATGGACTCCCTTTGGGCTTAGGATTTCGTGAATAGCTCAATAGTTATGGCCCAATACTCAAAAGTTTCAATCTTTGCCAATTAGAGTTTCACACATTTTCCAAAATTTGCCCAACTTGCACCAGTCATAAATCATTCAATACTTATCATATGGATATGTTCTAGGACTTTTTGGAAAGCCCAAGATGTCCTTTACAAGCCACTTTGGAAGCTTTTTTGCACTTGAGAATTTTATCTTGAAGATATGGCTACTGACAAAAAACAGTTTTTTGCGAGCTTCTAGAAGGACCTATAATGTATTGGCTCATATCTCTTATGCGGAAGCATTTCTTGACCTTGGGCCCAACATCAAAGTTATAGAGAATTAAATTTCCTTGAGAATGAGCTTTGTTTAAGGAATTTCTGAGAAAGTATGAGAGAGATATGGCTGGTCAAAGTTCAGTTGACTTTTACCTAGAAACCCTAATTTAGCAACTTTGTACTTTTGTGGATTTTTGATCTTTTCTTGATTAATCATGATCAACCTTTGATCAAATGATGAATGTGACTTCAAAATATTGATGTTGACCAGAAATTAGGAGTTTTGACCGTAATTTGACCATAGTTGACTTTTAGGTTAAATTGGTTGATTGTTGTCCATTTGAGCAGTTGACTAATCAAACTTGTGAGTCAGAGCTTGAAACTTGACACGAGGGTCCTTTGAATCGGCTTTGGCTAATATGCATAAGGATTTTCCTTATGCACCATGCATAAGCCTACATAAGCCATTGGATCATGTTTTTAATCCAGTATTGAGTATTGAGTATTGAGTATTGAGTGGTGAGTATTGAGTATTGAGTAATAACAATTGATGTCTAGAATTTGATCCAATGATTCAAGGGCCCATAATAATCTATGCACGGTGCATAGATTTTTATCTATGCACCGTAACTGCACCCCTTTGAATCATATGATAGGCCATGAAGTCCACTTGAGGCATCAGAAGTTGATTTCTCTTTGAGAGCAGCAAAACCCTAGTTATGGGTTGGTTGCTTAGGAGAGAAGTAAGTGTGCTCAATCCTTGCATAGACTTGAGTGATTGAAGATTATGTGAGTCAGAATATATTGAAATATGATGGGAAAATTTTGGGGTATGACAAGATGGTTACCAATTTAACTTCAATATCCAAACCATTCGGAGTGAGAGTAAGTGACCCTTGCAGTTTTTTGACATCAGGCACAAACCAACAATATCTAAATCAGCGGAGTCACGGCTTTCTATGGCTTCCAAACTTTCCTCCAAGAGGTGAAACCTTTTGTCAATTCCAATAATCAGAAACCTGAGGACTTTAATGATGTGAATTCTCCTTACCAAGCATTGGAATCTCAACAATACTTCAAACATTCTTATTCATAAGATCTTTCCCTGAGGTGAAACTAACATTTGCATTTGTCCTTTGAAGAAACTGTTCTCAACTCTTCTTGTCTAAGAGAAAAAGCTTGAATAACTTCCATAAACTGATTCATGTCAGTCTCCATTTATGTTCTTATCTCAGTCAAAACCCCACGAAGTTGTTCCAATGTTAACTTTCAAGTACATAGCGATGAGAAGTTAATTTTGTTGCTGAAGTTAGAATCTGAGTATAAAGGACCCCATAAGCTTCTGAGAGAACCATGCAATGCATGATATAATGAATGCATGTTTCATTTCTAAGGGATCCTAAAGTTTTTTCACACTTTTTGTTTCCATTTTTCTTTTGTAATAAAAGCTTTAATTTGTATAGAATATCTTTTCTTATTTTTTTTCTTCGTTTCTCATTTTTTTTGAAACGGACTTTAGGATCCCCACAAATGAAGTGGATAAAGTCATGATGTTATGCAATGCAAAAGCATGGGATCAACGGTCCACATAATATGAGTAACATCTGTACAATCTCTAGATAACTGATGAAACATCTTTGTATAGGTCAAATGTCACAGGATCAAAGGTTCGACGCCTTTCTTAAATACCAGAATATCAAGCACCATGAGAACAGACCAAATAAAGGTCCGACCACAAATATGAAGAACCAATGGTATGTATGAGCCAAGGTTTCCTGTCCCATCCCAATCTCACAAGTATGTAGTCTAGACACGGACAGGTGGTCCATAATAGTCAGCATGGTTAACGATTCCCATGGGGTACAATGTGTTTGAGGCAACAAACGTGCCAGACACAATGTTCCATGAAAGAACCTCGCCTGGTTATGGTACCCCATGTCAAGCTCGATCGTATCAAACGCTACAGGAGTTTGTTGCACGCTCGCGAAAAATGAACAGAGTCGCCACCAATATATTTATCCCATAAGGGAAAGGAATATCAGAAAACCTAACAAAGGAAGGAACAGGATCTTGCGACCCGAGAATCAAGGTACGGGAGTCGGTTACGCAAGAGGAAGGTATTAGCACCCCTCGCGCCCATCGTACTCGATGGTATCCACCTATGTTTGTTTCTATCTAAAGGGTGTGTACTATGTCTATGTCTATATGCGAATGAATGCAGAATGTAGGGAAAATAAAGAATTGTACTCGCACGGGCCCTACCCCGCTGCCTACGTATCCTTTTCAGGAATCAGAGTTACCGTAGCTTGGCTCACGATTTTCTGTTTGTTTTTGTGTTTTTTAATTGGGCGGAGCTAACGTTCGCGCTCTTGCATAAGGGATCGACCTACGATGCGTACGAGCGAAAATAACGGTGCCCTTAAGAAAGAAGAGAGAGAGAATTTGGTTTTTGTTTTTTAGGTGTAATTCCATGATGACGAAAACTCACTACAAGGCTTCGCACCACTTCCTTTCTTTGCTTTAAATCTGAACATTTATTAGTGTTTTAAGTGTTTTTGCTTGTGTATTTTTTAAGGGGAATTTGTTTGCGAGTCGAATCACATAAAATGTATAATGATCGAGAAGCAGATTAGGGAATGAATCCCACTCACTTCCATCCTATTATGTAATGTTCGAGAAACAGATTAGGGAATGAATCCTACTCATTTCTCTCCCATTAATTAATGTTTGAGAAACAGATTAGGGAATGAATCCCACTAATTTCTCTCCCATTAAGTAGTGATCGAGAAACAGATTAGGGAATGAATCCCACTCGTTTCTATGCCACTAACAGATTGAGAAACAGATTAGGGAATGAATCCCACTCATTTCTCTATCACTTTCTTAATGTGATTCGCATCTTCCTTTTATTAAGTGTTTTTAAAAGAGTTGAAAGGAAAAAGAATGCAATAGGGAACTATATCTAAACTCTAGTATAAGTTGTTCTAATTCCTATTATTAACATGGTAACGAGGTAGATTCTAAAAGAGCATTAAAATGGTATTAACAAAGTAGACCAAAAAGGTGGCCCAAAACAAGCAGCAAAATCACACAACAATTATACCAAACGATCACGGAAATAGTACAAAAACGATTCAAGCATTAGTACAAAAATGAAACTAAAAATACTATTATTTTTGTGAGCTTTTTATGAAGGAATTTAAATGCCAAAATCAACCTAAAAAAAATTCTACCATTTTTTATGAGTTTTCTAATGTCAATAATCACCTAAAAATCTAACAAAAAAATGATTCTAAATGTTATTATTACCTAAAATCTAATGAGAAAAAATGTGGATTTTACATGTTTTTATTACCTAAAAAGATATAGGAAAAACTAGAGAAAAAGACCTAATTCTAATTTGGAATTTATGTGACTCAGGGTGCGCAAATTGAAACTAAGGGTGCATACAGCGGTTCTGGGCGCTGGCCCTATACAGAGGCCCAACAGGTTTTTTTTTGTTTCAGCTTTTGTGTACAGAAAGATAGCATGAGGGATGGGCCTATGGGGGCGCAAGGAGTAGCAATTTCGCTACAGGCCTAAGGTAGGTTTTTTGTTCAGGATTTTGCTTACTAAAAATGGTGCAATGGGCCACAGGGGGTGTATTAGTGATTTCATGTCCCAAGAGTTATTCAGATTTTTAGATTTTATTTATTATTTCAGCATTGAATAAAAAGAAAAGTAAAATAAAAATAAAATAAATAATTGGGAATTAGGGCTCACCAAATTGTGACTATTAGACTTCTTCGTGAACGAACCTCTCTTCCTCTTCTCGTTCGAAACACGGCGGCCGGAGAAATCCACGGATCAACGACGATGGTGCGACGGCGGAGGACTTGTCCTCTCCGTTTGGATCTCTCAGCTCTTCTTCTTCTTCACGAACAAAGAACTGCGGCGGCGGACTTCTTTTTCGGCGGGATCCTTCAATTTGTCGTCGCAATCGAAAGCAAACACCTCCTCCTCCGATTAAAAGTTCACCGCGCCACCACAACACCGCTCTCACTACTTCGTCTCACTCCCGTTCTCTCCCTGACGTCACTGTGAACTCTTACGAATCTCTCGCTCGATCTCTTTCATCTTCTCCGATTCTCTGCGTTTATGTTGGAATTCATGTTGTTTGCAGATGACTCGATGAGGTTGTAAGGAGATTGTTGCTGACTATTAGAGGAAGCGATTGATGACGAACATTGTTGTTGCTCGCGGCTTTGAAGAATGGATGTGAATGTAATGATTGATGATGGTGTCGTGCAGTGAAGATTATGGAGATTCAAGATTGGAGAAGTGTCGATGATGATGATGAAGTGAGGAAGTGAAGATTGAAGCGCGAAGGAGAAGATTCAATAGATTGTGGTGAGTTCTTGATTTCTCTCGTTTCTTCTTTTTGTGAATATCCTTTCTTCTACCTTCTTGTTGCAACTTCTTTGATTCTGTATTTGTGTTGTAATTGATGAGTGCTAAGGTGAGTATTGTTATGAGGATTGAAGAGAGACGAAGATGGCGTCGGTTGCTGTTGTTACTGAGTGTGAGAGAGCGATGAAGATGATGAGAGGTTGAGATCTGTGAACAATGGTGGAGGTGGTGAATGGATGGTGATGAATGTAACACCCGGTATTTAATTAATTATTTAATTAAATACTTTCAAATTATTTCGAATTTAATTGTTGAATTTGTGGAGTGTTGATAATTGTTGACATGAGTTTTATGATTAATTAGTCGATTAATTAATTAATTAAGTTGTAGAAATAGTATTGAAGAAATACTAGATTTATTATATGGACTTAATTAAGTGACGATGGTAGTAAAAGGTGGGGTGTGAATGTTAGGCCCAATAGATTTAATGAAATTAAGTTAAGATAAGGATTAGGTTAATTAGAAGAAAAAAAGTCTTGGGGAATTGGTCATGGGAAGTTGTAGAGAAGAGAGAAAATAGGAGAGAAATTCATTCCCGTTTTTCTTGCAGCAGTCTCACTAAATCGAAGATCCCCGATTCGTTAACCGTTGGATCGTCACCAAATTTTGTGGGTAGGTTAGCAACACCTATATCTAACTTTTGACCGTTGGGATCTTCAAAATAAGGTCTGAGTTGTGAGATATCATCATCGCACTGTAGCTGCAAATTAAGGAAAATTTTCAGCTTTTTATTCGGATGAAAAGAGGCAATGTTTGGGAGCTAAGGCTAGATGGCTTCGATCGGTAGAATTGTAGAATGGACTCCGAATACAAGGTAAGGGATGGGGTTCTAACTCTATAACCGGACTCATGATGAATGATATGTGGGGGTTAAATTTGTAGGAAATTATTCCTGATTATTTGTTGTGATTCTGTTGTGTTGATTTGATGAAATTAGTTGTTGTTGTGGTGATAATTGTTGTTGTTTTATGCGAAGTTGAAGGATGTTTCAGTGACGATGTATACCTCTATTTATTAGTATAGCGACGATATAGGCTTATGCCTTGTGACGATGATTTTGTTTGTTGTGTGTGTTTGTTGCATTCATATACATATGCATTTTTGGCGACGGCCTAGATTGGCAAATTAGTGACGAAGGCTTATGCCTTGATGCCTCAGTTTAACTGGCAATTGGCGATGGGGGCTGAAGCCCTGGGTACCACATGCATGTGCAGTTGTAGAGTCTCATTGTATGTGGCATGAGTGTGATTTAATTGTGATGTGACTTGAGTTGTTGTTAAATTGTGATAATGTGGAGTTGTAATTATAAATTGTTATACTAATGACGTGTTGTGACAAGTATTGTCTGGGAGATGGGAAATAGTTGTTATAACTATTAATATGTTGTCGTTATTGATTTTTGTTAATTATAATTGTTCAGGTTAATTGTTATTATAAATGTAGTCTGAAAGCTGTAACGTGATAATTTCGTATGATTAAATTCTAATATATTGTTTATCATGCGTTTGTTTATATTGGTAGATATCTCACCCTTTCTGAATGATGTTTCCCTACCATGGGAAATTGACAGGTACTCAAGATAGCGATGGAAATTTGAAGTGATTTTATGAAGTCTTTAATTGCTGTTAATCGAGTTGGTGTCTTGCTCTGATACGTAGCACTCGGGGGGATAAAGCGATTGTTTTATTTATTAATTTGTTTGCTGAATTTTTAAGTGAATTATGTTTTAAATTGTAACTTAAAGTTACTGTGCAATGATGCTACGATTTGATTAGAACATTTATGAAGTTTGATGATTCCGCTGCGAGTTAACTATTTAATTTGAAACAAAGTGATTTTTTAATAATGATTTAATTGTCCGTTTTAAGTTACGTGCTATGTATCTATATGAAGGCAATTAAGCCATAATTGTTTTTGAATGACGAATATGTGATACCTCAAATGAATGTTGTTTGCAATTTATACTCTGATTTTTATTATAATTACCGGGTGGATTTGGGGTGTTACATTAGTGGTATCAGAGCAAGTCGGTCTGTCCGGCCAATGTTGTCCAACGTTGTTTATTCCTATGTACGCGACCAGTGTGTGAAACACTGTTGGTACTTGTCGTTTTCTGATTTCTTGTTGTAGGGGTTGGTTTGAAACTAAGTGGGGGAGAAGCTGTGCTTCTCGGTTATGCTTCGATTGTAAGTTGTTGGTGAAATGTACTGCTTAAGGAGACGGTGCAAGTATTGTTGGAGCTTGTTGATATGGAATTAAGATTTTGGTTGTTAATTAAGTTGGAGCATCTTGGAAATAAGAATTGTGTTGAATGATTTGTATGTTAGATTTAGACCTTGTTGAATTCGGTCGTTTCGAAGGAATAGTAGTTAGAGTGTTGTCAAGAACAACTTGGGAATCAGAGAGTTGGAAACTAGAACGAAGTTAAGGATGGTGGTATCGGATGAATTTTCGAGGACGAAAATCTTTTAAGTGGGGGAGAGTTGTAACGCCCGAAAATTCGATTATTTGCTTAATTTAGACGTTTGGAGTGTTTAGTGAAATTTTCGTATTTTGGGATGATTTAGTCGGTATTAGTTCGGGATAGCGGATCGATAATTAATCGGAAATTTTTATATTTTTAGTATTAGAAATATTACTAGAATGACGTGTACTGTTTTGGAAATTTTTCGAGTAAATAAAATTAGACCGTCAAATAAGAGTTAACAAGTAAATTGGGAGTTTTAATAAAATAAATTAGATGGGTTGAGTGTTATGTGTTATGTGTAATTTGATTTTGGCCCAAATTGGAATAATTGAGAAGTGAGGATACACCTAGGTTTTTAGAAACTCAGTAACATAAAATTTGGGGGAAAAGAGAAGGACGACAAAGAGAAGAGGAAAATTAGAAAAGAAAAAAGATACGAGAAGTTGTCGTGGAGAGAATAACGGAAGGATTACGAGCGGACTCCGAATATAAGGTAAGGGTGAGGTTCGAATTATATAACCGGGAATATGATGATTAGTATGTAGGATTGGGATTGTATAAATTAATACCATGAATTGTGTGTTGTTACTGTATTGTTTGGATTTGTGAAGAATTGAATGTTTTATGAATTTTGTTGATCGATTGAATTGTTATGGAAAATAAGTTTTGGGGTTAAGTTTTTATTTTAATCGAAACAAGAATCTGGAAATATTTGTGATATGCTAAATTGGTGGAATTGAAATCGTGATATCGTTTTGTATAACTATCACAAGTTAGAGAAACTGTAAATCGAAGAAACTTTGGAAAGTTTTTGAGAAAAATACACTGTTCCGGAAGGGTTGTGCCGAGGAGCACATAGAACATGCCGAGCAGCATGCTTAAGAAGGGTGGTGACGAGGGGAACTTGTCTTTGTTTTTTTTGTTGTTTGGTTATTACTTGTGTCGTTCCTGTAGCGGTCATATATTTTGACAGATAGTTCAATTTTGTAGATACACTTGATACATATATCACTTAACAATGATATCTATGGTAGTATAAAGACTTTGTCATTAGTGATATCAATTTAGGGTGTGTTGTAATAATGATAAGATATTACACTGTAGCGCAAACCTTGTTAATTTCATCACGTTACTGATTCATATACATTATATATAATAATTTTTTTGTTATAAATAATTATAATAATAATCGTAATTGTAATAATTAATAATAATAATAATTATATTAATAATATATTTTGGATTTAGAGATATTTAAAGAGTTGAATTGATTAATACGGCAGTAAAAATAATTTAGCAGAATAGTAATAATCAATTAGTAGTTAATGAAAACAGTCTCGAATTAGCCGAATTAGTAGATTTAAGCGGTATAATTAGTTATCCGAAATTAATTGGAAATTGTCGGAGATGGTCGTGTATATTAGTAGGTACTTTTGGTTGGTTTGTTTTGTTATGATTTTGTCGAATAAATTAATTTGCAGGTGTGTTTGGATTGTTCCAGGTTATGGAAATGTATTGTGGATGCGTTGTTAATGAACACGTTGTTTTGAATACTTGTTGCTGATTTTGTTGTTGCCAAATAAATTGTTGTTGTTTTATGCGAAGTTGCAGGATGTTTCAGTGACGATGTATACATCTATTTATTGGTATAGCGACGATATAGGCTTATGCCTTTTGTGACGATGATGTCGTTGTATGTGTTTGTTGCATTCATATACATATGCATTTTTGGCGATGGCCTGGATTGGCAAATTAGCGACGAAGGCTTATGCCTTGATGCCTCGGTTTAACTAGCAATTGGCGATGGGGGCTGATGCCCTGGGTACCACATACATATGCATAGTTGTGTCGCATTTTGAGTCGTTTTGAAGTGAATGTTGCTATGAGTTGCTGTTGATATAAATTGTGTTGGTTTGAGTTGTGAAATAATTATTTTAAATATTGTGATAATTGTTGTTGCTGATGGTAGTTATAATTGTTATTACAAATTGTTGCTAAAGTTGTTATTTTAATTGTTGTTGGAAGTGGTGATAATTGTATGATCTGATCTAATATATATTAATTATCATACTTTTGTTTATATCTTTCGATATCTCACCCCTTCTGAATGATGTTTCCATACCATGGGAAATGGACAGGTACTCCAGATAGCGGTAGAAGTTTGAAGTGACTCTACGAAGTCATTAGTTGCTGTTAGTCGAGTTGGTGTCTTGCTCTGATACGTAGCACTCGGGGGAGGGGGGATAAATGTGTGTTTTAATTATTTGTTACTTGCTGAATTTTTAGTGATGTTTTATTGTTGAATTGTAGCTTAAACCTATATTGCGAAGATGTTATGATTAAATTGAAAATTGTGAAGTTTTGTGAATTCCACTGCGAGTTAATTATTGAATTTAAACAAGTGATTTTTAGTAATGATTTGAGTATCGTTTTATTTTCCCGTGCTATGTATCTATATGAAGGCAAGTAAGCCGTAAATTTTTTTGAAATGACGAATATGTGATACCTCAAATGAACTTGTTTGGAATTTATACTCTGATTTTTATTATAATTACCGGGTATATTTGGGGTGTTACATTAGTGGTATCAGAGCAGGTCGGTCCGTCCGGCCAAGTTGTCTAATGTTGTTTATTCCTCTGTACGCGACAAGTGTGTGAAACACTGTCGGTACTTGTTGCTTTCTGGTTGTTGCAGGAATTAGTTTCAGCGAAGTGGGGGAGAAGCTTTGCTTCTCGGATGTGGTTCAGTTGTAAGTTTGCAAAGAGGATTGTTGTCTTGGTGTTTCGGAAACTGAATTTCGGCAAAAGAATGTGTCTCTCGAGTTATAAAAAGTTTGGGAGTGAGGAGATATGTTAAGAGTTGTTTGGAATATGTTTAAGTTGAAGAAAAATGAGTTTTGGAGTGGAAATTCCGTAAGCAAAACGCAGGAAATTGCTGAATTTTTTGTGAAACTTCAAAAATTCATAACTAGAGTTCTGGACATCCGATTTGAGTCCCGTTTGAAGCGTTGGAAAGCTAACGAAATGAAATTTATTTAAAAAATGGTTCCAGCAGCTTTAATAGAATTATTTGTAACAAGATGATGTTGGAAAGAGATGAAGTTTGCAATTACGCTTGTCCTTGGGACCAGACTTGTACGTTGGTGTCGCGCTGGACGTTAGTGTCAGAGTTGAGTTAATTTAAGGAGTAATTAATAGGTTTGTTGAAAATAAATTTTAAGAATTAGTGTACCATTTGAGAAGTTTTGGAGATACCGTAAAGAGTGTCGCCGCATGGCGTCGATGTTCTCACTTTCGAATGGCGTTGGAATAGTTAACAAGTTAGTAACGGTTATGTTGAAGAAGTACCAGAATGGTCGACATATGCGTAGTCGATTTGAGATGTGTCAATGGGTTGTTATGTTTGATGGTTGGACGTGGAAGTGAAGTTGAAGATGGGTGTATCGGATAAATTTTCGAGGACGAAAATATTCTAAGTGGGGGAGAGTTGTAACACCCGGTATTTAATTAGTTATTTAATTAAATACTTTCAAATTATTTCGAATTTAATTGTTGAATTTGTGGAGTGTTGATAATTGTTGACATGAGTTTTATGATTAATTAGTCGATTAATTAATTAATTAAGTTGTAGAAATAGTATTGAAGAAATACTAGATTTATTATATGGACTTAATTAAGTGACGATGGTAGTAAAAGGTGGGGTGTGAATGTTAGGCCCAATAGATTTAATGAAATTAAGTTAAGATAAGGATTAGGTTAATTAGAAGAAAAAAAGTCTTGGGGAATTGGTCATGGGAAGTTGTAGAGAAGAGAGAAAATAGGAGAGAAATTCATTCCCGTTTTTCTTGCAGCAGTCTCACTAAATCGAAGATCCCCGATTCGTTAACCGTTGGATCGTCACCAAATTTTGTGGGTAGGTTAGCAACACCTATATCTAACTTTTGACCGTTGGGATCTTCAAAATAAGGTCTGAGTTGTGAGATATCATCATCGCACTGTAGCTGCAAATTAAGGAAAATTTTCAGCTTTTTATTCGGATGAAAAGAGGCAATGTTTGGGAGCTAAGGCTAGATGGCTTCGATCGGTAGAATTGTAGAATGGACTCCGAATACAAGGTAAGGGATGGGGTTCTAACTCTATAACCGGACTCATGATGAATGATATGTGGGGGTTAAATTTGTAGGAAATTATTCCTGATTATTTGTTGTGATTCTGTTGTGTTGATTTGATGAAATTAGTTGTTGTTGTGGTGATAATTGTTGTTGTTTTATGCGAAGTTGAAGGATGTTTCAGTGTCGATGTATACCTCTATTTATTAGTATAGCGACGATATAGGCTTATGCCTTGTGACGATGATTTTGTTTGTTGTGTGTGTTTGTTGCATTCATATACATATGCATTTTTGGCGACGGCCTAGATTGGCAAATTAGTGACGAAGGCTTATGCCTTGATGCCTCAGTTTAACTGGCAATTGGCGATGGGGGCTGAAGCCCTGGGTACCACATGCATGTGCAGTTGTAGAGTCTCATTGTATGTGGCATGAGTGTGATTTAATTGTGATGTGACTTGAGTTGTTGTTAAATTGTGATAATGTGGAGTTGTAATTATAAATTGTTATACTAATGACGTGTTGTGACAAGTATTGTCTGGGAGATGGGAAATAGTTGTTATAACTATTAATATGTTGTCGTTATTGATTTTTGTTAATTATAATTGTTCAGGTTAATTGTTATTATAAATGTAGTCTGAAAGCTGTAACGTGATAATTTCGTATGATTAAATTCTAATATATTGTTTATCATGCGTTTGTTTATATTGGTAGATATCTCACCCTTTCTGAATGATGTTTCCCTACCATGGGAAATTGACAGGTACTCAAGATAGCGATGGAAATTTGAAGTGATTTTATGAAGTCTTTAATTGCTGTTAATCGAGTTGGTGTCTTGCTCTGATACGTAGCACTCGGGGGGATAAAGCGATTGTTTTATTTATTAATTTGTTTGCTGAATTTTTAAGTGAATTATGTTTTAAATTGTAACTTAAAGTTACTGTGCAATGATGCTACGATTTGATTAGAATATTTATGAAGTTTGATGATTCCGCTGCGAGTTAACTATTTAATTTGAAACAAAGTGATTTTTTAATAATGATTTAATTGTCCGTTTTAAGTTACGTGCTATGTATCTATATGAAGGCAATTAAGCCATAATTGTTTTTGAATGACGAATATGTGATACCTCAAATGAATGTTGTTTGCAATTTATACTCTGATTTTTATTATAATTACCGGGTAGATTTGGGGTGTTACAATGAAGATTGAAGCTGTGAAGAAGTTTTGAAGATGAAGTGAATTGTGATGAGTGAAGGATGGTGGATTCAGAGTGTGAAGATTGAAGATGAAAGGGAGAGAGAGTTTGTTGAAGATTGAAGAGGAGATCCAAAGAATGAATGGTGAAGCCCCATTTATCGCAATTGCAGGTTAGCTCTCATTTCACTTTTTCTGTTATTGATTCTGTTGCCTGTGAAACTGAATGGTGGTTATGTCAGTTTTGGTTGTTATTGAGTCAGGGGTTGGTTAGGGCTCTGTTTGGATTGTTAAAATTTGGTTAAAAGAGACGGTCAGATGGCAGTTACCATTCTGTTTTGCTGTTGGGAAATTAGTTACAAGAGGTTGGAAATTCTGTTAATAAATTGGTTGAAAAACTGTTAGGGATGCAGTTAGATGTTAGAACTTAGGCTAGTTTAAAATCGTTTTTTCTGTTTTAATGCAAAATGGCAGGACTGGTGTAATATGTTAGAAAGGGTATGGTTTAGTGTATGTGCTTCTTGGTTTCTCAGTGCTTGGAATTGAACTGGGTTTTTTATGGTTAGGGACTGTTATTTACAAGGAGTTAGAATGGTTAGTTAAGGGTTAAAGAAGAGGTAGTGTATGGATTGGATGGGGTTTTATATGATTGGTATAGGGCTGTTATGGTTTGATTGTATGCTGCGGTCTTTGTTTGCTTTGATGTGGCTTGGTGTAGGGACTGTTTGAGGTGTTATGTGGTTTGGAGAATTATGCTAACAGTGCAGGTTATGGCTTTGGTTATTTGATTTTGATGTGAAATTGTATGGATTTGGATGTTGTAGCACTGATATATGGTGGTTTTTATTTATGATGATGCAGGTTTGGAATAATGGCAGCACGGGACAAATGGGAACGAAGTCTCAAAGATGAAGAGAAATTGAAGATTAACATGGGGAGCGGGTTTTAGGACATCAATGGAAGTTTTGGTCAGAGGTCAAATGGTTAAAGGGTGGGTTTTGACTTTGGTCAACTATAGGTCAAAAATGTAAATTCTTGTAATGATGTATTGTATTTGGATTTTGTAATGGAAATTGGACTTTTGTAATTGACCTTTGAAAAATGTAATGTACTCTTTCAAGTAAATATGAATTTTCTTCTTTTCTCTCCAATGCCTTTATTTGAATTTCCAATCCTTCTTCAATTTGCTTCTTTGAAAATGATTCATGTTGTTCTAAGATTCCATTTTCCACACTCTGCGCTTTAATACCCAAACAACATCAAACCCATAACTTGCAACAGAGATGAGACCTTTTAATCACGACTTGTAGCACTATCCGCTTAGATGCACCGAGTCGGTGACTTTTAATGGAAACACTTGGAATGAACCAATGCTTGTTAGCATAATTAATTTGTCCAAAAGAATCACTGCTCTCAACCATAATATCATGACGATCATCACACCATAAAGATCATCACGCATAGGGAAGTAAGCCCCCCATCTTTGTTCTTGATGAAATCGGATGAAGAAGTAGCCTTTGTAACTTGATGAGAAAGAAGTCTACAGTGCTCATATTTCAAAATCTTGACTCCACAGTCCACTACTCAAAGAAGAACTAACGGAATCAAGCTTGAGTGGAGTAGAAGCCCTAATTTCCAAGATCCTTGATCCCATGCCAATTTATTGATTAATGATGCATGATGAGTTAGATGACCTAATGGAAGGTATGTACATGAATGCAAAGTCTAAGCCAGTTAGAAGTAAATGGGTAGGACAAATTTGAGGTATGACAGCTGCCCCTATTTAATCGTCTTAAACCTGAAGGCGAGATTGGCGCTAGCCTTTCGAACATTCGAGGTAGAAGAAGATTAAATATCAAAGTACCAGAAATTTGTCCTAAAGAGAAGATGGTGTAAATGTTATCCTAATTTTTTCATTTTTGTATCTGCTGGGGAAAGAGAAATTTTTCGGCTTTTCTGGTGGAAATATTTACAGTGAGTAATTGGATGAACGGTGATAGCTTGTAATGTAGCCTAGGTGCCAATACAAGGTTCTCAAAGGAAGCGGTTGCATGAAACAATGATTAAAGGAAAAGATCTCGTACGATCTACGACTCAACATCGGGAGAAGATCTCGTACGATCTTCAAGACTGAAAGGAAAAGAGACCTCGTGCGGTCTATGACTCAACATCGGGGTGAGAATAACGGACTCACGACTCACAAGAATTGAAGAAGGTTCGGCTTTTCTGGTGGAAATATTTACAGTGAGTAATTGGATGAACGGTGATAGCTTGTAACGTAGCCTAGGTGCCAATACAAGGTTCTCAAAGGAAGCGGTTGCATGAAACAATGATTAAAGGAAAAGATCTCGTACGATCTACGACTCAACATCGGGAGAAGATCTCGTACGATCTTCAAGACTGAAAGGAAAAGAGACCTCGTGCGGTCTATGACTCAACATCGGGGTGAGAATAACGGACTCACGACTCACAAGAATTGAAGAAGGATAAACGTCGACACTGAGGTCGGAGGACATCAACACTGAGGTTGGAGCGAGAAATGATAAACATCAACACTGAGGTTGGGAGACGTCAACACTGAGGTTGGAGGACATCAACACTGAGGTTAGAGGACATCAACACTGAGGTTGGGAGGCATCAACACTGAGGTTGGAGATGACGATTGGCATCGACACTAAGGTCGGTGAAGGAATGATAGACATCAACACTGAGGTTGGAGGGCATCAACACTGAGGTTGGAGATCGGGAATTAGTTTTGAAATGGTTTGCCAGGACGAAAGGCAAAGGATACACAACACGGGGGTTGGATCTAAAAGTTTTCCCGTACGAGGGAAGGGACCACGGAGACTAGTGACGACTAGACTCGATCAAAAAACATCGGTAAACACCGAAGAATTACGGCGATATTGATGCTGGCGAAGCATAAGAATTACATTAATCCCTCAGGCCAAAGGCGGGGTGTAACTCTTCAAGAGCGGCAATCGTTCGAATTGCCACACACCAAGTATGGTTGTTCAAATGATTTAAAAATGAGATGGGTTGAATGCCCACCCTCATTCGCACTCTGATATGCGCACAGCATACGGGAAATAACCTCGGAGACAACGATTCTGACGAAGAGAGACATTGTATCCGATCCACATTGGAGAGGGAAGATGAGACTTCTTCTGGGGATTGAGGATACCAGGTATCGGCACCATGGTTTGAGGAGATTTGTGATGTAGTAGCAGATATCAATCGGAGTTTGTAAGGATAACATTTTCTGTGGGGATGTATCATTGTCTTGATTGAGCGTTGGTTCTGATGATCTGGCTTATGCTTCGTATGTATGTTTGAATTTTTCTATGGCGTAATGTTCCGCTTTGACGGATATGCTACGCTTTTGAGGATGCAATGTTATATGCAATGGAAACTATATGCAGAGTGCCAAATAAAGGCATTAGAGTGATAGAGAAGCATGATCATTGGAGTCCATTGCTTGTTGTCTTGAGCTACCAATGTGAGTCGGTGTTGGAATCCCTACAGCACCAATGATCCTTAGCAACTGCACCGAGGGTTGGAATGTAGCTTTGTTGGGGAGGAAGTGACTTCATTTGACTTTCCCTACACCTTAAACTGCTTGGGGATGGTGAGCTTGAGGAGATTCCCTCGATTCACCATGTTGAGGATGAGAAATTCAGACAAGGAGACTAGGTTGGGGGAGTGGAACAACTTCCATGAGAAAAAAAACTCATGTGTTTGGGGAGAGACCAAAGTTCCAGGAGAAATAAACTCCTATGATTGGGGAGAGACAGTATCAGCAGATTGTGCCCCAAGCTTCATGAACTACGAGGGAATTTGCCCCAAAGGATCCTTGGAGAGATTTGTCGAATCTCGACGTAACTGCCCCAGATTGGTTGAACCCAAGAGAGATTCCTCGACTTGATTGCCCCAGATTAATGGAAGCTTGAATGGATGCTTCAGTTGACAGAGTCTTCACACAACTTGCCCCTCGGAGTAATCAGCCTTTGAAGTGAATGGCTCATGGAATCGATCAACTTTTTCTACAGTTGTTCATTGTTTGATCTTCCTTGATGTCAAATGTTTATTCACAAGTAAAAGATATTTGTTTTGAAGATGATAATCCTAATGCAATGCTTATGCTAGCTTCGAGATCAAAGTTATTAAAACAAAGTTGTGACATTCAGTGTTTGAATTATTTGTCATATCGATATCAACATAAATGGTAAGCAAACATCTAGGAGTCAGTTTTATGCAACTTGGTGTAGTATGCTTTTGAAATAAACCCTGCTTCAATTAGGTCTTTTAAGGGTTGTAACGTGGTCTGGTTCACGGTTTTAGAAAGAAAGGATTTAAGGCTCAAAGTCTAACTTAACCCACCCCTTCTTCGTGATGTTCTTCAGTCCTAAGATCAACTTAACCCGATACGAGCGTTCATCCTTCAAAAGGAGTTTGAAATGATTGAGGGATTGACGAGGTCTCCTAGACATGGTGGTCACTTTACCCTTTTGTTTTTGGTGTCTGATCACACGACTTTGTTCTTTTGACGAGGATCTTTATTTTGTAATCCTCGTTTTTCGCTTCTGCTTTGCTCTTTTTTTTTGTTTCCCTAACTTTTTCCTGGACAAATTCTTTTTGAATTTTATTTTGGAGTCCAGCGGGATGCCCTAATTTTTGCCTAAGTCATTTGTTTTCAAGTTGTTGACTTAGCGGGCTCTTTTCTTTTTTTCAATCCTTTCTTTTTTGAATAAGTCGTGTGATCCTGAATCTCTGACTTGTGGGAGTGATTGTGACTGCCTCATTCTTTGATTGATGAGGGATTACCATTGTGATATTGACTTTCCTCAAACTTTTGAAAGATAACCATTGTTGTATCCTTAGATGCACACTCCTGATGAATTTTGATTGCTCGATCAGGTTAATTGAACGCTACCATGCCCCTGGGTTAAATGTGAGGGGTTTTTTTTTGTATAGAAAAGAAACTCCTACTTCAAGGCTCAAAGGGGTTAACGAGGGTCTATCTCCCTTATATCTCCAGTGTTTGGGGATTAGAAACAATGCCTGTACATCCTCAGCGGGGTTTTATTCAAAAGCACACAATTAGAGATTTTGCGTTTTTATTTTTTTTCATCATTCTCCTTTTGATGTTTTTTGCTTTAGTCAAGAGTTTGATATCGATAGACAGAAATATATGAGTGAACACGAATGGATTGATTCGAAACTAGCATATGCAGTGCATTTTTATTTTTATTAAAAATAAACAAGTTTTACATGGAAGTAACATTTAACAAAACAAGGAAAATTACAAATGAAAATGCAAAAATGAATTGATGATTGCCATAGTTGAGGAGGCTTGACTCCGTCTGGACTTGTTGATCTTGAATACTTTTTGCAGCTCCTTACAAACACTTCAGATTACTTCAAAAGAAAACTCCGACGAAGTCACCCAAGAGTTGTAAACTTTTGCCTTACTTTAGGGATTCGAGCAATGCAAGTGATGCAATGCTCAAGATAAGAGTATGTCTTGCTTATCCCTCGTGCGGGAGCCCCAGGAACCCTTCAATTTATGTGAAGACCATTTGGAGTGAATGATATCGCTTTGGAGTCAATGAGATCTTGGACTTTGCGTTTCAGAATATTACAATCTTCAGTTGAATGTCCAGATGCCCCAGAATGGTACTCACACTTGGCATTTAAGTCATATCCTTGTGGAATCGGTGTTGGAGGGGGCTTAGACTCCCTTAATTGGACCAAGGAATCATTGAGTAAATGAGAGAGTAGTTGACTGTAGGTCATAGGAATCGGGTCAATCTTTCTCGGGGGTCTTCTCGGCCTTTGTGGACCTTGTTGTTGGTAATTTGGGTGATAGTTAAGAACATGAGCCTGAGGATAAGCAGGGACTTCCTCTTCTCCATTCTCCGAAACTGCATTTGTTTCACTTTTCTCTTCTTCTGTGAATTCGGAAATGTTAGCAATATCCTGGATTTTACCATCCTTAAGGCGTTTTCAATTCTTTCTCCTACAACAACCAAATTTGAAAATTCGGAGGAGGCACATCCAATCATCATGTTCAGATAAGGATCTTTCAGAGTATTCATGAACATGTCTACAAGCTCTCGTTCCAGGAGTGGAGGTTGGACTCTGGAAGCTAATTCTCTCCATCTCTATGCATACTCTTTAAAAGACTCATCAACCTTCTGAGTTAAACTTTGGAGTTGTAGTCTAGTAGGAGCCATGTCACTATTGTACTTGTAATGCTTGAGAAAAGCCTCTGCTAATTCATCCCATGTGCGGACATGGATTCGTTCAAGTCGTGTATACCATTCAAGAGATGCCCCACTTAGGCTATCCTGAAAGAAGTGCATTAGGAGCTTGTCATTTTCTGCATACGGTGCCATCTTGTTGCAGAATGCCTTGATGTGACTCATTGGACAAGTGATTCCCTTGTATTTCTCAAAACTGGGGACTTTGAACTTAACAGGAATCTTGATATCAGGCACTAGGCACAAATCAATAGCATTTAAACCTGAGGAGCTTCGACCTTCTAAAGCCTTTAATCTTTCTTCCAAGAGATGGAATTTTCTCTCATTTTCCTCGATCGGGAACTTGAAAGCTTCAAGTTCAGAATCATTCTCATGATGTGAATCCTCCTTATTAGGAATTTCCATGAGCACAGGTTTCGATCCCCCATTAGCAACAGTGGTCGGAGTACCATTAGTCAACTTAACAACACTTTGTCTGAGCTCTTCTTGCCCATGAATAATAGCATTGAGAGTCTCCAAGAGTTGGGTCATCCTCTCACCCATAATGTCCTTACGAAGTTCAGCCTGATTTTGTTCAAGACGGTCCATGATTCTCCTCTGATTAATCCTTGTATGATACAGATATAGGGAAGTCAGTTTCGTTGATGAAGCAGAAATTTGGATTGAAAAGGATCCCAATAAGCTTCTGATAGGGAACCATGACATGCAATATGATATGAATGCAATGTTTCATTTATGAGAGATTGATCAGTGCATTTTAATGCACATTCTCCTATGTTTGTTCTTAAGCATTTCTTTGATTTTCTTTGTTTACTTTTATGTTTTATAATGTTTTTCTAATTTAGTTTATTTTTGGTTTAATTTGATTTTCGCACTTTATTTTCAGCATTAGTAGTCTGCACTAAAATGATCATAAGTGGAGCTCCGGAAATCAGATTGAGGCGTTCTAATAATCGCCGGAAAACTAAGAGAAAGAGCTACAACTTTCGTGTTGGAGTCAAAGTCAGATTCGGAGCGCATATTTTCCAGAATTTCGTTTGAAGCTGCAACATTAGTTTTATTTAGTTGTGGATCGTTAGTTTTGGGCCTGGGTTATGTTTGTTTGACCCAGTTGGGTTATGACCTGAATTATTGTTTCTCCCATTTACCTAGGTCTGGCCGCTAATGTTCATTGTTACGTATTTATTATTCAAGAAATTATGAGTCAAGCTTGTACGAATTCCATGGAGAACTAATTCCTTTGAGACAAATTGCTGTATTCAGGTTCCGACCTTGAGGTTATTATAATTATAATTCTGTTCTATTCCTTTCAATATTAATCTATGTCTCTTGTTTGCTTAATTCGATTTGCATAGACTATATTGATTTAATTCGATTGGTTGTATGATCCTAACTATAGTCACGTTATCGTTTACTTAATTCGTTATCGAGTCCGTTTAATTCATGTTTGCTTAATTCATGAAACTTAATCCCGTTTGCTTAATTCGGATAATAGGAACATACAACTTATACTATCAATTTCGCTTGTCAATGGATATTATGATCGAATAGGAATAGATAATCCGCTTAGGAGGTTGGAATTACAATAATCAATGATAGATAGGAACCGAATCAGCAAATTGTCGTTTTAGCTTATTTTATAATCACTTATTTTAATCTCTTATTTGCTCTATTGTTCATTGTCATACCCCAAATTTGTCCTACCCCTTAATTTATCTGGCTTAGGCTTATGCATTTCATAGTCTCATGTATATACCTCCCATTAGGTCATTGACATAACATGCATCATTAATCAATAAACTTGGCAAGGGATCTAGGTCATAGGTAGAGCTGAGATTTCACATGGCTTGAAGTTCATACTTTGTGCAGGTTTGTTTCTATTGAGGTTTTCAAGTAATCATGGAGTAAGAGTACAAGTCACTGAGCTTGGCCTCGTAGCGGGGATTGGAATGGTGCATGTGATTTATGGGTCTTCCCAAGATTTAAAAGCATTTGATGAAAAGTTCGACTTTCAGTCAAAGTCAACCATGTGAAGATTGACTTTTTGACCAAAAATCCATACAAAGCTACTTTGGTTTTCTCCACCTTATCATGATACCATTTGATTCAAGTATTGCAAGAATAAAGTGATAGGGTGGAAGTTCAGTTGAGCACATGAAGGGAATGAGTATTTGAAAAAAGAAAAAACATTGCATTATCAGCTATTGCACCAATTAGAGTTCTTAGACATTTTCATTACACTTTCTCATAATTCAAAACCACGTTAGAGTTGCCACCGCATACATTACAATATCAAAGAATATTACATACACAAATCCCTAAACCTATTCCCTACTCTATTGCTTCAAGTTTCCTTCACCCATGACCTTATTGCTTTCTTGTTGCAAAAGAACCTCCATTTTCACCAAATTTCCAACATCACAAAGCCATATGCTGAACCTGTACATTCATCAACAAACAGTCAAGGATCAGCCACCGAACATGTCAAAAAACAATGCTTCTCAGAATTGAAATAAGAGAAAAACATGAAAGTCCTGCAACAGTGGCAAGCAAAAGCATCATCCTAATCCATTCAAAATCAAAGCCCTTGTTAATCTCAGCCCAGCAAGATTCAAAACCAGTTCCACTTATTCACAGTCCAAATAACAGTTCAAAAAACCACAGCTTGCATTCGATAAAAACCGAGCCAGAAACACATGTCGGAAGAGAAGAATTAGAAAAGCTGCATCACGAAAAATCAAAGGAAAAGGAGAGTAATACAAAAATCAGAGACTCCAAGCTTATGTCTAACAGTAGTTACGCAATTAACTGATTTTATACATGGCCATACCTGCACTATATCAGTCCAAACTCCACCTTGCACTTGTAAACCAAAGCTGAACCGCAGTGATAAAATACCAAGACCGGCTAACTCCATCATACAAATAAAATCTGCAGCAATATATAAGACGGTTCAGTACTCCAAAGCTGCACAAAAAGTTCTATGAGCAGTATAAAACAGATAAACCAAATTCACATTCTTCATTTCACTCTACAACCGATTCCTAACAGCATTTACCAATCAGCTAACTGTCATAACCACCCTCTAACCAACCTTGTAACAGAACTTCCAACCTCTAACAACCTAGTATAATCTCTAACCACCTAAACTAACTTTCCTAAACAGCCTAACAGAATCCTGAACCAATTCATAACAAACTTTTTAACCATACTAACTACCAACCAACTCTCATAACAGAAACCAGATTCATAACTAACCTTCTAACACACAGAAAAAAACAGAAGAAATTCAGAGAGGACTAACCTTGAATACTCATAAAAATCCAAGCCTTCATTCATTCAACTTTCTTCTTCGATTCTGTCCCCCATTTTCACCATTCATTTTCAGAGTCGCACTTCCACTACACACCATTTTCACCTCATCACCATCTTTCTTTCATCTTCACTTCTCTTCATCCACCTTCATCTACAATCTTCAACAAAAAACTGTAACAGAATCCACACCTCACATTCATTCTTCACTACCATTCAATTTCACATCCTAACCAGAAAAAACAGAAAAAAGCAGAAGAAGAAAATCAACCTGAGAATCTCTATAAACATTCAAGTCCTCACTTCTCGATCTCTTCCACCACTCTACCCGATTCTTCATCTTTCACAGCTTCATTCATCTCCACCACACCATTCACCATAGCCTTCATCTTCTCGACTCCCTCATCTTCATCCTGAGTCAATTCTTCAATCATCACTCCAAAGAAACAAAAACTCGCAGAGAAAAATTCTTCAAAATTCTTTCCATACTTCAATCTTCAATTCACCTCTTCAATTCTCACCATCATCCTCGCCTGAGATGCATCGCAAGAACAACAAAATCTGTGCGTCAATCGTCGCGTCTTCGGTTCATAGTCACACTTTCAACATCATCTTCATCTAGTGCGAAATCACTGCTTCTCTGTGTCAATCTTCATCAGTAACCGAAGACGAGCTGAGGGAGGCATCGATTTGATACGAAGAAGATTGAGGCAAAGAACGGAGGCGTCCCGATGTTGAATCACGGCGGCGAAAAGGGAAAGAGCCAGAGAGGGACGAGAGGCATTGGAGAGGTGTGTGTCCATGGCGGTGGTCTGAGCTCCATCGGAGAGGAAATGGTGCGCCGCCGCGAGTGAAGAAGAACAAAGAGAGATCCTGAACTTCACGTGAGAGTTGAGAGGTCACACATAGAACCCTAAATCCTTTTTTAATTTAATTCGTTTTCTTTATTATTTTTTATTTTTTTCTTCTTTATTTTTGAGTAATAATGGAATTGGAAGCTAAGTAAGAAAACAAGAGACTCTGGATCAATAAATTCCATGGGCCACACGAATTTGGTTTCTACACCTCCATAGGCCCGTGAATTACTTTTTAGAAAAAAGCTGACAAAAACTGTGACAAAAAACCTACCTTGGGCCTGTAGCGAAATTGCTACTCCTTGCACCCCCATGGGCCCATCCCTCATGCTATTTTTCTGTACATAAAAGCTGAACAAAAACCTCTTTAGGCCTTGGACGGATTCGTTGCTGTTTCCACCCCCTGTTCCTGGCCCAGTTTGCTTCATAACACTATTTTAGTTCATAATGAAATTACTTTACTAACACCCCCCCCTGTTAGGCAGATTTAAGCTTTCACTTTAATTTTGTTTCACCTCCAACTTTTGATTCATAAACCTGTTTTCACTCAAATAAAAAGAACATAAAGAATGGTTTTAGGTACTTTAGAGTGTGTAAATAATAGTCACGTTTTTTGTTAATTTTTCTTAATTGTTTTAATCCTTTTAATAAGGTTTTTCTTCACAATACACTTGAATTTTCTTTGTTTAATACCTCTTTGTAAATAATTCTCTAATAAGACTTAGGAATTGATTTTTAGTCTCGATTTTTTGTATGGAATTAATGGATGTATGTGTACTTGTGAATATCGTTTGTTGCTATAGTTCTCAATTTTATTTGTCGCATATTGATTTTCTTTTGCTTATTCCATGTATATTTTTTTAACAAAATTGTATAGTTTATCATTTTAATTCCCTTGCAATAACACTTAGATTAGAATTTAGGATTAGTACCCCATTTCATTCCTTTTTCTTTTCGACTTTTAAAATACTTAATAAACACCGATGAAGATCATACCGTTACTATATTTCATAGTAGGAAAGAAATGATTGGGGCGTAGGCCCCGATGTATGTTCTTTCCTACTTAGCGGAGAAGAAATGATTGAGGTGTGAAGCCTCGATGTATTTCTTAACCGTTGCTTAGAGAAACGATTGTGGCGTAGGCCTCGGTGTGCATTCTCTAAGTACTCACAAAAGAACTCCTTTTTGTATTTCCTTTACTTAGCGGAGAAGAAATGATTGAGGTGTGAGGCCTCGATGTATTTCTTAACCGCTATTTAGAGAAACGATTGTGGCGTAGGCCTCGATGTGCGTTCTCTAAATATGCAAAACAAAACTCTTTTTGGTATGATCTAAGTCACAAATAAATCCCCTAAAAAAAACACCAACCAAAAACACTTAAAACACTAATAAATGTTCAGATTTAAAACAAAGTAAGGAAGTGATGCGAAGCCTTGTAGTGGGTCTTCGTCATCATGGAATTACCCTAAAAGACACAAACCAATCTCTCTTTTTCTTCTTTCTAAGGGCACCGTTATTTCCGCTCGTACGCATCGTAGGTCGATCCCTTATGCGAGAGCGTGAACGTTAACGCCACCCAACTAAAAAACACAAAAACAAACAGAAAATCGTGAGCCGAGCTACGGTAACTCTGATTCCTGAAAAGGATACGTAGGCAGCGGGGTAGGCCCGTGCGAGTACAATTCTTCTTTTCCCTACATTTTGCATTCATTTCGCATTTAGACATAGACATAGTACACACCCTTTAGATAGAAACAAACATAGGTGGATACCATCGAGTACGATGGGCGTGAGGGGTGCTAATACCTTCCCCTTGCGCAACCGACTCCCGTACCTTGATTCTCTGGTCGCAAGACCTTGTTCCTTCCTTTGTTAGGTTTTCTGATATTCCTTTCCCTTATGGGATAAATATATTGGTGGCGACTCTGTTCATTTTTCGCGAGCGTGCGACAGCTGGAGACTCTGCTGGGGATGTGATAGACCTGTGCTGGTCCATCCTTAGCGAGTCGATCCTAGCCTTTGTTTGTTTCTTTTAGTGGGTGTTTATTTATTTGTTTGTTTATGTGTTTACATCTTGTATATATGCTTGCATATCATGTTTATTCTCCTGCTTGCATATCATGTTTACTTTCCGCATGCATCTGGACTATATTATGGGTCCCCGTGGGGGCCACATATTTTCTCTGTTTGCAGGTTGGGTGGGATGTTTCTATGAGGTAAAAGGCCCAATACCCAGGCCAGAGTTGACACATAGGACACCTAGGATAGAGTGGATAGTCATGACGCCGATGAGATGTCAGGTCTTGTCTAGTGCGAGCATGAGACCCACGCCCAGTCGAGGTCCAAATGGGGTATCACCGTTGGCATGTAGATGCAACAATGGTGGTGCCTCAGGAGGACTGATAACGCTGGTTGCCATTTTGACCTACCCTGACCTAGACTACACCTGTGAGTGGGGAGGGATATACATGACAGGTACCGTTGGTGACTATTCAGTTCTGTTGGTGACTATTGTTCCTATGGTTCTGAGATTTCCATGTCTGACCTTTGATCTCATGACATCTGACCTATATCAGTTATTCAGAGGATTATGCAGTGGTTACTAAGATTATATGGATCTTGATCCCATGCTGTTGCATTGCATAACATCATTGCTTTATCCACTTCATTTATGGCGGATCCTAAAGTCTATTTCAAAAAGAGAAAAAAGGAAATAGAACAACAAAAAGAAAAGAAAAGAAATATTCTATGCAAAAAAAAAAAGAAGCTCTGATTTAAAAAAGAAAAAAAAAGTATGTGAAAAGACTTTAGGATTCTCCACAAATGGAACATTGCATTCATATCATATTGCATGTCTTGGTTCCGTATCAGAAGCTAATTGGGGTCCCTTTCAATCCAGATTTCTGCTTCATCAACGCCTTTGACTTCCCTACATCCGTAGCATACAAGGATTAATCAGAAGAGAATCATGGACCATCTCGAACAGAATCAGGTTGAACTTCGTAAGGACTTGGATACTATGGGGGAGAGGATGACCCAACTCTTTGAGACTCTCCATGCTGTTGTTCAAGGACAAGAAGAGCTAAGACAAAGTGTTGCTAAGTTGGCTAATGGTACTCCTACTACTGTTGCTAATGGGAGATCAAAATCTGTGCCCGTGGAAATTCCAAACAAGGAGGATTCACATCATGAGAACGATTCCGAACTCGAAGCTTTCAAGTTCCCGATTGAAGAAAATGAGAGAAAATTCCATCTCCTAGAAGAAAGATTGAATGCTTTAGAAGGTCGAAGATCCTCCGATTTAAATGCTATTGATTTGTGCCTAGTGCCCGATATCAAGATTCCTGCCAAGTTCAAAGTCCCCAGTTTTGAGAAATACAAGGGTACCACTTGTCCGATGAGTCATATCAAGGCATTTTGCAATAAGATGGCTCCGTATGCAGAGAATGATAAGCTTCTAATGCATTTCTTTCAGGATAGCCTAAGTGGGGCATCCCTTGAGTGGTATACGCGACTTGAACGAACCCATGTCCACACGTGGGATGAACTAGCAGAGGCTTTTCTCAAGCACTACAAATACAACAGTGACATGGCTCCTACTAGACTACAACTCCAAAGTTTAACTCAGAAGGTTGATGAGTCTTTTAGAGTATGCCCAAAGATGGAGAGAATTAGCTTCCAGAGTTCAACCTCCTCTTTTGGAACGAGAGCTTGTAGACATGTTCATGAGTACTTTGAAAGATCCATATCTGAACATGATGATCGGATGTGCTTCCCCCGAATTTTCAAATTTGGTTGTTGAGGGAGAACGAATTGAAAACGCTTTAAAGATGGGTAAAATCCAGGATATCTCCGATGTTTCCGAATTCACTGAAGAAGAGAAGAGTGAAACAAATACAGTTTCTGAGATTGAGGAAGAGGAAATCCATGTTTATCCTCAAGTTCAAGTTCCTAACTATCAGGTGGTCCCAGTTTCTCCTAGTCAGTATATTCCACAAGTCTTTGCCACCACTATCAATCAACAACCCCAAATGGTCCAACAACGACCAATTCAGTATCTGCCACAAAAGCAATGTGCTCCACATCAACAAGTTCACCTGAATCAATGCCAACCTAGAAATAATTTGGAACGAAGAAATGCTCCGTTGGACCAAATCCCTATGACATACAGTAAACTTCTGCCATATCTAGTTCAAAGCTTGTTGGTGACTCCCAAATCTCTAAAGCCTCCACCACATCCGTTTCCACCTGGGTATGACCCTAATGTGCAATGTGGATATCACGCTGGATCAGCAGGGCACTCAACTGAGGACTGCAACGCTTTCAAAGCCAAAGTACAACAATTGATTGACGAGAGGTACATAACCCTTCAAGGAGGAAACATGTGTGTGAATGGAATTCCCTTGCCCGAGTAAGAGCCTAGATTTTAGAAAGTCTCAAAAATCAACAAATTCCCTGTCTAAACTCGTTGATATGATAATAATAAAAGCACCTCTCCTTCTCAAGGTTCTTGTGCTCAGTTATATCCCTGAGAGTTGTTGTTTCAGTTGGTGTTTTTGGTCTTTCCTCGCAACAGATAGCTTTTCTAAGTTTGATGAACTTGCAAGGTTCTTCCATGTTTGATGGCAAATACTTTCTCCAACATCTATGCTTGGGGCTCCCGCATGAGGGATAAGCAAGACGTACTCTTATCTTGATCATTGCATCACTCGCATTGCTCGAATCCCTAAAGAGAGGCAAAAATTTACAACTCTTGGAGCTCTTCTTTTGAAGTAATCTGAAGTGTTTGGAAGGAACTACAAAAAGTATTCAAGATCAACAAGTCCAGACGGAGTCAAGCCTCCTCAACTATGGCAATCATCAATTCATTTCTGCATTTTCATTTGTAATTTTCCTTGTTTTGTTAATTGTTTCTTCCATGTAAAAACTTGTTTGTTTTTAACCATAATAAAAAATGCACTGCATATGCTAGTTTCAAATCAATCCATTCGTGTTCACTCACATATTTCTGTCTATCGATATCAAACTCTAGTTTAAGCAAAAAAATATCAAAAGGAGAATGATGAAAAAATAATAATTGCAAATATCTTTAATCATGTGCTTTTGAATAAAACCCCGCTGAGGATGTACAGGCATTGTTTCAAATCCCCAAACACTGGAGATATAAGGGAGATAGACCCTCGTTAACCCCTTTGAGCCTTGAAGTAGGAGTTTCTTTTCTATACCAAAGAAAAAACCCTCACATTTAACCCAGGGGTAGGGTAGCATTCAATTAATCTGATCGAGCAATCAAAATTCATCAGGAGTGTCCGTCCAAGGATACAACAATGGTTATCTTTCAAAAGGTTGAGGAAAGTCAATGCCATAATGGTAACCCCTCATCAATCAAAGAATGAGGCAGTCACAATTACCTCCAACAAATCAGAGATTCAGGATCACACGACTTGTTCAAAAAAGAAAGGATTGAAAAAAAAGAGAGCCCGCTAAGTCACCAACTTGAAAACAAGTGACTTAGGCAAAATTTAGGGCATCCCGCTGGACTCCAAAATAAAATTCCAAAGAATTTGTCCAGGCAAAAGTTAGGGAAACAAAAAAGGGCAGAAGCGAAAACAAGGATTACAAAACAAAGATCCTCATCAAAAGAACAAAGTCGTGTGATCAGACACCAAAAACAAAAGGATAAAGTGACTACCACATCCAAGAACTTCATTGATTCCTCAATCATCTCAAACTCCTCTTGAAGGATGAACGCTTGTATCAGGTTAAGTTGAACTTAGGACTGGAGAACATCACGAAGAATGGGTGGGTTAGGTTAGACTTTGAGCCTTAAATCCTTTCTTTCTAAAACCGTGAACCAGGCCACGTTACAACCCTTAAAAGACCTAATTGAAGCAGGGTTTATTTCAAGAGCATACTACACCAAGTTGCGTAAAACTGACTCCTAGATGTTTGCTTACTGTTGCACCCCAAAATTTGCCCATCTAATTTTATTTCTAATTGGCTCAAACTTTGCATTTCATCGGCATACCCTCATTAGGTAATTTGCATATGACATTCATTCGTCAAAAGTTTCAAAGCTTATATCAAGGATCGTGTTGAGAAATGACTTCTCTATACTTTGCGGATTTCAACTCTACGCAAGGAACCGACTGGTTCTATTGTTAATTAGGGTTCGTGAAGTTGAGGTTGTGTGTTAATAGTCATTATGGATTTCTTCCGTCTCTCAAGCTACAAAAGGGGCATTAAACTTATTATCAAATTATTTCAAAATAAGAGGTCATCCTGATCAAAGAATCTGCTTGTGAACTTTCTATGCAAAGTGAACTCAGAAATTTGAATTAAGTTCTGAATAATGTCATAATTATTCATTTCAAATACTACTTATGGCCAAGAGTTCTCAATGTGTGAAGTTAGTTGGATTAAAGTATTGAATTGCTTGGAGTTTTGATTACAAAAGCAAAATTCATCATGTTTCAAAGTATAAGACAACATCATTTGAGCCAATACCGTTCAATTTCAAACATTTCCCATCATTTCTCATTCAAAAACTACACAAGTATACAAATCCACCACTCATTCAAACATAGTCCATACATCTACGAAAAAGGATTATACAAAATTTTCTCTTATTCCTAACCCTAAACTCCCATCAAATTTGTGTCTGCCTCTTTGATCCCATTATATGTCTTTTCTTCAAGCTTTCTCCATGAATCCTATACCAAATTCCATGTACCATGTAGCCATGTCTATGCCATGAAGTTTACTTGACTCCCCACACTAAAGAAACATCAACCTGCAAGATCAGGAGAGAAATATAAGGTTCACATGTTCATACATCCACCATAAACTTCCAGCCGTGACAATTCACATACATACATTATATACCCAATTCAAGCCCATCTAAACAGAATTCATATCAATTCAAACCAAAAAAAAAAAGTAGAAGAAAGTCCCTAGCAGCTTGTAATTAAAACTCTCATTCAATATCCTAACCTTTTCCCCAACAAGCAACTAACTTCTGAATTATTCCTAACACTCACTCTAAAAGCCGTCTTACAATTACTACAGTTCTGTCAATGCCCTATTTTCAAATAACCATTTCAGTTAACCAACAACTAACTCAGTTGACAGTTTTAACCAATTAACTTCACTAACTGAATCCTAACAACCTAGTACAGAAGCATAACAGAATCAGTTATTAGCCTCTAACTACATAACAGATCCTAACAGAAGTTCAACAGAAAATAACTAACCTTCAAAAACAGTTACAAAACTCTAACCACCTAACTGAATGGTAACAAATGGTAACAGAAATTCAGAGAAGAAACAGAGTAGAACCAACCTCTATATAATCTTCAGCCACCACTCTGATCAGTCTGCTCCACCATTTTCCACAATTCAATTCATCACTTCTCACCACTTTCTTCACCTTCATTCTCTTCCTCTCTTCACCACGTACTCATCATCTTCTTCACCTCTTCTCAATCATCAACACCATTTCCACACTCCACCACCATTTCACCTCTGAATTCAACTTTCCATTCATCTTCTTCAATCTCCATCTACTCCATCATTCTGATACCTCTATCTCTCTCACTATCATTCTTCAGAAAAATCGACAATCTTCAATCACGGTCCAAAGCTTCAATCAACTACAACATCCTCATTCTGCAACAACGATATTCAGCATCATCATCTCAATCTTGCAGCAATCGTAACACATAAAAAGAAAGGTAGAAGGAAGAGATATCGGAAGAAGGAAACAGAGGAGCAGTTACAAGAGTTCGCGGTCGTTTCTGAAACGACATCCTCACGCAACCAACAACGGCGCCATCAAAATCGAACGCAACAAGAAGGTGAAAGAGATTGAAAGCCAAGAGAGTGAGAATCGAGGATGATCGGAGAAGAGGGAGAGAGTCGTCGCCGCGCCATGGCACAAGATTGAAACGGAGAGAGTGAGAGTCTCGAATCAGGGAAGGTTGGGAGGACCTTCGGTGCACCGTCTACGGTGGTTCAGGGAGGGCCGCCGCCGCCGCCGCCGCAAGTTCGCGAGGGAGGAGAAACTCTAAGAAGACTCCAATCACGTAATCTCAACCCTAATCCTCTTTCAATTATGTTTTTTTATTTTTATTTTTTAGTAATTGTTTTATTAATTTTTGTTCTGAATAAGAACCTGAAAACAATGGTAATTGGATCAAAACGTAAGAGGGATCAAATGATATCTTGGGCCGGGTTCGCTAATCACACACCCCTGGGCCCGTTACCCACCTTTTTGTATCAAAAATCTGTAAACAATAACAAAACAACTGTTGGGCCATAATTGCTATACGCACCCCCCTGTGGCCCATGGTATCATATTTTGGCAAAAAACCTGTGAACAAAAAAATACCCTTTGGGCTGGGCCCTGCGCTACTGCTAATCATATCATCTAATTCAATTTTGCACCCCCTGTTTTCATCTTTTTAGATTTAGGTTCTATTAGTTTCTTGCCACTTTTTTAATGAATAAAAGCTAATTTTTCTTCCTTTTAATTTTGGACTTTTAACACAATTTTCGACATAGAAAATAATCACAAAAATATTAGTTTAGGCTTTTATTTTATTTCTTTTGCTTGATTAGAATTCAATTCCTTTCACACAAAAAAAATCAATAAAAAAGGTAGTATCTTTTAATTCATTTTGTGCAATTATTTGAATCATGTTTTGTACCATATTTTCAAGTGTTTCTTTTAGCCGTTTTACACTAATTTGGTATCATTTGTTTACTTGTATTTTTACGTGTATTCTCAATCTCCGCTTATGCTTGTAATTTCGTTCATTCTCCTAACTTTAGGTAGAAACCATGACAACATTAGGACTTAGAAGTTTCCTTCATAACATTAAGCTAGTTATTCATTTTAGGCTAGTTTTCTTCTTCTTTTTTCTTTTCAACTTTAAAACATTAATAAAGGACGACGCGAATCATGCTAATGCCTTTTTTTTGTGTGAAAGAAATGATTGGGGCGTAGGCCCCGATGTATGTTCTTTCCCACTTAGCGGAAGAGAAATGATTGAGGCGTAGGCCTCGGTGTATTTCTTAACCGTTATTTAGAGAAACGATTGTGGCGTAGGCCTCGATGTGCATTCTCTAATTATTCAAAAAACTGTATTTCATTTAGAGAAACGATTGTGGCATAGGCCTCGATGTGCATTCTCTAAATATTCAAAAAACTCCTTTTTTAAGGCATGATTCAAGTCACAAATTAATTTCCCTTAAAAGACACCTAAACAAAAACACTTCAAAATATCTAATAAAGGCTCAGAGCTAATCAAAGTGAGGAAGTGATGCGATGCCTTGTAGTAGGTTTTCGTCCATCATGGAATCACACATAAAAGACACAAACCAATCTCTTTTCTCTCTTGCCTCCGAGGCATTCTTTCTCTTGCCTTCAGGGCATTCTTTCTCCTAATCGGACACGTTATTTCCGCTCCATTCCCAGCTTAAGACTCCAGAGGTCGAGCAGCGGAGTGCGAATGTAACTGTTCAACTAAAAAACACAAAAACAAACAAAAACTAAAGAGCCGAACTACGGCGCTCTGATTCCTGAAAAGGATACGTAGGCATTGGGTCGCGGGGCCTAAGCGAGCACAATTATTTATAAACCTTATTTCCCCCGTGTTTCTTTTCTTTCATTTGCATGCATTCCCTTAGTAATTAAGCTTTAGATTTATACACCCTTAGAATAGAACAAACATAAGTGGATCCTGTGGAGTACCACAGACGTGAGGGGTGCTAATACCTTCCCCTCGCGTAACCGACTTCTTACCCGATCTCTGGTCGCAAGACCTTTTCTTATCCTTTTCTTATTCTAGGTTTTCTGATATTCCTTTCCCTCTTTGGGATAAATATATTGGTGGCGACTCTGTTCACATTTTCGCGAGCGTGCGACAGCTGGCGACTCTGCTGGGGACGTGATAGACCTGTGCTGGTCCATTCTTAGCGAGTCGATCCTAGCTTGCGTTTGTTTTCTTTTCTTTGGGTGTTTATTTATTGCTTTATTGCTTTATTACGTTATTGCTTTATTGCTTTATTTCTTTATGCATCGCATTTTATTTTCATATACTATGATTATTATTCTGCTGTCTGTTGGGATGGGATGTTACTGATTTGAGGTAAAAGGCCCAATACCCAGGCCAGAGAGACACATAGGATACCTAGGATAGAGTGGATAGTCATGACGCCGATGAGATGTCAGGTCTTGTCTAGTGCGATCATGAGACCCACGCCCAGTCGAGGTTCAAATGGGGTATCATCGTTGGCATGTAGATGCAACAATGGTGGTATCTCAGGAGAACTGATAACGCTGGTTGCCATTTTGACCTACCCTGACCTAGACTACACCCGTGAGTGGGGAGGGATATACATGACAGGTACCGTTGGTGACTCGGTTTTGTTGGTGACTATTCATGTCCTGTTGGTGACTATTGGTTCTCCTGGTATTTAAAAAGGCGTCGAACCTTTGATCCTGGGACATTTGACTTATACAGAAGCTATACATCAGTTATCTATCATAATCAACGTCGAACCTCTGAATCTGGAGGTTTGACCTTATGTGACTTATGCAAAGGTTATCTATCAGAATCAACGTCGAACCTCTGAATCTGGAGGGTTCGACCATCTTTGACTTATGCACAAGCTATTTATCAAGAGAGCAACGTCGAACCTCTGAATCTGGAGGATTCGACCATATCTTATTGACCATGAGAAGTTGTTATCTAAGAAGCCTCGAACCTTGATCCTGATTTATGATACATTTGCATCTTCATTAACATTTTTGCATTCATGCATGTGCATCCATGGTTACCAAGACTCTTACCACTCTTCCTCTCCATCAGATCAGTCAAGACGATTCCTCCACACCGATATCTGACAAGAGCTCACAGAAGAAGAATCATGGAGAATTATGAACAAGATCAAGCTGCTATTCGAGAGGAGATGGACCAAATGAAAGGCAAGGTTGATGCTATTTTAGAAGCCCTCCAAGCTTTGAGAAATGAAAGGATTCCAGTAGCACAAGAGATTCCTGCTGGTGCTAATCAAGCTGTTGCTAGTCAACCTGATGTCATTCCACCTTCTACTAATCCACCTGAGTTCCAACCAAGGACTAATGCTACTCTTGGAATGCCACTTAGCTTCATGACTGCTGATACTCTTGGAGCTTTAAACCAAGGAGGATCCATGCCCATAACTTCTGGAGTGCCAACTATGACTGGGCCTGTTTTCCCATTTCCTACTCCACCTCCTCATACAGAGATTCCTTATCCTGCTTTCTGTGGTCCTCAATTTGCCAATCCAGAAATGCATCCAATACCAACTGCTGAAAGAGCTCAACCCGTTGAGAGATCTGCTGAGAAGTATCAAATTCTTGAGGAAAGGATTCGAGCTATTGAAGGTTTTAGTGCCTATGGAATGGATGCTGAAGAGATGTGCCTAGTTCCTAATCTGGTTATTCCGCCCAAGTTCAAGACTCCTGACTTTCAGAAGTACAAGGGTTTAAGTTGTCCAAAGAGCCATATCATCATGTACTGTCGTAAGATGGCTTCTCACATCCACAATGACTCATTGCTCATCCATTGCTTTCAAGATAGCTTGTCTGGGGCATCTTTGAACTGGTATATGAACCTGGAGCGTAATAGGATCCGATCTTGGAAGGATTTGTCTGATGCCTTTCTCAAGCAATATCAATACAACATTGACATGGCACCGACTAGGTTGCAACTACAGAATCAAGTGCAAAGAACCAATGAGACATTCAAAGAATATGCCCAAAGGTGGAGAGAAATGGCTGCTCAGGTTAATCCACCACTTTCTGAATCCGAACTGGTTGACATGTTCATGAACACTCTTCAAGGACATTACTATGAGAGAATGGTTGGTAGTGTTTCTTCTGGTTTCTCCGATCTAGTCAGGATTGGTGAAAGAATTGAGAATGGTTTGAAAATTGGTAAGATCCAGAATCCCGCCAATGCTGCTGCTGCAAACCAATATGGGTACAAGAAACCTCAGGGTAACTTTGTCAAGAAGAAAGAAGGCGAGACCAGTGCCACCTATGCTCAAGATCAAGCTCCTTGCTATCAAGTGGCCGCCACCGCCCCTCAAGCTTATGTGGCACCTGTTGGTCAACAACCTTGGGTCCCTTATCAACAATATGTCCAACAACAACAACAAGGTTTCCAACAACAAGGTTATCAGCAGAGACAAGGTCAACAGAGGCAGAATAGGCCTAAAAGGGTGTATGATCGTGTACCAATGACCTATAGCCAACTTCTCGCCGCCTTGCTTGATCAAAAACTGATTCAATTAGCTGAAGCTAGGCCTCCTCCTGATCCTCTCCCTCCAAATTACAAGATTAATGCCAAGTGTGAATTCCACTCTGGAGGATCTGGTCACACCACTGAAGAGTGCAGAGTTCTCAAAGACAAGGTTCAGGATCTGCTTGATGCAAAGGAGATTACATTCACACCTGCGGCACCTAATGTGGTCAACAATCCCATGCCACCTCACAATGGAGCTTCCACCAGTGGAACATGAAGACTTTTATGTTTGTCAGGAAACATTTCATTTGCATTAGAATAAGGCCAAACTTGCCATTGTATAGATTTCTTTAGTATTTTCAATTGTACTACTTTTGTTGTTATCAAGTACTATCCATTGTAAGAAACTCATTCTGTTTGAATAAAAAATAATGTAATATACATGTTTTTCTCAAATCATTTCATCTTGTCATTATGTTCATTGATACTTCACTCATTTGTCTTAAGCAAACAAAAAAGGAGAATGATGAAAAATAAAAAAATACATGAACTACTAACTGTATGCTTTTGGAACAAAGGTCCTGCTGACGATGTACAGGCATTGTTTCAATTCCTAAACACCGGAGTTATAAGGGAGTGAAACCTTCGTCAACCCCTTTGAGCCTAAGGAGTAGTAGTTTCTTTTCAAAAAATACAAAACCCTCAATCTTAACCAGGGGCAGGGTAGTCTTCAGTTAGTGCGACCGAGCGTTCAACTTTCAGGTATTCCACCGAAGGATCAATCATATCTCAGATCTCACAACAAAAAAAGAAGAGCACAATCCACAATGGATGTCTCTCATTTATTGAGAATAAGGCAGTCACAACCTTTTTATCAAGTCAATCACAAAAGTCATGCAACTTGTTCCCGAATGAGACAAAAAAAAGAAGAATGAAAAGAAAGTTATGAATCGTGAAAAAAAAAAAAGAAAGAAACAATAGCCCGCTAAGTCAAAAAGAAAAGAAAAGCTTTGAAGCGAATGACTTAGGCAAAAATTAGGGCATATCCCGCTGGACAACGAAAACCAAATTCAAAAGAAACTTTCTGTCCAGGCAAAAGTTAGGGAAAGAAAAAGGCAAAGCACAAGAAAGAAATCCTCCAAGGGACAAGTTGTTGTAACCATCAACAAAAGCATCAAAGGGTGGCTGCCACCTCCATCAAAGCCATAAAGGATCCTCATTCATTACAACCCTTCCTGAAAGGTGAACACTCGTGTCAAGCTAACTGAACGTAGGACTGGAGAACATCACGAAGAGGGGTGGGTTAAGTAGAATTTGAGCCTTTATCCTTTGTTTCTTAAACCGTGAACCCGGCCACGTTACAACCCTCAAAAGTCCTAATTGAAGCAGGGTTCGCTCCAAAAGCATGCAAACTGTAAAATCATGTCAAACTGACTCCTAATGTTGCTGTGTCATTTGTGTTAGTATCAATACAACATTTTGACAAATAAAACTTTTCTTTGAGATTAACATGTGCATTGCATTCTCATTATCTTTTTCAAAACAGAATTGTCTCTAACTTGAAAGTAAGTACTTGATACCAAGGAAAGTTCAACATTGAAATTCCACAGAGTAGTCTTACAAAGGCAAAGGTTGGTCATCCACAAAGCAAATACCTGAAGCATCCATCTGGTGGAAGAGTTCCCTACAATCTGGGGCATTCATTCTGTTATCAACGCTGGGGCAGACCATCGCAAATCTCCATGATTCAAACATATCAAAGTCATATCTCAAGAAGATCCTACAAGCTGGGGCAAGCTAGTAGCAATTCATTTCTTCATCTTCAATCAGGTGTCAGATATCGAGACAAGTGTCGAGGAGTCAAGCTAAACACCTCGCCTCCACAAGTTCTATCCTTCAAGCTATGATCCTTTCCGCAAGGGCATCCTCCATCCACTTATATCTTGAAAACAATCATTTCATTCATACATTCATCATACATGTCATTGCATCCTCATTGGCATTTATCCCTTAATAATCCAATCATCAATAAAGCAGGGGCATCCACCCTATCTTGAATCAAACAAAGTTCAGAACTCCACCTAATCTATACCATACAAAGCAGAAACCCCAATCAATCAATACACTGCATATAGAATCCATAGCATTGCATCTCCAAAAGTGCATCAAATAAATCAAACATTTGCATATGAAGCATAAGCCAAGATACTCGTCAGATGAGGTCCCTACAAGCAATCAATTGATATTCCACTGGATCACTCAAAGTTACCATTGTGGTGTCATCTTCCAAAGTCAATCATGTTCATCTTCCTTCAACCCAGAGTTGATGATTTTTGTGTTCAACCCAGAGTTGATTTTCCCTTCATTTTTTAACCCCGAGTTAATTATCTTTTCCCTCTCACCCAGAGTTGACGGATATTGCATAATGTCTCCTGTTCCCACTCAACCCAGAGTTGACGGTTATCCGTTATCCTTCTCCCCACTCAACCCAGAGTTGACGGTTATCTTTTATTCTTCCATCCCACTCAACCCAGAGTTGACGGTTATCCTTTATCCTTTTTCCCACTCAACCCAGAGTTGACGGTTATCTTTTGTCTTTTCCCACTCAACCCAGAGTTGACGGTTATCTTATTTCTTCCCCACTCAACCCAGAGTTGACGGTTATCCTTTATCCTTCTCCCCACTCAACCCAGAGTTGACGGTTATCTTTTATTCTTCCTTCCCACTCAACCCAGAGTTGACGGTTATCCTTTATCCTTTTTCCCACTCAACCCAGAGTTGACGGTTATCTTTTGTCTTTTCCCACTCAACCCAGAGTTGACGGTTATCTTATTTCTTTCCCACTCAACCCAGAGTTGACGGTCATCCTCTATTCAATCCAGAATTGATTATCCTTTTCCCACTCAACCCAGAGTTGACGGTTACCTTTTATTCAACCCAGAGTTGACGTTTGTCTTCTTTCTTTCTCACTCAATCCAGAGTTGACGGTTATCCTTTGTTCAATCCAGAATTGATCATTCCTTTTCCCACTCAACCCAGAGTTGACGGTCATCTCTATTTGTTCATTTTTCCCGCTCAACCCAGAGTTGACGGTTACTTTTTATTTAACCCAAAGTTGACGGTCATCCTTTATTCAATCCAGAATTGATCCTTTTTCCCATTAAACCCAGAGTTGACGGTTATCTTTTGTCTTTCCCACTCAACCCAGAGTTGACGGTTATGTCTTATTGATATCCTTTTCCCACTCAACCCAGAGTTGACGGTTATTTCTAATTGTTCATCTTTCCACTTTCAACCCATAGTCTTTATCCAATTACTTTCTCTCAACCCAGAGTTGATTTCCTTTCTTTCTTTCTCGACCCCGAGTTGACTTCCCTTTATTCTTCGACCCAGAGTTGACCCACTTTGTCTTTTTCAACCCAGAGTTGATATGTATTTCATTTCTAACCCAGAGTTAAGTTGTTCAATCCAGAGTTGATACAATCTTCCTCAGCGGAGTTGACACCATTTCTACCCCAGTGAATTCAATCTTTCTTCAGGCAAATTTTCAGGCTCACTTGATATTTAATCTTCTTCTACCTTGAATGTTCGAAAGGCTGACGCCAATCTCACCTTCAGGTTTAAGATGATTAAATAGGGGCAGCTGTTGCACCCCAAAATTTGCCCATCTAATTTTATTTCTAATTGGCTCAAACTTTGCATTTCATCGGCATACCCTCATTAGGTAATTTGCATATGACATTCATTCGTCAAAAGTTTCAAAGCTTATATCAAGGATCGTGTTGAGAAATGACTTCTCTATACTTTGCGGATTTCAACTCTACGCAAGGAACCGACTGGTTCTATTGTTAATTAGGGTTCGTGAAGTTGAGGTTGTGTGTTAATAGTCATTATGGATTTCTTCCGTCTCTCAAGCTACAAAAGGGGCATTAAACTTATTATCAAATTATTTCAAAATAAGAGGTCATCCTGATCAAAGAATCTGCTTGTGAACTTTCTATGCAAAGTGAACTCAGAAATTTGAATTAAGTTCTGAATAATGTCATAATTATTCATTTCAAATACTACTTATGGCCAAGAGTTCTCAATGTGTGAAGTTAGTTGGATTAAAGTATTGAATTGCTTGGAGTTTTGATTACAAAAGCAAAATTCATCATGTTTCAAAGTATAAGACAACATCATTTGAGCCAATACCGTTCAATTTCAAACATTTCCCATCATTTCTCATTCAAAAACTACACAAGTATACAAATCCACCACTCATTCAAACATAGTCCATACATCTACGAAAAAGGATTATACAAAATTTTCTCTTATTCCTAACCCTAAACTCCCATCAAATTTGTGTCTGCCTCTTTGATCCCATTATATGTCTTTTCTTCAAGCTTTCTCCATGAATCCTATACCAAATTCCATGTACCATGTAGCCATGTCTATGCCATGAAGTTTACTTGACTCCCCACACTAAAGAAACATCAACCTGCAAGATCAGGAGAGAAATATAAGGTTCACATGTTCATACATCCACCATAAACTTCCAGCCGTGACAATTCACATACATACATTATATACCCAATTCAAGCCCATCTAAACAGAATTCATATCAATTCAAACCAAAAAAAAAAAGTAGAAGAAAGTCCCTAGCAGCTTGTAATTAAAACTCTCATTCAATATCCTAACCTTTTCCCCAACAAGCAACTAACTTCTGAATTATTCCTAACACTCACTCTAAAAGCCGTCTTACAATTACTACAGTTCTGTCAATGCCCTATTTTCAAATAACCATTTCAGTTAACCAACAACTAACTCAGTTGACAGTTTTAACCAATTAACTTCACTAACTGAATCCTAACAACCTAGTACAGAAGCATAACAGAATCAGTTATTAGCCTCTAACTACATAATAGATCCTAACAGAAGTTCAACAGAAAATAACTAACCTTCAAAAACAGTTACAAAACTCTAACCACCTAACTGAATGGTAACAAATGGTAACAGAAATTCAGAGAAGAAACAGAGTAGAACCAACCTCTATATAATCTTCAGCCACCACTCTGATCAGTCTGCTCCACCATTTTCCACAATTCAATTCATCACTTCTCACCACTTTCTTCACCTTCATTCTCTTCCTCTCTTCACCACGTACTCATCATCTTCTTCACCTCTTCTCAATCATCAACACCATTTCCACACTCCACCACCATTTCACCTCTGAATTCAACTTTCCATTCATCTTCTTCAATCTCCATCTACTCCATCATTCTGATACCTCTATCTCTCTCACTATCATTCTTCAGAAAAATCGACAATCTTCAATCACGGTCCAAAGCTTCAATCAACTACAACATCCTCATTCTGCAACAACGATATTCAGCATCATCATCTCAATCTTGCAGCAATCGTAACACATAAAAAGAAAGGTAGAAGGAAGAGATATCGGAAGAAGGAAACAGAGGAGCAGTTACAAGAGTTCGCGGTCGTTTCTGAAACGACATCCTCACGCAACCAACAACGGCGCCATCAAAATCGAACGCAACAAGAAGGTGAAAGAGATTGAAAGCCAAGAGAGTGAGAATCGAGGATGATCGGAGAAGAGGGAGAGAGTCGTCGCCGCGCCATGGCACAAGATTGAAACGGAGAGAGTGAGAGTCTCGAATCAGGGAAGGTTGGGAGGACCTTCGGTGCACCGTCTACGGTGGTTCAGGGAGGGCCGCCGCCGCCGCCGCCGCAAGTTCGCGAGGGAGGAGAAACTCTAAGAAGACTCCAATCACGTAATCTCAACCCTAATCCTCTTTCAATTATGTTTTTTTATTTTTATTTTTTAGTAATTGTTTTATTAATTTTTGTTCTGAATAAGAACCTGAAAACAATGGTAATTGGATCAAAACGTAAGAGGGATCAAATGATATCTTGGGCCGGGTTCGCTAATCACACACCCCTGGGCCCGTTACCCACCTTTTTGTATCAAAAATCTGTAAACAATAACAAAACAACTGTTGGGCCATAATTGCTATACGCACCCCCCTGTGGCCCATGGTATCATATTTTGGCAAAAAACCTGTGAACAAAAAAATACCCTTTGGGCTGGGCCCTGCGCTACTGCTAATCATATCATCTAATTCAATTTTGCACCCCCTGTTTTCATCTTTTTAGATTTAGGTTCTATTAGTTTCTTGCCACTTTTTTAATGAATAAAAGCTAATTTTTCTTCCTTTTAATTTTGGACTTTTAACACAATTTTCGACATAGAAAATAATCACAAAAATATTAGTTTAGGCTTTTATTTTATTTCTTTTGCTTGATTAGAATTCAATTCCTTTCACACAAAAAAAATCAATAAAAAAGGTAGTATCTTTTAATTCATTTTGTGCAATTATTTGAATCATGTTTTGTACCATATTTTCAAGTGTTTCTTTTAGCCGTTTTACACTAATTTGGTATCATTTGTTTACTTGTATTTTTACGTGTATTCTCAATCTCCGCTTATGCTTGTAATTTCGTTCATTCTCCTAACTTTAGGTAGAAACCATGACAACATTAGGACTTAGAAGTTTCCTTCATAACATTAAGCTAGTTATTCATTTTAGGCTAGTTTTCTTCTTCTTTTTTCTTTTCAACTTTAAAACATTAATAAAGGACGACGCGAATCATGCTAATGCCTTTTTTTTGTGTGAAAGAAATGATTGGGGCGTAGGCCCCGATGTATGTTCTTTCCCACTTAGCGGAAGAGAAATGATTGAGGCGTAGGCCTCGGTGTATTTCTTAACCGTTATTTAGAGAAACGATTGTGGCGTAGGCCTCGATGTGCATTCTCTAATTATTCAAAAAACTGTATTTCATTTAGAGAAACGATTGTGGCATAGGCCTCGATGTGCATTCTCTAAATATTCAAAAAACTCCTTTTTTAAGGCATGATTCAAGTCACAAATTAATTTCCCTTAAAAGACACCTAAACAAAAACACTTCAAAATATCTAATAAAGGCTCAGAGCTAATCAAAGTGAGGAAGTGATGCGATGCCTTGTAGTAGGTTTTCGTCCATCATGGAATCACACATAAAAGACACAAACCAATCTCTTTTCTCTCTTGCCTCCGAGGCATTCTTTCTCTTGCCTTCAGGGCATTCTTTCTCCTAATCGGACACGTTATTTCCGCTCCATTCCCAGCTTAAGACTCCAGAGGTCGAGCAGCGGAGTGCGAATGTAACTGTTCAACTAAAAAACACAAAAACAAACAAAAACTAAAGAGCCGAACTACGGCGCTCTGATTCCTGAAAAGGATACGTAGGCATTGGGTCGCGGGGCCTAAGCGAGCACAATTATTTATAAACCTTATTTCCCCCGTGTTTCTTTTCTTTCATTTGCATGCATTCCCTTAGTAATTAAGCTTTAGATTTATACACCCTTAGAATAGAACAAACATAAGTGGATCCTGTGGAGTACCACAGACGTGAGGGGTGCTAATACCTTCCCCTCGCGTAACCGACTTCTTACCCGATCTCTGGTCGCAAGACCTTTTCTTATCCTTTTCTTATTCTAGGTTTTCTGATATTCCTTTCCCTCTTTGGGATAAATATATTGGTGGCGACTCTGTTCACATTTTCGCGAGCGTGCGACACTTACCATTTATGTTGATATCGATATGACAAATAATTCAAACACTGAATGTCACAACTTTGTTTTAATAACTTTGATCTCGAAGCTAGCATAAGCATTGCATTAGGATTATCATCTTCAAAACAAATATCTTTTACTTGTGAATAAATACTTGACATCAAGGAAGATTAAACAATGAACAACGGCAGAAAGAGTTGACCGATTCTATGAGCCATTCACTTCAAAAGCTGATTACTCCAAGGGGCAAGTTGTATGAAGATTCTGTCAATTGAAGCACCCATTCATGCTTCCATCAATTTGGGGAAATCAAGTCGAGGAATCTCTTGGGTTCAACCAATCTGGGGCAGTTACGTCAAGATTTGACAAATCTCTCCAAGGATCCTTTGGGGCAAATTCCCTCGTAGTCCACGGAGCTTGGGGCACAATCTTCTGAGTTTTATTGCCTTCTCCCCGATCATAGGAGTTTATTTCTCCTGGAATCATGGTTTCCCCCCAAGCACATGAGTTTATTTCTCATGAGAGTTGTCCCATTCCCCCGACCTGGTCTCCTCTTCTGAAGTTCTCATCCTCAACATGGCGAATCGAGGGAATCTCCTCAAGCTCACCATCCCCAAGCAATTCAAGATGTAGGGAAAAGTCAGATGAAGTCACTTCCTCCCCAACAGAGCTACATTCCAACCCTCAAGGTAGTTGCCAATAATCTTTGGTACTGTAGGTTTTCCGACACCGATTCATGTTGTTAGCTCAAGACAACAAGCAAAGGACCCCAATAATCATGCTTCTCTATCACACCGATGCCTTTATTTGGCACTATGCATATAGTTTCCATTGCATATAGCATTGCATCCTCAAAAGCGTAGCATATCCATCAAAATGGAGCATTACGCCATAAAAAATTTCAAACATGCGTCAATGCATAAGCCAGTTTTCATGTGCCCAGAAGGCACAAAGCAATATATACCCCAAAAGAAGTTTCGTCTTCTCTCTCTAGTGTGGATCAGACACAATGTCTTTCTTTGTCAGAATCGTTGTCTCCGAGGTTATTTCCCGCGTGCTACGTGAAGATTAGAGTGCGAATGAGGGTGGGCATTCAACCCAACTCATTTTTCAACCGTTTGAATAACCATACTTGGTGTGTGGCAATTCGAACGATTGCCACTCTTGATGAGTTACACCCCGCCTTTGGCCTGAGGGATTAATGTAATTCTTATGCTTCGCCAGCATCAACATCTTCGTGAATCTCCAATGTTTACCGATGTCTTTTGATCGAGTCTAGTCGTCACTAGTCTCCGTGGTCCCTTCCCCCGTACGGAAAAACCTTTTAGATCCAACCCCCGTGTTGTGAACCATTTACCTTCCAACTTTCGAACAATTTCAAAGCCCAGTTCTCGCCTTGGCAAATCAAGTCAAAATCCAGTTCCCGTCCTGGTAATCATTTTCAAAATCCAGTTCATGTCCTGGTAATCATTTTCAAAATCCAGTTCACGTCCTGGTAATCGTTTCCCAAAATCCAGTTCCCGTCCTGGTAATCATTCTTCAAAGTCCAATTCTCGCCTTGGCAAACTTTTTTCAAAGCCCAATTCTCGCCTTGGCAAACTTTTTTCAAAGTCCAATTCTCGCATTGGCAAACTTTCTTCAAAGTCCAATTCTCGCATTGGCAAACTTTCTTCAAAGTCCAATTCTCGCCTTGGCAAACCCTTTTTCAAAGTCCAGTCCTCGCCCTGGCAAATCATTTCTTTCATTTTCGGTCCTCGTCTGATATCTTATGGTGAAGTCAGTTCTCGCCTGACAACCACCATTCATCCATAATTTCTTACCGTAAAACCAATTCTCAATCCCCAGCAAGTCATTATTCTCTTTCCCCATTCAACCATAACATCCATAAATCATTCCACCAGAAAAACAAAAATTTCTCTTTCCCCAGCAGATATCAAAATAAAAATAAGGATAACACTTACACCATCCTCTCTTTAGGACAAATTTCTGCTACTTTGATATTTAATCCTCTTCTACCTCGAATGTTCGAAAGGCTAGCACCAATCTCACCTTCAGGTATAAGACGATTAAATAGGGGCAGCTGTCATACCCCAAATTTGTCCTACCCCTTAATTTATCTGGCTTAGGCTTATGCATTTCATAGTCTCATGTATATACCTCCCATTAGGTCATTGACATAACATGCATCATTAATCAATAAACTTGGCAAGGGATCTAGGTCGTAGGTAGAGCTGAGATTTCACATGGCTTGAACTTCATACTTTGTGCAGGTTTGTTTCTATTGAGGTTTTCAAGTAATCATGGAGTAAGAGTACAAGTCACTGAGCTTGGCCTCGTAGCGGGGATTGGAATGGTGCATGTGATTTATGGGTCTTCCCAAGATTTAAAAGCATTTGATGAAAAGTTCGACTTTCAATCAAAGTCAACCATGTGAAGATTGACTTTTTGACCAAAAATCCATACAAAGCTACTTTGGTTTTCTCCACCTTATCATGATACCATTTGATTCAAGTATTGCAAGAATAAAGTGATAGGGTGGAAGTTCAGTTGAGCACATGAAGGGAATGAGTATTTGAAAAAAGAAAAAACATTGCATTATCAGCTATTGCACCAATTAGAGTTCTTAGACATTTTCATTACACTTTCTCATAATTCAAAACCACGTTACAGTTGCCACCGCATACATTACAATATCAAAGAATATTACATACACAAATCCCTAAACCTATTCCCTACTCTATTGCTTCAAGTTTCCTTCACCCATGACCTTATTGCTTTCTTGTTGCAAAAGAACCTCCATTTTCACCAAATTTCCAACATCACAAAGCCATATGCTGAACCTGTACATTCATCAACAAACAGTCAAGGATCAGCCACCGAACATGTCAAAAAACAATGCTTCTCAGAATTGAAATAAGAGAAAAACATGAAAGTCCTGCAACAGTGGCAAGCAAAAGCATCATCCTAATCCATTCAAAATCAAAGCCCTTGTTAATCTCAGCCCAGCAAGATTCAAAACCAGTTCCACTTATTCACAGTCCAAATAACAGTTCAAAAAACCACAGCTTGCATTCGATAAAAACTGAGCCAAAAACACATGTCGGAAGAGAAGAATTAGAAAAGCTGCATCACGAAAAATCAAAGGAAAAGGAGAGTAATACAAAAATCAGAGACTCCAAGCTTATGTCTAACAGTAGTTACGCAATTAACTGATTTTATACATGGCCATACCTGCACTATATCAGTCCAAACTCCACCTTGCACTTGTAAACCGAAGCTGAACCGCAGTGATAAAATACCAAGACCGGCTAACTCCATCATACAAATAAAATCTGCAGCAATATATAAGACGGTTCAGTACTCCAAAGCTGCACAAAAAGTTCTATGAGCAGTATAAAACAGATAAACCAAATTCACATTCTTCATTTCACTCTACAACCGATTCCTAACAGCATTTACCAATCAGCTAACTGTCATAACCACCCTCTAACCAACCTTGTAACAGAACTTCCAACCTCTAACAACCTAGTATAATCTCTAACCACCTAAACTAACTTTCCTAAACAGCCTAACAGAATCCTGAACCAATTCATAACAAACTTTCTAACCATACTAACTACCAACCAACTCTCATAACAGAAACCAGATTCATAACTAACCTTCTAACACACACAAAAAAACAGAAGAAATTCAGAGAGGACTAACCTTGAATACTCATATAAATCCAAGCCTTCATTCATTCAACTTTCTTCTTCGATTCTGTCCCCCATTTTCACCATTCATTTTCAGAGTCGCACTTCCACTACACACCATTTTCACCTCATCACCATCTTTCTTTCATCTTCACTTCTCTTCATCCACCTTCATCTACAATCTTCAACAAAAAACTGTAACAGAATCCACACCTCACATTCATTCTTCACTACCATTCAATTTCACATCCTAACCAGAAAAAACAGAAAAAAGCAGAAGAAGAAAATCAACCTGAGAATCTCTATAAACATTCAAGTCCTCACTTCTCGATCTCTTCCACCACTCTACCCGATTCTTCATCTTTCACAGCTTCATTCATCTCCACCACACCATTCACCATAGCCTTCATCTTCTCGACTCCCTCATCTTCATCCTGAGTCAATTCTTCAATCATCACTCCAAAGAAACAAAAACTCGCAGAGAAAAATTCTTCAAAATTCTTTCCATACTTCAATCTTCAATTCACCTCTTCAATTCTCACCATCATCCTCGCCTGAGATGCATTGCAAGAACAACAAAATATGTGCGTCAATCGTCGCGTCTTCGGTTCATAGTCACACTTTCAACATCATCTTCATCTAGTGCGAAATCACTGCTTCTCTGTGTCAATCTTCATCAGTAACCGAAGACGAGCTGAGGGAGGCATCGATTTGATACGAAGAAGATTGAGGCGAAGAACGGAGGCGTCCCGATCTTGAATCACGGCGGCGAAAAGGGAAAGAGCCAGAGAGGGACGAGAGGCATTGGAGAGGTGTGTGTCCATGGCGGTGGTCTGAGCTCCATCGGAGAGGAAATGGTGCGCCGCTGCGAGTGAAGAAGAACAAAGAGAGATCCTGAACTTCACGTGAGAGTTGAGAGGTCACACATAGAACCCTAAATCCTTATTTAATTTAATTCGTTTTCTTTATTATTTTTTATTTTTTTCTTCTTTATTTTTGAGTAATAATGGAATTGGAAGCTGAGTAAGAAAACAAGAGACTCTGGATCAATAAATTCCATGGGCCACACGAATTTGGTTTCTACACCTCCATAGGCCCGTGAATTACTTTTTAGAAAAAAGCTGACAAAAACTGTGACAAAAAACCTACCTTGGGCCTGTAGCGAAATTGCTACTCCTTGCACCCCCATGGGCCCATCCCTCATGCTATTTTTCTGTACATAAAAGCTGAACAAAAACCTCTTTAGGCCTTGGACGGATTCGTTGCTGTTTCCACCCCCTGTTCCTGGCCCAGTTTGCTTCATAACACTATTTTAGTTCATAATGAAATTACTTTACTAACACCCCCCCTGTTAGGCAGATTTAAGCTTTCACTTTAATTTTGTTTCACCTCCAACTTTTGATTCATAAACCTGTTTTCACTCAAATAAAAAGAACATAAAGAATGGTTTTAGATACTTTAGAGTGTGTAAATAATAGTCACGTTTTTTGTTAATTTTTCTTAATTGTTTTAATCCTTTTAATAAGGTTTTTCTTCACAATACACTTGAATTTTCTTTGTTTAATACCTCTTTGTAAATAATTCTCTAATAAGACTTAGGAATTGATTTTTAGTCTCGATTTTTTGTATGGAATTAATGGATGTATGTGTACTTGTGAATATCGTTTGTTGCTATAGTTCTCAATTTTATTTGTCGCATATTGATTTTCTTTTTCTTATTCCATGTATATTTTTTTAACAAAATTGTATAGTTTATCATTTTAATTCCCTTGCAATAACACTTAGATTAGAATTTAGGATTAGTACCCCATTTCATTCCTTTTTCTTTTCGACTTTTAAAATACTTAATAAACACCGATGAAGATCATACCGTTACTATATTTCATAGTAGGAAAGAAATGATTGGGGCGTAGGCCCCGATGTATGTTCTTTCCTACTTAGCGGAGAAGAAATGATTGAGGTGTGAAGTCTCGATGTATTTCTTAACCGTTGCTTAGAGAAACGATTGTGGCGTAGGCCTCGGTGTGCATTCTCTAAGTACTCACAAAAGAACTCCTTTTTGTATTTCCTTTACTTAGCGGAGAAGAAATGATTGAGGTGTGAGGCCTCGATGTATTTCTTAACCGCTATTTAGAGAAACGATTGTGGCGTAGGCCTCGATGTGCGTTCTCTAAATATGCAAAACAAAACTCTTTTTAGTATGATCTAAGTCACAAATAAATCCCCTAAAAAAAACACCAACCAAAAACACTTAAAACACTAATAAATGTTCAGATTTAAAACAAAGTAAGGAAGTGATGCGAAGCCTTGTAGTGGGTCTTCGTCATCATGGAATTACCCTAAAAGACACAAACCAATCTCTCTTTTTCTTCTTTCTAATGGCACCGTTATTTCCGCTCGTACGCATCGTAGGTCGATCCCTTATGCGAGAGCGTGAACGTTAACGCCGCCCAACTAAAAAACACAAAAACAAACAGAAAATCGTGAGCCGAGCTACGGTAACTCTGATTCCTGCAAAGGATACGTAGGCAGCGGGGTAGGGCCCGTGCGAGTACAATTCTTCTTTTCCCTACATTTTGCATTCATTTCGCATTTAGACATAGACATAGTACACACCCTTTAGATAGAAACAAACATAGGTGGATACCATCGAGTACGATGGGCGTGAGGGGTGCTAATACCTTCCCCTTGCGCAACCGACAACCGTACCTTGATTCTCTGGTCGCAAGACCTTGTTCCTTCCTTTGTTAGGTTTTCTGATATTCCTTTCCCTTATGGGATAAATATATTGGTGGCGACTCTGTTCATTTTTCGCGAGCGTGCGACATTCATAAATCGATCTAAAACCATAAACCACAATTTTATTTATATTAGTTAATAACAAAACAAGAATCCTTGTGATACGATACTTGAGTTAATTTGTCGCCGTACTACGTTTTTTGAAAACTACTCGTTTTTGATCCGCGCGCGACAGTGGATCAAATTGGCGCCGTTGCCGGGGATTCTTGTTGTTATTAACCGATATTAGAGTCATAGGTATAGTGTTTTTTCTAGGATTTTTCTTGTTTTTTTTGTGTTGTGTTTGTTGATTTTCAGGGTTGCAATATCGGTTGCAGTATAGTGATAAGTTTTCCATCCTATCAGGTAAGTTTGGAAGCTACTGTCTCGATTTGCTCCGAAATTTTTCGTGAATATCAGAAAAAAATCGGCAAACAATACTCCTTTAGAATAGAATTCTAAAAGAATTTGACCCTCGAAATCGCAAATTCGTTATTTTTCTATTTTTTATGAATTATATACTGTTTTCATAGTGTCAAAAAATTCCAAAAAAATTCTCAAAATTTTTATTTGTCTTCATTAGATTAAATTTTGTGCTTTTGTATTTTTTGGAATTTATTTTAATCATATTTGTTTTTTTCGTGTCAAAAAAAAATGGGAGACTCGTTGGATCAGTTGGCTTATCTTATTGATTTGATGGAAGCAAGAGAACATCAATCGTGCTATCAAAATCATATTCCACTTGCGATTTGCAATATTTGTTCTTCAAATTTTCATGGTAATGATGCATGTCATATGTTGTTAGATACTAATTTTTATGGTGAGGCCCAAATGGTAGGTGATCTTCAAGGACAATACTCATACACTGAAGAGCAGCCTATTTGGTCATATCAACAATTTCAACAAAATGCATCATTGAAAGCTGACACACAATCATATTTGGAAGAAATTATTAAGGAAATGGCTGAAAATAATAAGCGAATGACTGAAAATAATTTGCAATTTCAACAACATATGCAATCTATGTTTCCAGTTAAAAATGTCCAAGATGAACAAATAATCTCAAGTGTCCATCAAATTCAAGAGAATGTGATGTTTCATGATGATGTACAACCTGTTGCATCATTAGAGTTAACACGATGTGATACCAGCCTTGATGAAATTTCGGGTGAGCCCATTAAAACAGTGTTTGTTTCATATGATGAACTCATAGTAAGAAACAAACATTCAAGTGAATGCATGAAAGAGATTATGCCACAAAATTTCTTGAAATCTGATTTGGATGAATTATATACTTCTCTTGAAGTAGATAACTTTCTTGAAATTTTTGCTTGTGAATGTGGTGTTTGTAATGTTTGTCTTGAGATTAGTGCAGCCATTTCAGGTGAAGATAGTTTGATGCCGACAACCACTTGTGCGGAAATTCTAGCAAATTCAACAACTCTTGAATTTGACACAAAAAAATGTGGATTTTTGCCATAAGCAACCATTGCCTATAGCAGAACTTTTTTTGGTGGAAACTCTAATTAAGCCAAACAACATGGAGTTATCTTTCACCATTTGTGCATCTCTTCCACCTATTTTATCAAACTCACTAGCTAAATATGGATTTTCTATTCTTCATACTTTTGTTATTGCAGGTTTACCATATGTGCAGACTATTCCTCCTAAGCCACCAGATTTTTTACTAATATTCAAGTTCACTTGCTATTTACTTTTTCCTATTTCATGTGTTCGTAGTGCAGAAAGGCCTCCACCAAAACCACCAGACATGAAAGCTACATTCCACCTTAACCCCTCGGGTGTGTTCTTTCCTTTCTCTCACTTTTATTTTATATTTATGTTCTTTCATTAAGGACAATGCATGTTTTAAGTGTGGGGGAGGGAATAATTTATTTTCTTTATTTTCTTTGTTTTTTTTCCTTTGTTTTTGTTCTTAAAAAAAAGAATCTTTTTGAAAGTTTTGGGCTATAGACTGATTTGAGTCGAGTTTGCGGAGACTTGGGAAAAGTTCACAAGATCGGTATCGTCTTAACACCGTAAGTCTCCTGCATATGGAAGTTAATTTGAATACTTATTATGACATATTGAATTATCATTCTCTAATAGCTCTTGAGTAGTTTATCTTTGCAGTCGGCACCATCTCACACATGCTCTACGTAAGGAGGCCGATGAAAATAAGTGAGTGATCCAAGTTTTAAAAAAATAAAAAAAATAAAAAGGAATGCACCTTCTAAGTTTGGTGACCCTCACCCGATCACTTGACCCAACGGTTGTAAAATCTACCAAAAAAAGAGATTTCAAGTCCCGTTGTTAGTTGGTTCAGAGGTTTCTGGTACTGAACTTGGTAGGGAGGATTACGGTCCGATCCCCCGCAACTACAATTGGGGAATAAAAGGGGTATACTACTTAGGTACCAGAACTCCATGCAAAAAAGGATCAGAGTCACTAACCGGTAGCCTTACTATGAGTGTGTGGAGATAACAGGCTTAATGTGATTGCGCCAGAATGAAAAAGAGTAAAAAGGATGATGATTAAGTTAGGTTTTAGCATAATAACATTATTCGAAGTGGTTTGTGTGTTCAGGAGGCTTACGACCGCAAAATTGCAGATTTGTGTTCCTACGATATCCTTAGTGTGCAAGATTAGTACCTATTGATGCAATCTTAACCGCAGAAGAGTTTGTAGCCCAGAATGAGTAAATATTGATGGGTGTTTCTTTTGAGTTTTAATTTTATTTTGCTCGGAGTGCAAAAGTTCAAGCGTGAGGGAATTTGATCAGTGCATTTTAATGCACATTCTCCTATGTTTGTTCTTAAGCATTTCTTTGATTTTCTTTGTTTACTTTTATGTTTTATAATGTTTTTCTAATTTAGTTTATTTTTGGTTTAATTTGATTTTCGCACTTTATTTTCAGCATTAGTAGTCTGCACTAAAATGATCATAAGTGGAGCTCCGGGAATCAGATTGAGGCGTTCTAATAATCGCCGGAAAACTAAGAGAAAGAGCTACAACTTTCGTGTTGGAGTCAAAGTCAGATTCGGAGCGCATATTTTCCAGAATTTCGTTTGAAGCTGCAACATTAGTTTTATTTAGTTGTGGATCGTTAGTTTTGGGCCTGGGTTATGTTTGTTTGACCCAGTTGGGTTATGACCCGAATTATTGTTTCTCCCATTTACCTAGGTCTGGCCGCTAATGTTCATTGTTACGTATTTATTATTCAAGAAATTATGAGTCAAGCTTGTACGAATTCCATGGAGAACTAATTCCTTTGAGACAAATTGCTGTATTCAGGTTCCGACCTTGAGGTTATTATAATTATAATTCTGTTCTATTCCTTTCAATATTAATCTATGTCTCTTGTTTGCTTAATTCGATTTGCATAGACTATATTGATTTAATTCGATTGGTTGTATGATCCTAACTATAGTCACGTTATCGTTTACTTAATTCGTTATCGTGTCCGTTTAATTCATGTTTGCTTAATTCATGAAACTTAATCCCGTTTGCTTAATTCGGATAATAGGAACATACAACTTATACTATCAATTGCGCTTGTCAATGGATATTATGATCGAATAGGAATAGATAATCCGCTTAGGAGGTTGGAATTACAATAATCAATGATAGATAGGAACCGAATCAGCAAATTGTCGTTTTAGCTTATTTTATAATCACTTATTTTAATCTCTTATTTGCTCTATTGTTCATAAATCGATCTAAAACCATAAACCACAATTTTATTTATATTAGTTAATAACAAAACAAGAATCCTTGTGATACGATACTTGAGTTAATTTGTCACCGTACTACGTTTTTTGAAAACTACTCGTTTTTGATCCGCGCGCGACAGTGGATCAGAGATCCTAAAGTCTTTTCTCACACTTTTTTCTCCTTTTTTGTTCTTTTGAAATCAAGGCTTTATTTTGTATATAATATCTTTTCTCTTTTTTTCTTTTCTTCTTTTTTTCTTTTCTATTTCCTTTTTCTCCCTTTTTTTTTTTGAAATAGACTTTAGGATCCCCCATAAATGAAGTGGATAAAGCAATGATGTTATGCAATGCAACAACATGGGGTTAACGGTCAATATAATCTTAGTAACCACTGTACAATCCTCTGAATAATTGATATAGGTCGGATATCATGAGATCAAAGGTCCGACATAGGTACCACATAGCCATAGGAACAGTAGTCACCAACAGAACAGAAAAGTCACCAACGGTACCTGTCATGTATATCCCTCCCCACTCATAGGTGAATCTAGGCCAGGGTAAGGTCATGAAACGCAGTATACGGTCCGCCCGAAGGTAAGCACCATCACAGCGCGGATGCGGGTGACGATAATACCTCCGTTTGAAACCACTACTCTGCTCGTAGTCACATGATCCATCCCGAGACGTACACCTCGAGACAAACCATGCTCCCACTCTATCCTAGGGTACCTAAAGTGCACTCATAGCCTGTGTATTGGGCCTTTTACCTCATAGAATCATCCTACCCAACCTGCAAACAGAGAAAATATGTGGCCCCCACGGGGACCCATAATATAGTCCAGATGCATGCGGAAAGTAAACATGATATGCAAACAGGAGATATACAAACATATATACAAAATGTAAACACATAAACAAATAAATAAACACCCAATAAAAGAAACAAACAAAGGCTAGGATCGACTCGCTAAGAATGGACCAGCACAGGTCTATCAACATCCCCAGCAGAGTCGCCAGCTGTCGCACGCTCGCGAAAAATGAACAGAGTCGCCACCAATATATTTATCCCATAAGGGAAAGGAATATCAGAAAACCTAACAAAGGAAGGAACAGGGTCTTGCGACCCGAGAATCAAGGTACGGGAGTCGGTTACGCAAGGGGAAGGTATTAGCACCCATCGCGCCCATCGTACTCGATGGTATCCACCTATGTTTGTTTCTATCTAAAGGGTGTGTACTATGTCTATGTCTATATGCGAATGAATGCAGAATGTAGGGAAAATAAAGAATTGTACTCGCACGGGCCCTACCCCGTTGCCTACGTATCCTTTTCAAGAATCAGAGTTACCGTAGCTCGGCTCACGATTTTCTGTTTGTTTTTGTGTTTTTTAATTGGGCGGAGTTAACGTTCGCGCTCTTGCATAAGGGATCTACCTACGATGCGTACGAGCGGAAATAACGGTGCCCTTAAGAAAGAAGAGAGAGAGAATTTGGTTTGTGTTTTTTAGGTGTAATTCCATGATGACGAAAACCCACTACAAGGCTTCGCACCACTTCCTTTCTTTGCTTTAAATCTGAACATTGATTAGTGTTTTAAGTGTTTTTGGTTGTGTATTTTTTAAGGGGAATTTGTTTGCGAGTCGAATCACATAAAATGTATAATGATCGAGAAGCAGATTAGGGAATGAATCCCACTCACTTCCATCCCATTATGTAATGTTCGAGAAACAGATTAGGGAATGAATCCCACTCATTTCTCTCCCATTAATTAATGTTTGAGAAACAGATTAGGGAATGAATCCCACTAATTTCTCTCCATTTAAGTAGTGACCGAGAAACAAATTAGGGAATGAATCCCACTCGTTTCTATGCCACTAAGCGATTGAGAAACAGATTAGGGAATGAATCTCACTCATTTCTCTATCACTTTCTTAATGTGATTTGCATCTTCCTTTTATTAAGTGTTTTTAAAAGAGTTGAAAGGAAAAAGAATGCAATAGGGAACTATATCTAAACTCTAGTCTAAGTTGTTCTAATTCCTATTATTAACATGGTAACGAGGTAGATTCTAAAAGAGCATTAAAATGGTATTAACAAAGTAGACCAAAAAGGCGGCCCAAAACAAGCAACAAAATCACACAACAATTATACCAAACGATCACGGAAATAGTACCAAAACGATTCAAGCATTAGTACAAAAATGAAACTAAAAATACTATTATTTTTGTGAGCTTTTTATGAAGGAATTTAAATGCCAAAATCAACCTAAAAAAAATTCTACCATTTTTTATGAGTTTTCTAATGTCAATAATCACCTAAAAATCTAACAAAAAAATGATTCTAAATGTCATTATTACCTAAAATCTAATGAGAAAAAATGTGGATTTTACATGTTTTTATTACCTAAAAAGATATAGGAAGAACTAGAGAAAAAGACCTAATTCTAATTTGGAATTTATGTGACTCAGGGGGCGCAAATTGAAACTAAGGGTGCATACAGCGGTTCTGGGCGCTGGCCCTATACAGAGGCCCTACAGGTTTTTTTTGTTTCAGCTTTGTGTACAGAAAGATAGCATGAGGGATGGGCCTATGGGGGTGCAAGGAGTAGCAATTTCGCTACAGGCCTAAGGTAGGTTTTTTGTTCAGGATTTTGCTTACTAAAAATGGTGCAATGGGCCACAGGGGGTGTATTAGTGATTCATGGCCCAAGAGTTATTCAAATTTTTAGATTTTATTTATTATTTCAGCATTGAATAAAAAGAAAAGTAAAATAAAAATAAAATAAATAATTGGGAATTAGGGCTCACCAAATTGTGACTATTAGACTTCTTCGTGAACGAACCTCTCTTCCTCTTCTCGTTCGAAACACGGCGGCCGGAGAAATCCACGGATCAACGACGATGGTGCGACGGCGGAGGACTTGTCCTCTCCGTTTGGATCTCTCAGCTCTTCTTCTTCTTCAGAAACAAAGAACTGCAGCGGCGGACTTCTTTTTCGGTGGGATCCTTCAATTTGTCGTCGTAATCGGAAGCAAACACCTCCTCCTCCGATTAAAAGTTCACCGCGCCACCACAACACCGCTCTCACTACTTCGTCTCACACCCGTTCTCTCCTGACGTCACTGCGAACTCTTACGAATCTCTCACTCGATCTCTTTCATCTTCTCCGATTCTCTGCGTTTATGTTGGAATTCATGTTGTTTGCAGATGACTCGATGAGGTTGTAAGGAGATTGTTGCTGACTATTAGAGGAAGCGATTGATGACGAACGTTGTTGTTGCTCGCGGCTTTGAAAATTGGATGCGAATGTAATGATTGATGATGGTGCCGTGCAGTGAAGATTATGGAGATTCAAGATTGGAGAAGTGTCGATGATGATGATGAAGTGAGGAAGTGAATATTGAAGCGCGAAGGATAAGATTCAATAGATTGTGGTGAGTTCTTGATTTCTCTCGTTTCTTCTTTTTGTGAATCTCCTTTCTTCTACCTTCTTGTTGCAACTTCTTTGATTCTGTATTTGTGTTGTAATTGATGAGTGCAAAGGTGAGTATTGTTATGAGGATTGAAGAGAGACGAAGATGGCGTTGGTTGTTGTTGTTACTGAGTGTGAGAGAGCGATGAAGATGATGAGAGGTTGAGATCTGTGAACAATGGTGGAGGTGGTGAATGGATGGTGATGAAGATTGAAGCTGTGAAGAAGTTTTGAAGATGAAGTGAATTGTGATGAGTGAAGGATGGTGGATTCAGAGTGTGAAGATTGAAGATGAAAGGGAGAGAGAGTTTGTTGAAGATTGAAGAGGAGATCCAAAGAATGAATGGTGAAGCCCCATTTATCGCAATTGCAGGTTAGCTCTCATTTCACTTTTTCTGTTATTGATTCTGTTGCCTGTGAAACTGAATGGTGGTTAAGTCAGTTTTGGTTGTTATTGAGTCAAGGGTTGGTTAGGGCTCTGTTTGGATTGTTAAAAGTTGGTTAAAAGAGACGGTCAGATGGCAGTTACCATTCTGTTTTGCTGTTGGGAAATTAGTTACAAGAGGTTGGAAATTCTGTTAATAAATTGGTTGAAAAACTGTTAGGGATGCAGTTAGATGTTAGAACTTAGGCTAGTTTAAAATCGTTTTTTCTGTTTGAATGCAAAATGGCAGGACTGGTGTAATATGTTAGAAAGGGTATGGTTTAGTGTATGTGCTTCTTGGTTTCTCAGTGCTTGGAATTGAACTGGGTTTTTTATGGTTAGGGACTGTTATTTACAAGGAGTTAGAATGGTTAGTTAAGGGTTAAAGAAGAGGTAGTATATGGATTGGATGGGGTTTTATATGATTGGTATAGGGTGTCGCACGCTCGCGAAAAAATGAACAGAGTCGCCACCAATATATTTATCCCATAAGGGAAAGGAATATCAGGAAACCTAAGAAAGGAAGGAACAGGGTCTTGCGACCAGAGAATCTAGGTACGGGAGTCGGTTACGCAAGGGGAAGGTATTAGCACCCCTCGCGCCCATCGTACTCGATGGTATCCACCTATGTTTGTTTCCATCTAAAGGGTGTAATCTATGTCTAAGCCTATATGTGAATGAATGCAAAATGTAGGGAAAATAAAGAATTGTACTCGCACGGGCCCTACCCCGCTGCCTACGTATTCTTTTCAGGAATCAGAGTTACCGTAGCTCGGCTCACGATTTTCTGTTTGTTTTTGTGTTTTTTAGTTGGGCGGAGTTAACGCTCGCGCTCTTGCATAAGGGGTCGCCTAGGATGGAATAGAGCGGAGATAACATGCCCTTAGAAAGAAGAAAAAGAGAGATTGGTTTGTGTCTTTTAGGGTAATTCCATGATGACAAAAACCTACTACAAGGCTTCGCACCACTTCCTTACTTTGTTTTAAACCTGATCATTTATTAGCGTTTTAAGTGTTTTTGGTTGGTGTTTTTTTTAAGGGGATTTATTTGTGACTTAGATCATACCAAAAAGAGTTTTGTTTTGCATATTTAGAGAACGCACATCGAGGCCTACGCCACAATCGTTTCTCTAAATAACGGTTAAGAAATACATCGAGGCCTCACACCTCAATCATTTCTTCTCCGCTAAGTAAAGGAAATACAAAAAGGGGTTCTTTTGTGAATATTTAGAGAATGCACATCGAGGCCTACGCCACAATCGTTTCTCTAAATAACGGTTAAGAAATACATCGAGGCTTCACACCTCAATCATTTCTTCTCCGCTAAGTAGGAGATACAAAAAGGGGTTCTTTTGTGAATATTTAGAGAATGCACATCGAGGCCTACGCCACAATCGTTTCTCTAAATAACGGTTAAGAAATACATCGAGGCTTCACACCTCAATCATTTCTTCTCCGCTAAGTAGGAAAGGACATACATCGGGGCCTACGCCCCAATCATTTCTTTCCTACTATGAAATATAGTAACGGTATGATCTTCATCGATATTTATTAAGTATTTTTAAAGTCGAAAAGAAAAAGAATGCAATGGGGGACTAACCTATTCTCTAATCTAAGTTGTCTATACAAGTATAAATCCTAATGTTAACATGGTTACTAGATTCTAAAAGGAGCATTAAGATGGTATTAACAAAGTAGGCCTAGAATATGGCCAAAAGCTAAGTTAGAAAATCACACAAGAATTATACAAAAAATAGCATGGAAATGATACAAACATAAAGGAAACGATTCAAATGTTAGTGCAAAATTAAACTAAAACTACTACTATTTTTTATGGCATTTTTATGAAGGAGAAATGAACTTCTAAATCAAGTAAAAAGAGGCTAAAACCATAAGCCTAAAACTAATAATTTGTATGAACATTTTTGTGAGAAAATTCTAAGACTAAAATTAATCCTAAAATCTACTACGTTTTATCTTTACTACTAAGAAAAAAATATAAAAAACTATGTCAAAAAACTAAATTCTAACAATAGTAAAACATGTGATTAGGGAGGGTGCAAATTGAATTTAATGGTGTATATAGCAATTAGGGCGCAGGCCCATTGAGGCAGGCCCAGGAAGTATATTTTTTAGGTTTCAGTTTTTCTGTACAAAAAAAGGGCGTGAGAGATGGGCCTATGGGGGTGCAAGTATTATCAATTTCGCTACAGGCCCAAGGTGACATGGATCAGGATTCAAGTTTTCAGATTTTTGTGTTAATGTCGTTTAATCAACTTAGAACAGTCAATTAACAGTCAACTTATTCTCCTTAATGACTCAATTATTGTGATTAAACTCAAATTAATGCAAATTTGAAGTAAAAGAGGAATTAGGTTAAAGTTGTGACCTTTGAAATCTTTGGAACTCAGACCTCTTCTTCTCGCGGCGGCGGCGATCGAGAAGCTCTCACACCTCCGATCCTCAGTCACCACGACGACAGTGTTTTCCCCGGATCTCCATCTCTTTCGCCTTCTCCGATTTTCATCTTCAACCTTCTTTTCTTCGTTCACGAATCGTAATCAACACTAGCATCAACAGGTGTCGAAGAACACGACGTGAAGGCGTGCGAGGAATTTGGGACGATTAAACTCAGAAGCGTTGCGATGTTGCCGTTGATGGTGAAGACCCTTGCATCGCGTGATGATGAACGTTGATAGAGATACGAAGTTAACGATGATTGAAGAAGATGAAGCAGAGGTTTGAATATTTTTTCGATGATTTCACGGTGATTCCGAAGAGAGAGTTTGTTGCTTTCCGTTTACGATTGAATGAATAGAGATGAATTTTCTTTTCTTCTTATTGTGCGATTTTTGCTTTCTTGTTATCAGTTTCTTCTTCTGCCGATTTGAAGCTGATCTTCGTTGCATTGATGAAGGAAGTGCAATGGTAGAGATTGAAGAGCTTGTCGCAGAGTTTGAAGAAGATGATTGAAGGTTCTGAAGGTTGGGGGATGAAAATGATGAGGTCGGTGGATTGGTGTGGAGACGATTGAATCTGTGTGAAGTGATGCGTGTTGTTTGTTGATGCGGAGATGATGTTCGAAGCAATTTGGTGAAGATCGGTGATGATTGGAATAGATTGTTGAAGGTTGAAGTTGAAGAGAGATCGATGGAGGAGATGACAGTGATTTTTCTGTTGAGTTACAAATTGTTGGAGACTCGGTGAGTTCCCACTCTTTTACTTTCTGTTATGTGAATTTTTCAGTTTCTTCTCTAATGGTGAATTGAACGGAGGAGTTCATAGATTGATTTTCTGGTTTCTTTGATTTTGTTGAAGTTGTGAAGGAGATTAAAGCTATGGTGGTTATGGAGGTGATGAAGATTGAAGATGGTAGAGAGTTAGAGGAGGAAGAGTTTTCAGATTGAAGAGTTGGTGATTGATAAAGTGGAGAGTGAAGAGTGGAAGGTGAGTGTGAGAGAGTGATGAAGAGTGGATCCCTGCGAAAATGGCGTGAAGTCAGTTTATATATGCGGTTGGAGTTTGAAAGTCAGTTGCAGGTAAATGGATCTAAACCCTTGAATCTAGAAGTTCTGTTATGAGATTAGAGGGTAGAGATTGAGTTGACTTTGTAGGTTAGAGTTTGTTATATTCTGTTTTTACAGTTAGGATAGGTGGTTATGGGAACTGGAAGTTAGAAAAGTTAGTTATGATTCTGTTAGTTAGTTATAGGTTTGGAACAGTTAAAAAGTTTGTTAGAAACTGTTATGGTGGTTATGACAGTTAACTGTGAATGAATTATGTTGGTCAGTTGGTTTGGAATTGGTTAGTAATAAAAACTTGTTATGAACTTGGTAAGGCTTTTGTGTGTTTGAATGTGAAATGGTTTTTTTTTAGAGTTTGACTTGTATGAATTGTAAACATGTGATGAATGAATGGCTGGATTGTGAACTTTGTTTTTTTTTGCAGGTTGGAAGCATTTGATTTTATGGACCTCGATAAACTGATCTTGTGGCTGCCACTGCAGGTTCGAAGTTGTGTTGGTTTATGGCTCTTTGCAGCTGAAGCTTATGGTTTTTGTGGGACTGATATAGACACTTGGTATTGATTTATGTGTGGAATTATGAAGTTGAACTTGAGGTGATGAAGGTTCTGAATATGTTTTTTTTTTGTGTTGCAGGGACAATTTTTGGCTGGAAGTTTATGGCATAGTAAGGTGCGGTTAAAAGGCTCTTAGTTGCTCCGGGTACGACATGAAGCAGGGCAAGATTAGACTGAGCTAGTTTGGGATTTCTTAATGCAAGTGGCTAGATTAGAGTCGAGGCACGCTTGCGGGCTAATTTGGATCAGTCATTAACTGCCTCAGCCTTGATTTTTGTTATTTGTTTCAACTATTTTGTAGAACAAACTTTGGTGTAATGGGAACATGGTTAGATGAAATTGATTCTGGGCATGGCTGACATGTACCTCTTGAAGCATACATGCTCTCTTCTTTTTAGTCAATTTGAAATCTCTCTCGAGGACAATGCAGCAAACCTTGAATGCGTCTCTTAGTTACCAAACTTCTTTGATAAATGCTTTCAAATACCGGCATGTAGTAATTTCTATGTCCGTTGAAACTTGGTACTTTTACGATGTTTCGTGTCTCAAAAGACAAAATAAGATTTGAACAATTCTTCTAATATTGGAAACAAAGACTATATTGTTCCAAGTATTCAAACTTCGCATCATTTTGCAACTATCTTTCTAACTTGTTCAAGATGTACCAAAATCCGTAACATGGACAAACCAAGGAACAAATGCTTTATATCACTACACACCATGAAAGAATTTAAACATAGCCAATTTCCAATCAGCTTGGCGACTCATAACCGTAAAGAGATACATCCTGATTTAGAAGCCTTAAAGAAATCCTCGTATAACGGACCTTACTCCCATTTGTTCTAATGAATATTGATGGAAAGACAGTCTTACGAATTGAGGAGAAACCAAGTGCCACCACGGGTCACCCTCCATTGAAGTATCCTTAAGCATACAAAAAGAACCCTTTTTCAAGATCCTCGATCCCATGCCAATTTTATTGATTAATGAATGTATGATATGTTAGATGACCTAATGGAGAGATGCGTATGAATGCAATGATTAAGCTAGTTAGAAATAAGGGGTAGGACAAATTTGGGGTATGACATAGGGCTGTTATGGTTTGATTGTATGCTGCGGTCTTTGTTTGCTTTGATGTGGCTTGGTGTAGGGACTGTTTGAGGATTTATGTGGTTTGGAGAATTATGCTAACAGTGCAGGTTATGACTTTGGTTATTTGATTTTGATGTGAAATTGTAGCACTGATTTATGGTGGTTTTTATTTATGATGATGCAGGTTTGGAATAATGGCAGCACGGGACAAATGGGAACGAAGTCTCAAAGATGAAGAGAAATTGAAGATTAACATGGGGAGCGGGTTTTAGGACATCAATGGAAGTTTTGGTCAGAGGTCAAATGGTTAAAGGGTGGGTTTTGACTTTGGTCAACTATAGGTCAAAAATGTAAATTCTTGTAATGATGTATTGTATTTGGATTTTGTAATGGAAAATGGACTTTTGTAATTGACCTTTGAAAAATGTAATGTACTCTTTCAAGTAAATATGAATTTTCTTCTTTTCTCTCCAATGCCTTTATTTGAATTTCCAATCCTTCTTCAATTTGCTTCTTTGAAAATGATTCATGTTGTTCTAAGATTCCATTTTCCACACTCTGCGCTTTAATACCCAAAAAACATCAAACCCATAACTTGCAACAGAGATGAGACCTTTTAATCACGACTTGTAGCACTATCCGCTTAGATGCACCGAGTCGGTGACTTTTAATGGAAACACTTGGAATGAACCAATGCTTGTTAGCATAATTAATTTGTCCAAAAGAATCACTGCTCTCAACCATAATATCATGACGATCATCACACCATAAAGATCATCACACATAGGGAAGTAAGCCCCCCATCTTTGTTCTTGATGAAATCGGATGAAGAAGTAGCCTTTGTAACTTGATGAGAAAGAAGTCCACAGTGCTCATATTTCAAAATCTTGACTCCACAGTCCACTACTCAAAGAAGAACTAACGGAATCAAGCTTGAGTGGAGTAGAAGCCCTAATTTCCAAGATCCTTGATCCCATGCCAATTTATTGATTAATGATGCATGATGAGTTAGATGACCTAATGGAAGGTATGTACATGAATGCAAAGTCTAAGCCAGTTAGAAGTAAAGGGGTAGGACAAATTTGGGGTATGACAGAGTTAACATGGGCATCCATACTAATCCTAAGTATCACTGGCCTGGGTAGTGGGCTTTTTACCTCACAAAACCCCCCACCTTCAAACACAAATAGAAAAATATGTGGCCCCGACGGGGCCCCAGAAATATATCCAGATGCATGCGGAAAGTAAACATGATATGCAAGCAAGAAATAAACATGATATGCAAGCATACAATAAATGAATGCAACACATAAGAAGTATATAGCACCCCTAATAAACAAGCAAACAAACAAAGGCTAGGATCGACTCGCTAAGTACGGACCTGCAATAGGTCGACGTCCCCAGCAGAGTCGCCAGCAGTCGCACGCTGATCCTCTGTCGCGCGCGGGCCAAAAACGAGTTAATTTATAAAACTGTAGTACGACGGTAACGGTAACTCAAATATCGTCTCTCAAGGACTCTTGGTTATTACTAACCAAAATCGAATTGGGGGGGTTTGGTTTGGTGGTCGAATTATAAAAAGTTCTTAAAATAAGTGATTCTGGAAATAAGCTGTTTATGAAAATAAGTGATTAATAATTAAGCTAAAACGAATCAACCTACTGTATCGACTCCCAACTTATCATCAATTTATAAAATCCCAATTCCCTAACGGGTTCATTCGTTCCTCTTCGATTATAACTACTGACAAGCGCAATAGGTATTATACGACAGATGTTCCTGAATTCCGGATTAAGCAAACGGATTAAAACTGTTACGAATTAAGCAAACGCAACTTTGATTGTTCGTGATAATATAAAAGCTATGTTAACACGAAATTGATTCAGGATCATCAATCAATAATCGAATTTAAGAAATCTATCCTATAGCAACAATCAAATTAAGCAAATAATTGGAATTATAGGAAGAATTCAAAGCAAAAAAATAATTGGAATTATAAAAACCTCAAAGTGGAATCCGAGTCACAGCAGATTGATCCTTGATGAATTACTTCCTCATGATCATACAAAGCAAACTCCAAATTCGTGAATAGTGTTTCGTGATGAACAGTAACGAGTCAATAGTGACGCGGCTGCTAACCTAAGGGAAAATATCACAACCCGTTTTACAATCCAACTGGGTCAAACATACGACCCAGGCCCATAACCAATTGACCCGAAACTTAACTAAAACTAGTGCTGCAACTTCAACGAATTTTCTGGCCCTGCTACAGTCCGATTCTGACTTCGACTCCAACATAAGAATTATAGCTCTTTCTCTTAGCTTTCCGTCGATTATTAGAACGCCTCAATCGGACTCCTGGAACTCCATATATGATTGTTTCTGTGCAGACTGCTAATGCTGAAAAATTAATACGAAAAACAATTAAGTGCAAAAATAAAATAAAATATAAAAACATATTAAAACATAAAAATAAATAAAACAAACCGAATAAATGCTTGAGTACAAACATGGAAGAACATGCATCAAAATGCACTGATCACACGCTCGCGAAAAATGAACAACAGAGTCGCCACTAACATATCTATCCTAAAAGGAAAGGAGAGTCAGTAAACCTAAAACGAATAAGAATAAGGTCTTTTGACCAGAGAACTAGGTACGAGAGTCGGTTACGCAAGGGGAAGGTACTAGCACCCATCGCGCCCATCGTACTCAATGGTATCCACCTTGTGTTTTTCTATCTAAAGGGTGTGTACTATTATTACTTACTAATGCAATGCATGATTAAACCTAAGGTGTTTTAATAATTATTGTGCTCACTAGAGTTGCCTCTATGCCTACGTATCCTCTTATGAAGAATCAGAGCGTCGTAGTTCTGCTCAAGATTTTGTATGTTATTTATTATTTGTTGTGTGTTTTTTAATTGGGTGGCGTTAACATTCGCGCTCTTGCATAAGGGGACGACCTACGATGCAATCGAGCGAAAATCACAATGCCCTTAAGAAAACCTACGAGGCAAGAAAGAAGAGAGAGAAGTTTGTCGAGCGTTTTGAGTTACTCCCTTAAACAAGTGAGGTTCGAGCGACTCCTGGTTTGTGTTTTCTATGGTTGGGAACTTCCACATAAGTGATCCCCTTAAACAAGAGGGACGAGAGCTTCCATTACCTCTTTATTATTTTTAACCTTTATTGAAGTGTTATATTGTATTTTTGCCTATTTTTGTAGTTATTATGCCAAGGGAATTAATCGATCATTAGTCAAGTGTGTTAAAAGTTGTAAAGAAAAGGACCAAAGACCATCTTTATTTCCTATAATCTCCATTTACTATATTATAGCATATCCATGAATTGCAGAAATCAAACTCTTTCAAAATGTCTTTCGTGTGCGTTCTTGTGAGTCGAGTCTGGGATTGGTATTGTGATGGGTTTCTATACCAAAACCTCTTCAGAAAAAGAAAAACACGCGCTAGGGATGTTGATGGTCTCTACCATGGGTTTTTAAGCAATAACAACAAAAATGTTCCACTGTATATAACCTTCAGTATAAGAATCATTTTCGTTGTGATTTGCGATCTGAGTTATGAATACAATTGTGATTTGTGTTCTGAGTTACCAAGACTGATGGACAGATTTCACTCAGGTCCTCTCTCGAGGTCTATGCTAGGATTTGTTTTCTGGTACAAGACTAAGGAAGGGGTCTCTTATGCCACCATTGGTCCTCCAAGACGTAGGGCTCCTCCCATCGTCTTCCTCGTGAACGTCAGTGTTGCATGAAGGTGTTCCACTGCATATTATGACATCGGTTCTATCTTTATCATATTGTGTCTAAAAAGGGGGAGAAGAATAACATCTTCTGAGTTTGCTACTGTAAAAAGGTTTTTGTAGCAGACTGATGATGTTATGATGTGGTTCAAGTCCTGAAGAACATAAGGTAAACCCAATTCTGAGAATGTAAAATTCTGTTCTTCCATGGTGTCTTGAAAGTTATGTTTTACTGCTCCTTTAATGAATGTTTAAGTTTTAGCCAAAATATGCCAAAGGGGGAGATTGTTAGTGTTTTTATTGGCTGATTGGCGTCTATGTTGGCTAAAACATAATAGCAGTAACACATAATATTAATGTGAATCTTGCAAATTTAAAATGAACAAAACAGGTATAAGCATGATGTTAGATGGAATGTCATGATATCAACTCATGACATCGCGCCTGCAGAACTGGAAGGAAAATTCAGTTTGTATTTAACAGATACAGAATATTCTATGTGAATATTTTGTAATCCTATGTGGCGCATATTTAAAGGTCAAAAGAATAATTGAAGAATCAGTTCAGAAGATTGAAGATTCAGGAAGAATCAGATCAGAAGATTGAAGATTCAGCAGTTTCTAATTTAGGAGATAAATTAGGAAACTCATGATTGAAAGACCTTATTTGTAGCAGAATATTTTCTGCATATTTATAACAACAAAAGTGCTGCAATTTGTAAGCCCAAATCCAATTGGGATCAGGTTATAAATAGGAAACTTTGAAACCTAGTTTGATATAGAAAACCTGGTTTTAAACGATGTAGTCATTAGGGTTTCTATAGGTTGACCACCCAGGTTGTGGGATGGCTGTCATGTCCTTCTCGAAACCTGTAGGTTAGACAAGTGATTATCCTCACTCGAAACCTATAGGTAAGAGTTGAGTATTGTAAACTTGATTGAAGCTGTGAAGCAAGATCAAGTATGTGTTCATTGTTAATTGTGTAAATAACTGTTGCAGGGTTGTAACAGTTAGGTATCACTAGGGAGTGAGTAAAGGTTCTCTTATCTTGGATGGAGTTCTGAGATAAAGGTTGCATTGGGTAGTGACTAGGTAAACCAAAGGTTGTTTATCTGTAAACCAACGGTTGTTTATATAAAATAGTACTACTGATAGTGGAAACTTCTTCCTGGCTTGGTAGCCCCCAGAGTATGTAGTTAGACCGAACAGGGTTAAAAATTAACTGTGTTATTTATCTTCTGCATTGTTTTTTAATTTATGAATGTTATGACTTTGTTTATAACATCAGGTTCAGAAGTGTTAGTTGTTGCTGAACAGAACCATGTAAAAATTATAATCTGGTTATGTCTACTGAACGTGTGTGATCCCAGGTCTCATTGACTCTTTTCTAAGAGTAATCAAATAAATGGGGGATCCTTCTATTCTTCTTGTGCTACATTAATAACAGATCAGATGTCTTGACATCGAGATTGACATCCGAGTCTGTCATACCAGAATTTTCAATTGGTAACAGAGCAGGCATCCTGTCTGTTTCTGGATGAGATCCATGAGGGATAAATTCTGGTTGTGGTAAAAGTAGAAAACTGTTTGAACAAAGAATGTTCATATTGTATGGTCCCTTGAAGTGGAGGATGGACCTATATGATTATACCAACCTGGCCTAAGAGCTGTGATGCTGGAACGAGGAGTTCTAAGTCCAAGGACTTCATGAGGGAGTGAATAACTTGAATTGAGAAACAATTTTGACTGGTATCTATGAATAGAGAAGAAGCTCATCAAAACCTTCATGCGGGAGTGAAGATATTGATAAGGTAACCTCTGTTGTTTGTGAGTTTGTCAAGTCAGGATTTTGGTTTGGTATAGTCAGTTGCTTGGTGCAGAAGCAAGCATTGTGCAAGGTTGAGTAGCAATCAATCTGTAGTTGTCATGCTTACTACTAACACTTAAAGTAAGCATTGTGTGAATTCTGTTGAGGTATGACTATTTTCCGCTGTATAGTCTCTGAGAAACCCTAGGGTTATGAAGGTTCAACAGAATGTATGGCAAGTATTGACAGCTATAATTAAAGTGTCAAAGATATTTGAGTATCCTCTCAAGTCCACTCATAATGGAATGGTTTATTAGAGCTGATGAATGTCAACTGATCAATGATATTCATAATTATCTGCAAGTGTGTACCTTGAAATCTTTAAGGTTGAGGTGTTCCTAGAAGGAAGAACAGATGTCCTATCTGATGTTGGGAACTTAGGACTTGTATGCAGCTACCAGCTGAAGAACAGAAGTTCTGGTCCTAAACTAATGTAGTGTGAGAATATTAGTTTGGAACCTACTCCTAGTCTGGAAGAGGAGACATTTGGCTAAGTTAATCAAGACACGATTAACATGTGCTCAGTTCTACTAAGAAAAACTCGTAAAGGTATTCCTTTCTAATCCTTTATGTTGTAATTTTGAAGAGCCTATATCTGTAAGTTTCTTCTGATTAAAGAAACCAAATAAATGTTCATAACCATAGATCAGTTGTTGGAGCTGAATATTGTGTCTCTATCACAGTGAAATATGGTTAAGAATTAGTGTTGCCCTGGTTGTTATCCAGAAAGGGTAGTGTTATTTGAAATTAAGGAAGTTAGATGAATCTGACAAAATTAGTGTCATGCTATATCTAAGTCTGTTCCAGAAACCTAGTTGAGGGAATCTCCTTTGTAGGTACATACTATGGCATCCATCATCTCAAAATCAGATTGAAAGTCTGAAGAAAAGCTTAGTGAGATGCTGGCTACTTATCCCTTGATGTGTCTGGATATTGCTGATTATTGGATTATTCTGTTACTAACCTGAGTGTTGTCAATTTGATATTAAAGATGTTAACCAAGAACCATGAAGGATGATGTCATATCTGATGTTACAACATCATCTCAAGATCTTCAGTCTTTTTGTTATTTGCCAAGAAAAGAAAGTATAAATGTGAAGAGGTAATCAATCAGAATGACCTAGTGTGAGTAGCAAATTCTAACTGAAAAGATGATAGGTACTTTGACGGTAGACTTAGTACTTATTAGGTTTGGAACCTGTATGCTGGACTGAGAAGAAGTTCTTCTAGCCATGAGTTCCCAATTATATTCACACATCAATGAAGAAGGCAAGAGTCTTTGATGTGGGATACTAATTCTATTAAATATCTTGATGGGAGCGGGATATTTACAAGGTCTGTATAAAACAACTCAGACATGTATATTGAAGATCAATTTATGGTTATACAATCATAGTTTCTTCTATTTTAAGTTACAAAATATGGAAATCTGGATCTTGTGTAGCTAGCAAACTGAGGTTTCTAAACTTCGAAACTGTGGAAAATTCCAAACGAAGGGAACTTCAAGGACGAACATCAAAGATGTCCTAAAGTTGTATATCTCAGGGAGAGTAAAAGAGTATGAAGATCAACAAAGACAATTTTTTTCCACTTCTATCCATTTGCAAAGTCTTTCAAAGACTAATCTTGAAGAAAGAAGAACAAAGTCACACAAAAACCTCAGAGCATAACTCAAGTCATGTTTATTCTCAAAGACCAGCAAAAAATATTCTTTGCATTATCATATGACGACATGAATTGATGGTGTGTATCACTTGTTCTGATCTAAGTGCATGATCCAACCTATGTACAAGTCCACCTGGTGCAGTTTGTTCTCAAATAACATTTCTTGATTAAGACTTTGGGTAAAGTCCAGGTATGTTATTTAAATTGCTCAGGATTATAGAGTCTTTTCGTTTTGTTTGAGTCTTCTTTGAGTCCTTCATGTTCTTCTTTCAAATATGAGAAGTGTCTAGAGTCTAGGTTATGATTTTCTAATTGAGTCAATCATAGGGTTTAAGGGTAGTGTTCAGACATTGTTAAGTCTGAGGTCACTCTTTACAACTGTTTGGTAAAGAATAAAGAATCTTGTTTCGAGTCGTGAACACAATTCGTTTCTTGTGTTCCAAGTCCTCTATAGAGAAGTGTTATCTCTATGGATAGTCAGAGTTTGTTTGAGTTCAGATGAAGTTGTGTCTTAAGTATCAACTTCACAAGGTACATATTTCCTGGTAGAAGGACTAGGAATATATATAAGTTTGAAAAAGCAACATTATTGTCTAGAGTGGCAGTTTTGACATAATGTGGATTAGAATGGGCAGGTTCTGATCTAGATGTAAGTAATGTGTTCTGGCAATACTGTGGTGTCGTTTTTTTTACTTCCCCGTTTCACTTGGGAGGACGGCACGCTAGACCCTTCACGCGAAATTTGGAAGGAGAATGCGCCCGTGGTGGGATGAATTTTATTTCAGGTCTTCCTACGATATCACACGAACTTTCTTATTTGTCCTACGAGTAGGAAAGGGGAAAAAAGATCTCAACTAAACCCTAGGAGTTTGCTAAGTGTGGGGATTCACCTAGACTAGAAATTCTGGAGTCCGGGGGTCGGTTATACATAGGGAAGAGTTTAAGCACCCTACATATCCGTAGTACTCTACGGGAACCTTCTCTGTGTCTAAATGTGTTTGTGCTGCTAATGATTATTGGGAAAGTTTCTCCTTTGTATTAGGAGAAGGAATTGAATTGAATAAAAGAAAGACAGACAGACTGACTGACTATTTTTGGTAATTTATTAGCTCGCTGAGATTCCTTGTGAACCTCATGCCTACATATCCCTAGTGGAAGTCAGAGCTTAATGTAGTTTGGGGAACTAACTAGGGAAATTAATTATTCTTGGTGCCTTGCTTGAAGCTCAAGGTTGAAGCTTGAATTAAATCTCTGTTTACAATAAAGAGACATGAAATCATCTTTACAGAGAGGTATTTGTACTATTCCACCACAAACATTTAAAAGAGTGACAGAATAACTGAATTCATTTCATTCAAGAGGGGGACCTTACTTGTACATGTGCAAGTATACCAGTCAAATGCCTCTTAAATGAAAGAAAGATGCTCATCCAAATTAGGGAAAGTTACCACATGTCTGGGTTTTACTGCCAGCTCATGCCTTTCAAAATCCTAAATGGGAGACTTGATTGAAATTGAAATAAAATGTAATGTTTGTTTGAATGTGGTAGAGTAGTAAAAATATCTCTCTATAGAGATAAGCTATGTCTATCTACTGTATAAAAGGTTTGACTTTAGCTGGCTTGCATGAGGCCCAAGCTTGAGGCTTTTTGATTGATTTATTTACTTATTGAAATGATAACTCTACTGGAGAAAATTTAAACTAAGGAGTTTTTTGGTGTTCTGTACAAAGCCCAGAATTAAGGCTGACTCTTTTTTAGGGAATTTATCTTTTAAAGGAATGAGTCTTTGAATTTGAAGGAGTGATTTTGGAAGCTAACCCTTTCCAGGGGTTTTGACTCAGCTGGAGAAATTGTCTGTTAAAAGACTGATTTTTGTCATGTTTTTGGAGGCTGACCCTTTCCAGGGGTTTTGACTCTTTTGGGGAAATTATCTCCTAAGAGAAATGAATCTTTGGTTTTTGAAGAAGTGATTTTGGAGGCTAACCCTTTCCAGGGGTTTTTTTTGTTAAAATGATTGGCAGAAAGATTATCTAGTGGAGACTTCTTGTTTAAAGCCCAAGATGAAGGCTGACTCTTGCTGAGGATAAGCAAACATGGATCCTAGACTCTGCTAAGGAAAATTGATGAAGATAAGGGTGACAGAGACTGTCCATGTCTCTCATTCCAAAAGGTGTACTCAATGTAAAATTGAGACAAACTTAGCTTGTTTAAAGTCTGGTTTAAATTGGAAGAAACTCACCAGGGTAGGTTAAAAGGTGACTAAAGACCTGTTCCTATGTTTATAAGAAACATGGTGGGTTCTTGTATACAAGCTCAAGAGGAAGCTGGAAATGCTTTTAAGAAGCCTGTGGGTCCTTGTACAAAGCCCAAGAGGAGGCTAATCGAGGGTCATCGAGGGTCCTTGTTATAGCACAAGAGAAAGCTATGTAGTTTTGAACTTATTTTGGCTCTAAGCAAATGGGTAAGAGGTTTCACCGGGAATAATTCCTCTTTGGGTGGATGTGTCCTATTTTTTGGATTCTAAGGTTTTTGCCAAGATGTTTCACCGGGAATAATTCATCTTGGGGGTTTGAACTACAGATCTCTAATTAGGAAAGAGCCTTCACCGGGAAGACATTCTCAATCCTAGGTCATATTCCTATAATATATATATAGTTTAACTGTCCTAGGTTTTACACTCAAACGTAGTTCTAAACAAATATATGAACAGTTCTATATTTGACAGTAATTTAAATAAAGACTGTAAATTGAAAGCTTGTAAAGCTTAACCTGGATGGAGTGGAGGCCTTTGAAGAAGTATGTACAAAGCCTTACCAGCAATTGATGGATAACAGTTGAATATATATGATAAACAGTTAATGGTTTTTTTGAAAACAGAAGAAGTGAAGATGGACAAAGGTCACATAGGTATCTGAAGAGTTTCACCGGGAATAATGCCCTTTAAATACCAGAAGAATGTTTTGAAAACAGAAAGAAGATTTTGTAAATATAGTTTTGAAAAACAAACTATGAAAAGAAAGAAGGTGTTGGGACTTACACTCTATTAGAGGCCCATATAAAAAAAGATTTACTGTTTAGTTAAAAATGATCTGAAATGATATAAGGTTTTGTTGTTTGAAAACCTTAATCATCTGTTTAATCGGAGACTGAAAACAGTTTTGAATATTGACAAAAGTCAACTTAATTAAGACAAAGATGAAATCTATACCTAATTAAGACCTAAATAATTTAGGGTTTTATCATAAAGTTATTCACAAAATAATTAGGTTAAAACAAAATGAATATATATATTTTCAAAGCATTTAAGAAAACACTTAAAACATACTATTTTAAACCTAATAAAAATATATGAAATAAATAATATTTTTATGATTTTTTTGATTATTCACAAAATAGATATATTAAATAACAAGTGTGTGAAAAATGAGGTGAAAATGGATATTTTTTATAGGTTAAATAATTGTGTGAAGTTTGTGAATAAAACAAAGAAAAATAGTGGTAAAAAATTGGGTTTGTCTCCTCCAAGGTTTGAACACACGCCCTCTAAGTCACCAGCTCAAAATAACACCACTGGGCCAACGCGCGCTTGGTGTTTATGATACACATCCAGTTCATTATATTTTCAAACAAGTGGTAAATCATGGAAAAATAAAAGAAATAAAAAGTCTGGGGCGAGGGGGATTCGAACCCCAGACTTGAGGCATGAGGAGACTAAGAGCGCATGTGAGGCCACTAGGGCAAGTTATTCATTCGTTTAGAAAACTCCTATCATTAAAAATAAAATAAACTTTGCCCAGAGATTTGAATTTTGCGCGCCATGGCCATAGTCGTCTTCTTCCTCGAGCTCAAAGATTTTCAAATTCCTAACTCTCTGGTTTCTCAACTAAATGGCATGATGTAAACATCAATCTTGTTCCAAATTTCCTCACGAATCCAGATATGTAACTAACATTTATTTATATTAACTATAGCTACCTAATTTCTCAGAGAACTCTAAGAACACATGAACCCTAAATTTGAAATTAAATGACAAACAAGATGAATAAATGAATGATGATAGAGGGTTCTCAATCCTCTGATGATGCTGAACAAGATAGAATCGAGCTTTATCACAAAGAGTACTTAAGTTAAAGAGATAGAGTTCAGAAACTTACCTCTGAAAATGGAGGTCGTGAGGATGATAGAGAGCACATGGGCTTGTATGAATGATCCCAAAAGCTTCCTTGGGACTCAGTGATGCTAACTGAATGCTTATTGTAACTTCAATTCTCCTGAATTGTTCTATGGACCTCCCTCGATTTGAGCTTCAAGTGGACATGGAGGGTGATGAATCTTGAGTTACAAATGAGCTGCAGCCATCTGAACAGCTTCACTATCACCTAAGGAACACGTCTGGATGCTTGGCTTTGTTGGAAACCTTCTGAATTGCTCTATGGACCTCCAACTGCAATAGCTCCAAAGTGAGAGCAACAATGGCGTTCCTCCACTTACAGAAGTGATCCAGGTGCTTGGATCACCTCAAATGAACCCATTTGAGATGTTAGAATGCTTACTTTCCAAAGATAAGCTCTGGTTTGAAGAAAACGATCCTTCTTGCCAAAGAACTTTGAAAAACCATAAGCATGAGAAGAGAAAGAGAAAGCAAGGAATATGGTTGCTTTGGTGTGTTTTCTGAATGAGAAAGAGCCCTCTATTTATAGGCAATTGATTCAGAGCAATTGTGTATAGTGAGATTGCTTAGTGAAGTGAGTTTGGTTTCTTAGCCATGAAGAAATTTCAAGAAATATCCAAGAGTGATCATTGCAATTTCGAGCCAGCCCCCCATCCATTGATCCTATCTGATCTTAGGGAACATTTCTGATTCATCAATTTGCCATAAATTCCCAAATGTAATCATTACATAATCACATGTTCTTGTTTTGGGAATCTTCCTCAATTCTCATGTCATGGTGGAAATGAATGCATGGCATGTTTTCAGATGTGTTATGGGTCGTGTAGCATCCATAAGTGAGGTCATGTGCACAAAATTGCAAAGTTCAAAAATGATGCATGACCTATAATTTTACTTCATGGTGCCAACTTTGAACAAGCATAACTCTTAGCTCAAAATGAATTTGGAGAAGGTTGAGCACAATTTGGAAAGCCCTAAATATCTACTTCAAATCATTAGTTTATGGTTTCTTCAGAATCATTTGGGAAAATTGTGAAAAATGAGCCCAAAGTTGGATGAAAACTAGGTTAAAAACACTTAGAAAAATTTCCAAGTTTTTATAACCTAAAGCTTCAAAATTCCAAAACTCTTAAATGGTTGCTCTTTTGAAAAAAGTTCCTATGTAAGATGTTGTTTTATTTTGCAAGATCTACAACTTTCATGTTGGAAGTTTTTTGAGTTGTGTAGGTGAAATTTTGAGTTCCCACAATGCCCTCAAAAACCCTAATTCCCGACTTTTTGCTCCTTGATGATTATTTTTGAATTTCTTTGGTCAAATGACTTTAATATCCATATATTGATGATATTGATCTTTGAAAGTCAAAGGTGATCCCATACAGTTGACTTTTTCCCGATAAAGTGGGATTTTGGACTTTTGTGTGGAATTAAGATATTCTCCTCAAATGAGTGATGTAAATGGGTTATATTGAGGTAGTAGAGGTTCTTGAATCATGTCTTGAGTTTTGGATCCATGCCCTGATTAAAAGTCAACTATCCTGGTGAATTAGGTCAAAAACCCTAATTGTCGACCAGATGAAAATGATGACTGTAGGCTTTGAATTGAGGTGTGATGTCCAGTGGATCTTGTCATATGAGCTATTTGAATATGATTGATGTCTTTGAATGATCCCCTGGGGCTTTTTAGGGTTTTCCAAAGGTGATCCCTGATTTTAGTCCTTGATAGGCTCAAAAACCCTAGTCTGGTAACCTGAGTAAACCTGTACTCAGATGACTGGGTGTCTAATCAATCATAGGTGAATATAAAAATGAAGCTTTTGAGTCCTATGATTGTGTTAGAGACTAATCCTTCTATTGATTGATCCTTTGCCTGAGTTTTTTTGTCTATGAACATCCTTGATTGAATGCTAGGTGAAGAAATGACTGCTCTGGGTACTTGTTTTGACCTGATGAAAATCCTGAAGATATGTCATCTCAAGGGGGTCAAAAATTAGGGTATGACAAATACATAATTACTTTCATGATGAAGAATTCACTTAGTGAAGATGACTATGAAGACAACAATTCTATGATCGGATCAACACAGCCAAGGATAAAGGAGAATCTCTTATGATCAAGGAATATGTTAATCAATGTGTGAGATTGAAAAACACCTTATCAAGAAGGATTTCAAAGTATCTTAAGCAGGCCATGATCTGATTCAAACATGGTAAGTTTATGCTCAACAAAATTCAAGGATTGGCAGTTCTGTTTGTTGAGATTGTGGCAACCTCGTTGTGTGTGTGTCTAGTATCAAGAGATCATCTGTTGATCGTTTCTGAAGGAGATAAGTTCTTAGGCAAGGGTCTGTTGAAAAAAAAAGGAGATGAAACTTGTGGAGAATACTAGTAGTACAAATGTCAGACACAATCTTATGACATTCTACTTCTGGTGTAAGTATTTAGTGTAAGGAACAAATTTGCTATAGTGAGTGTGTTCAGCAGGGTTGTTGAACAGAGCGCGCAGCTCTTGAAGATATGAAGATGAGTCTTATATTTTCCATTCATCATTTCAAGTTTATTCCATTGGGGAAGCTCAGACTATCTCAGATAGGGGGTAACTTCTTTTGTCAAGAAAAGTTTCTTGGTTAAAAATACTTTTACATCATGAAGAAAATGTGATACTTTTGTCAGTTATTTGTGAATGGTTCAAGTTAAACCATGTGCAAATAGTAACCACTATTCCTTCTCTACACTAATGAGGTAGTTGTATGTCTAACAGTCTTAAGGTGTCCAGAACAACAGAAGTCTTGGTCTATGACTAGTGAGTATGTAGGGAGTCTGTTAATTGGTCCAAATGATGCTCTGTCTTAATCTTTTATGGAATCTTGGGCTATGTGCTTGAAGGAAATTAAGAAAAGTGACATCGTATGACATAATGTCATGACATATTTAAAGACATTGAATCTTCAAAGTCAAACAAGGAAATCTGAATTGAAGTTTATCTACACATCAGCGGTCGGTGTAAAGTTCAATCAATGACTATGCATGCACTAGTAATTCAAGATAAATCCTATCAGAAAAACAGCCAAAAACTACTTTGGAAAGAGTAACAGCTTTTGGAACTGTTTCCTAATTAACCGTTTGACCATTGAACAAGACCAAAGACCATTGTTATTTCCTATAATCTCCATTTGCTATATTATAGCATCTCATTGAATTGCAGAAATAAAACTCTCTTAAAATGTCGTTTGTGTGCGTTCTTGTGAGTCGATTCTGGGTTTAGTATTGCAATGGGTTGCTATACCAAAACCTCTTCAGAAAAAGAAAAACATGGGCTGGGGATGTTGGTGGTCTCTACCATGGGTTTTTCAGCAATAACAACAAAAATGTTCCACTGTATACAACCTTCAGTGTAGGAATCATTTTCGTTGTGATTTGTGATATGAGTTATGAACACAATTGTGATTTGTGTTCTGAGTTACCAGGACTGGTGGACAGTTTTCACTCAAGTCCTCTCTCGAGGTCTATGCTAGGATTTGTTTTCTGGTACAAGACTAAGGAAGGGGTCTCTTATGCCACCATTGGTCCTCCAAGACGTAGGGTTCCTCCCATCGTCTTCCTCGTGAACGTCAGTGTTGCATGAAGGTGTTCCACTTCATATTATGACATCGGTTCTATCTTTGTCATATTGTGTCTAAAAAGGGGGAGAAGAATAACATCTTCTGATTTTGCTACTATAAAAAGGTTTTTGTAGCAGACTGGCGATGTTATGATGTGGATCAAGTCCTGAAGAACAGAAGGTAAACCCAATTCTGAGAATGTAAAATTCTGTTCTTCCTTGGCATCTTGAAAGTTATGTTTTACTGCTCCTTTCATGAATGTTTAAGTTTTAGCCAAAATATGCCAAAGGGGAGATTGTTAGTGTTTTTTTATTGGCTGATTGGCATCTATGTTGGCTAAAACATAATAGCAGTAAAACATAATATTAATGTGAATCTTGCGAGTTTAAAATAAACAAAACAGGTATAAGCAAGATGTTAGATGGAATGTCATGACATCAACTCATGACATCGCGTCTGCAGAACTGGAAGGAAGATTCAGTTTGTATTTAACAGATATATAATATTCTATGTGAATATTTTGTAATCCTATGTGGCGCATATTTAAAGGTCAAAAGAATAATTGAAGAATCAGATCAGAAGATTGAAGATTCAGGAAGAATCAAATCAGAAGATTGAAGATTCAGCAGTTTCTAATTTAGGAGATAAATTAGGAAACTCATAATTGAAATACCTTATTTGTAGCAGAATATTTTCTGCATATTTGTAACAGCAAAAGTGTTGCGATTTGTAAGCCCAAATCCAATTGGGATCAGGTTATAAATAGGAAACTTTGTAACCTAGTTTGATATAGAAAACCTGGTTTTAAACGATGTAGTCATTAGGGTTTCTATAGGTAGACCATCCAGGTTGTGGGATGGCTGCCATGTCCTTCTCGAAACCTGTAGGTTAGAGATGTGATTGTCCTCACTCGAAACCTGTAAGTAAGAGTTGAGTATTGTAAACTTGATTGAAGCTGTGAAGCAAGATCAAGTATGTGTTCATTGTTAATTGTTTAAATAATTGTTGCAGGGTTGTAACAGTTAGGTATCACTAGGGAGTGAGCAGAGGTTCTCTTATCTTGGATGGAGTTCTGAAATAAAGGTTGCATTGGGTAGTGACTAGGTAAAATAGTACTACTGATAGAGGAATCTTCTTCATGGCTTGGTAGCCCTTTGAGTAGGTAGTTAGACCGAACTGGGTTAACAATTAACTGTGTTATTTATCTTCTGCATTGTTTGTTCAGTTATGAATGTTATGACTTTGTTTATAACATCAGGTTCAGAAGTGTTAGTTGTTCCTCAACAGAACCATGTAAAAATTATAATCTGGTTATGTCTACTGAACGTGTGTGATCCCAGATCTCATTTACTCTTTTCTAAGAGTAATCAAATAAATGGGGGATCCTTCTATTCTGCTTGTGCTACATTAATAACAGATCAGATGTCTTGACATCGGGATTGACATCCGAGTCTGTCATACTAGAATTTTCACAAACTACTATTTTTATGAGCTTTTTTATAAGAGGTTTTTTATGTGAGAAATCCTAAGTGAAACTAGAAATTAAACTCTAAAAAGTCTACTTAGCAAAATAAGATTTTTGTACATTTTGTTATCTAAAAAAATCTAGAAAATAAACTTAAATCTAAAAGAAAAACTAAGGGAAAAGGGGGTGTAAGTATGAAAATTATGGTTTGAATAGCAGTCTGGCGCAGGGCCCATGGAGATATGGCCCACCAGATTTGTTTTTGTTATAATTTGCCAGCCAAACAAAAAAAGGCGTATGGGCCAAAAGGGGGGAGTGCGCTGCCAATTGGTGAAGGCTCAAGGCCCAACGAAATGGCCCAGCGGTTTTGTCATTGTTTATCCATGTTACCAAAAACGCGTGGTAAGTGGGCTCAGATGGGGCTGTGCAAGCAGCGAATTCGTAGCAGGCCCATGACATTTGATCCACATCAACATTTATTTACAGATTTTATTAAAAGTAAAAAATAAAAAGAAGAGAAAAACTTGCATGGATACGAACATAAATCAATAGTGTTAGGAACAACCAATAAGAAAAGGGGAATTTTTAAATTTATTTAAAATTTAACTTCTTTTTTAATTGGATTCATGGGGTGGTTGTGATTGAGTAGGAGAGAGAAAAAAATATTTTTGTTTTTTAATTAAAAAAAATTTGTGATTGGTTGTTTCTAAAATCACTTGTTATGTTTGTGTAACGAATTAAATCAAAATTAAGAAAAGAAAAAAAACGAAGAGGATTTAGGGTTCGTGTGTGACGATCCCAATCCCACAAACCTAAACGTTCTCCTCCTCTCATGAATCTTCGCGGCGGTGGACCGCTTCCATGCGCCGATAACCTGTTCACCTCGTCACCACAGCCAAACACAACACCTCACCTCCGATCGACCTCTTATTCTTTCGTTCGGCTCTCTCCGTCTCAATTCGTTCAACTTCAAACAACAAAACGAAAGAAGAATGGAAATGAGAGCTTACCTGTCGAAGATCGAAAATGTTAGACAAGAAAACCAGAGGGGAGAAAATAAGAGCTCCGAATGCGCAACAGATGAAGAAGTCAATGATTCAGGTAAACCTCTTTGCGAATCTTGCGATTTCAATTACTTCTACTTCGTCTTACTCCTTCTTTCTCTTCTTCGTTTTTATTGTGATGATGGTGATGGACGTGGTTGAAGATTGAAGATGATGCTATAACGAAGATGATGATGTTGCTTCTTGATGAAGATTTTTAGAGTTGAAGAAATAAGATGATGAATGAAGTTGTTGAGTCGAAGGTGGATTTGCAGATGAATATGAAGAATGGTGATGAAGATTGAATGTGAAGGAGAGTGGTGGAGGCTGAAAAAATGGTGGAGAGTAGAAGATGATGTGAAGGAGGAGATGAAGATGATTGAAGAAAAAAATGGAAAAATGGTGGAGATGTCGGTTATATAGAGGTTGAAGAAACTGACTTCAGTTAGAGGAGAGGAAGAGATTTAGTTGAGGTTAGTAAAGTTAGTTACATCTCTATTTTTTCTATTATGAAATTGGTTGTGAATTAGTTATGAGGAGGTTAGGAATCAGTTGGAGCTGTTGTGAAAGTTAGTTATATGTTGTTGGGTTGGTTATAGGAAGTTAGCTATGGTTTAGGATTATGTTATGTGAATGAGTGTTATTTATTCTGTATGTATGATTCTGTTTTGGTGGTTGGTTTGACAGTTAGAAATTGGTTAGAAGGTTGTTACTAGGGATACTCACTTCTGACTTTGTATTTGTATGTGTGTACAGGCACGGGTCAGAATTAGCTTCCTCCTTGCTACTAGTTCTGCTTAGCATTGCGCAAAGGTGTAAAAACATAGTCAGAATCAGCCTCGGCATGGACTTGAATGATCGATCCGTTTTTAGCATTAACTTCAAACAAACTGATTTCTTTGGATCCAAGTACAACAGCTCCATCATCTGAAATTTTGCATTTTGAGGTTTGTCTTTTCCCAATGTTACTGACTGTATGCGTAATTCGTGAATTTGAAATGGATTGTGCGGTATAAATTGTGTGGCTCTTAGGATGTTAAGATGGAACTTAGGTGGTTAATTAGTTTAGGTAAAGGGCTGTTATATGGAACTGATGTTGAAATTGTTTTTTTGTATAGGTTTTAATTTGTAGAAGCAGGGTTGTTTATTGGGATAGTCGTTAGAAATTATTTGTTAGCTTGAAGCTGAATATATGGATGAGAATAGAACTGTTCTTTTTGTGATGTTGATTCAGTATGTTGCAGGTTGGACAATTTTGGGATGTAATTGGGGTAAGGTTGGTCATGTGACAGGTTGGCTGAATGGTAATGAGATGTGTGGATGATTTTCTTTGGAAGTCTCAATTTGGACTTGAATTGAATTCCTTTATAATTGGACTGTATGTGCCATTTTTTTGGTTATTGTATCATTTGTATGTGCAGAATTTTATGGATTGTGTAGGGTTTACCGAGCTCGGAACATGGTGTTGATCCTGGTGTTGGGACTGCAAGTCAAATTTTCTGTTATGGACTTGATGAAACAGGTTGTTAGGACCTTTGCTTGTTATTGTTGTAGGCTGCGGGTTTATGGTTTGGAAGCAGCTTATGGAGCTTGTCATCTTGGTCATGGAGAAGGAAAGTGGGAAAGGCTTTGAAATGCCATAGGTCTAAGAGAGTCAAATCTGTCCAAAGAGTCGAAGGGTCAACTGTATTTTTGTTGTGGTGATTTTCTTTGTAATATTGAATGTAAGGACAAGAATTTTTGTATTGGTGGTTGAAAGTGTAAATGGATATGGCTATAACATATATTTGGACTTTGGAATGGGGAACTCTTAAACGGATAAATGATCTTTTCTTTCCAATCAACTTGAACTTTCCTTTTCTTTCCAAGCAATGTTTCCTCTCGTGCAACACACTTCTACTGTAATCCTCTCGTGCAACACACTTCTACTGTAATGAAATTTCAATTTGAGTGCTTTGAATTTAAATTTCATATTTTTATTCTTTTCTAATCTTGCCTCCACTTTTGTATCCAAAAAGTAAATTCTTCTCATTTTCCATATGCTTCAAAATCTAAAATTTGCAGACTTGAATAAGATAAAAGTGCTCCAATTCAATGGCAACTCCAAATTCATATAAGGACTCTTGAATGAAATTCAAAACTTTTGAGTGAAGTCTTGTAAAATGACTTACACCGCAAGTGAAAGCCCTAATGCCCTTTTGGATGAATATTTGATGACAAAAAGAAGTCCACCATAAACTTGAATCAAAATTCTATTTCCACAGCCTAATGCTCAAAGAAAGAACCAGATGAAATCAACCTCAATTGATATTTACACCTCAAGTTGCTATGAAACCCTAGCTTGCGTGGTCCTTGATCCCACTGCCAAGTTTATTGATTAATGATGCATGAGTGGTATGTTGATGCCCTACTGGAGGATATGTACATGAGATTATGAAATGAGAAGTCTAATCCAGTTAAAAATTAAAAGGGTAGGACAAATTTGGGGTATGACAATAGCTTCACCCTGAAGTAGTTTGGGGACTTACTAGGTTTCCAGACTGGGCCTGATGCCATTCCCGAGCTTTCGATGAGTTACTTCATGAACAAGGACATCGACAAGTTCTGGAGAGATATCACTGATGGAGGCAGTCTTGATTCATCCACCCAGCTATCCAGGAAGATCTACAACCCTGCTTTCAGATACTTTGAGATGATCCTATGTCATACCTTCTTTGGGAGGAGCTACTGTGACCATCTGGTCACTGCTGAAGAGATACTGTTCCTATATTATACCAGTCAGTCGCGTTCCATTGCTAGTGGGAATTTCTTGATAGAGAATCTCGACCAGACTGCTAGATCAACTGAGGGATTTCTGCATGCAGGTGGGAATGTGACCCATATCGAATCCGCTCTGAGATTGGATAGTAGGCTATTTCAGTTGACCCCTTATTGTGGCAGCACTCGAATTGATTTGGACTTTTGCATGGATCGTAGCCTGATGAGACGTGCTTCATTTCACCCATACCAGTATAGACTTCTCATCGATGATCAAGTCGTTTACTACTTCACTTTACCTGACCCCCAATTGATATGTGTCTCGAATCCAGCTAATTGGAACTATTTCGTATAGGGTTGGTGTGAGATTGTTGAGGTACCTAGCAACTCGCTAATACCTGAGTATACTCCGGCACTAGAGGATCTAGTACCTGAGTACACTCCCAAACCAGAAGCTCCACACACCACTGTCTTCACTAATAATTTTAATTTGCAGGAACTAGATGTTCGATCACAACTAGTTGCTATGCACACTGAGTTGGCTACACTTCGCCAGGAGGTAGTTGACCTTACTCTACAGAATGAGCTTAATGATGCCACTTATACGAGTGAGGCCAACGAGTTAGCTCATGAGGTTGCTGACCTTCGACGTCAGCTTGCAGAGATACGAGGCCCCGAGCACAGTGTCGAGCCTACATTTGGTTGGTGATTTGGTTCCTATTGATTGAGTGATCCCACCTATTATTCTTATTATGTTGTTTTCCCTTTTAGATTTATTTCCTATTTTCTACTAATTCTCTATGTTGTTTTTTATTTCCGCTTAGCACACTTACTTCATTGTTGATTCTGCGTACGTTCGTGTGTGTGTTTGAAGAGTCAGAATCAGAAGAAGAAGAATAAGAAGAAGAAGAGCTTTCTATGATCTCAAGAAGAGTAAATCAACTCTGGAAGAGTAAGCAAAGAAAGTTCAAGAACTTCCGAAGTTCAAAAAGGCCCGAAAGAGGAGAATCTTCTGGACACAGAAGATCTGACAAAAAGAGGGTGACGTGCTATGAATGTAAAGAGCCAGGACATTACAAGAATGAGTATCCAAAGCTTCAGAGGGAAAAGCCCAAGAAGAAGTTTGAAAAGAAGAAAGGCTTGATGGCTTCTTGGGATGAATCAGATTCTTCAGACCAAGAATCAGACTCTGAAGATGAGCAGGCAAACATAGCACTGATGGCCACCGTTGATGAAGAATCAGAATCTACATCAGACTCAGATTCTGAAGAGGTATTTTCTGAACTATCTAGAGATGAGTTAGTTTCTAGTCTAACTGAACTTCTGGAAATCAAGGCTCAACTTAGTATCAAATACAAAAAGTTGAAGAAGCTCTTTGAATCTGAAACTAAGAAGCTTGAATTAGAAAATTCTGAACTTAGAGAAAAAAATTTAAAACTATCTAAAGATGTTGAATCATCTTCTAGTTCAGAAAAGTCTATTCCAAGCATGAACAATATTCTTAAGGAATATGACTTGAGTTTCAGGAAGTTTTTATCTAGAGGTATTGGCAGAAGTCAGCTAGCCTCAATGATATATGCAGTTAGTGGAAACAAGAGAGTTGGCATAGGCTATGAGGGTGAAACCCCATATAAACTTGAATCTGTTGATGAGATGAAAATCACATACAAACCCCTGTATGATCAATTCAAGTATGGCCACTCCCATGATATTAGGCACACATCACATGCCAAGAGTTTCCACATATCACACACAAAGAAACAACATGTTGCACACCCTAGAAAATATCATGCTACTCAGAATAGGGAATATCATGTTGTTCCTCCTGTTAAATTTTGTGCTAAACCTCAGTTTAATCAGAACTTGAGGAAGACTAACCCAAAAGGACCCAAAAGAATGTGGGTACCTAAGGAAAAGATAATTCCTATTGCAGATATCCTTGGCAGCCAAAAGGACAAAGGAAAACATGTCATGGTTCCTGGACTCTGGATGCTCGCGACACATAACGGGAAAAAGGTCTATGTTCCAAAACCTGGTGCTTAAATCTGCTGGAGAAGTGAAGTTTGGAGGGAACCAGAAGGGCAAGATCATTGCCTCTAGAAACATATGCATTGGTAATTCTCCCTATATAACTAATGTTTTGCTTGTAGATGGATAAGCTCATAACTTAGTCCATAAGTCAATTAAATGAAAATGGTTATGACATAATCTTTAATCAAAAGTCTTGTAAAGCTATTAGTTAGAAGGATGGCTCAATCCTATTTACAGGCAAGAGAAAGAACAACATTTATGAGATTGATCTTACAAATCTTAAGAATCAAAAGGTTACTTGCCTTCTTTAAGTTAGTGAGGAGCCGTGGGTCTGGCATAGAAGATTAGGTCATGCTAGTTTGAGAATGATATATCAAATTAACAAACTTAATCTGGTCAGAGGACTCCTTAATCTGAAATACAAATCAGATGCTCTTTGCGAAGCATGTCAGAAAGGGAAGTTTTCAAAACCTACATTCAAATCTAAGAATGTTGTCTCTTCCTCTAGGTCGCTAGAACTTCTGCACATTGATATTTTTGGCCCAGTCAAAACATCATCAATCAGAGGGAAGAAATATGAATTAGTCATTGTAGACGACTATAGCAGATGAACATGGGTAAAGTTCTTGAAACACAAGGATGAGTCACATACCGTGTTCTTTGACTTCTGCACTCAGATACAATCTGAGAAAGAGTGTAAAATCATAAAGGTTAGAAGTGATAATGGTGGTGAATTTGAGAACAGATTCTTTAAAATTTATTTCAAAGAAAATGGTATTGCCCATGATATCTCTTGTCCTAGAACTCCACAACAAAATGGAGTTGTAGAATGAAAGAATAGGACTCTACAAGAAATGGCCAGAACTATGATCAATGAAACCAATATGGCTAAGCATTTCTGGGAAGAAGAAATTAACACTGCATGTTATATTCAGAATAGAATCTCCATAAGACATATTCATAATAAGACTTCTTATGAATTGTGGAAGAACAAAAAGCCCAAAATTTCATATTTCCATCCATTTGGATGTGTATGATATATTCTGAACACTAAAGATCATCTGCATAAGTTTGATTCTGAGGCACAAAAGTGTTTCCTTCTTGGATATTCTGAACGCTCTAAAGGCTACAGAGTATACAACACTGAAACATTGGTTGTTGAAGAATTAATTAATATCAGATTTGATGATAAGCTTGGTCTTGAAAAGCCAAAGCAGTTTGAGAATTTTGCAGATATAGATATCTCTAACTCAGATCATGAAGAACCCAGAAGAAAAGTTTCAGAATATCAAGTTGCTGCTTCTTTGGAGAATCTCATAATATTTGAAGATCCAACACCTATAAGATCTTCTAGACTCAACTCTGCTCACTCAGAAGATGTTATCATTGGAAAGAAAGATGATCCCATCAGAACAAGAGCATTCCTTAAGAACAATGCAGAATGTCAATTTGGTCTAGTATCTCTGATCGAGCCAACTTCTGTTGATCAAGCTCTGGAAGATGCTGACTGGATAATTGCCATGCAAGAAGAACTAAATCAGTTTACAAGGAATGCTGTTTAGGATCTGGTTCCAAGACCAAAAGGATTTAACATCATTGGAACTAAGTGGGTCTTCAGAAACAAGCTAAGCAAAAAAGGAGAAGTTGTAAGAAACAAAGCCAGACTGGTTGCTCAGGGCTATAGTTAGCAAGAAGGCATTGACTATACAGAAACATTTGCACTAGTGGCCAGGTTAGAATCTATTCGCTTGTTAATTTCATTTGCCACTCAACATAACATCACTTTATATCAGATGGATGTTAAGAGTGCCTTCTTAAATGTTTATATAGATGAAGAAGTCTATGTCCATCAACCTCCTGGTTTTGAAGACTCTAAGTCTCCATAACATGTTTATAAACTAAAGAATTCATTATACGGATTGAAGCAAGCTCCTAGAGCTTGATATGAAAGATTAAGTTATTTCCTTCTGGATAATGGTTTCACTAGAGGAAAAGTGGATGCAACTCTCTTCTGTAAAACCTTTAAAAAGGATATTTTGATTTGTCAAATATATGTTGATGATATTATATTTGGAACATCTAATTCTACACTTGGAAAGGAGTTTGCTAAGTCTATGCAGGCAGAGTTTGAAATGAGCATGATGGGAGAACTCAAGTATTTCCTTGGGATCCAGATTAATCAAACTTCTGAAGGAACTTATGTTCATCAAACCAAGTATGTGAAAGAACTTTTGAAGAAGTTTAATCTTTCAGAAAGCAAAGAAGCAAAGACTCCAATGCATCCAACGTGTGTATTAGGTAAGGATGAGGTAAGTAAGAAGGTAGATCATAAACTCTACAGAGGTATGATAGGATCTCTTCTATATCTTACTGCTTCTAGGCCTGATATTTTATTCAGTGCATGCTTGTGCGCTAGATTCCAATCAGATCCTAAAGAATCTCACTTAACTGATTTTAAGAGAATTCTGAGGTATCTGAAAGGTACTACTAATGTTGGTTTAGTATACAAAATATCTGAAGAATACAACTTAGTAGGATATTGTGATGCTGATTACTGTTAGGAGTGAATTAGTAGTGTTTTCATGTGTTAAAATAACTACCTTTTGATCTTAAGGTGAACATATCTTGTGAGTTTTAAGGATTTTATGGTTAGAATTGAACTTTAGAGGTTCGATGCTAATTGTAGAGCGACTTGCATCACTTTAGGTGTTATTTGTGCAGATTTTAAAGTTGAAAAGTAAAACACGAAGAAACACGAAGGCGTAGAGGTTCTGGAGAAGAGAAATCACAAAGAAGGAGGATGAAGCAGAGGCTGAGCCGTGGTGATTAGGGGAGAGACGCGCCATCACTTCTGACTTTGGCTCGCGCCTCGCTAATCCGTGCCGAGCCGCGGTAGCTTCGTAAATAAGGAAAATTATTATAAATAGAAGCCCTAATCCTCATAAGAAAGGGGGATCTTTGGTGAGCGAAATTCAGAGAGCAATCCTATCCCAGAGCAGAAAACAACATCCGACGGAGAATTCAACATCAATTGAAGACATTCCCTTGATGAAGATGAATCCCTCTATGGAGCTTTGTGTGTTCTTCATGACTATGGAGAGCTAAACCCCATTGTGTTGAGTTTAAGGTAGTAGTTAACCTATCAAGATGCAATTACTTTGATTAATTCATGTGAACAATTGTTTAAGTTTTATTATCAATAAAGAACCTTTCTTTTATTTTATATCATTGTTAAACTATCAACCGAGAGATAGGGTTTATACTTTTGCCCTAGGTTCTTATATTGACTTGTTGATTAATACTCAGAGATGAGATTTTGAAGAAGTTTTCATAAATCATCGTGGTTAATTCCCTTTATTTTTATAGTTATTCTGAGAGATCGAATATCATACCGGTAGAGGTGGTTCTAAATTGATCATTAGACATAATATCAGTTTTGAGGATGAATGAAGATAATAACTTAGATAATGTTAACTTGTAGATTAATTGATTATTGCATATGAATAGGTTGATGAACCCTAGAACTCAACATATTCATTCACCATTGTTATTCGTTCTTTAAGCTTTTAGTCATTCAATCACTATTCTGTTATTTGCAATTGGAGATTAAAACAATCAAAATCAATATTTTTCACTACTCATTTTAAATTAACTATAGAACGGCAGTAATATTAACTCAGTCTCTGTGGATACAATATTAGAAAATATTTACCCAAAATACTTTCAACAAATTGGCGCCGTTGCCGGGGACTGTGTCAATATTGCACGCATTGCAATATCTTTTTAATTTTGATTTATTATTATGATTATTATTTTTTATCTTGTTATTTCACTTGTTTACTAGTTTTGTATATTTTTGTTTGTCGGAATGTTGGATCCAAATATAAATGTTGTGATTCATGCTCAAAACGAGATGCTAACTCAACAAATGGAGTATCTCCTTCAAAATGTGTCACAGTTCACACCTCAAGTTAATGAGTTTCATGATATTGGATGGTGCACACCGGAAGATGCGGTGGAGTATCATATGGCTAACCATGAATATCAACAACAAGGGCTTTCACACTATAATCAAGGTTATCAAAGAGGACCCTCTGAGTTAGAGGAAACCATGAATCAATTCATGCAATTCTCTTTAGCCATTCAACAAAACCGGGAAACGCAAGATGTTCAACTTACCAAATTCTTCACTGAGCAATACGTAAGTCAAGTCTCAACTTTTCAAAACCCTATGACTTGTGTAGAAACCTGCAATGCTACTTCTATAAGGAGTGTAAAAGTGATTGATGAGGAAGTTGAAAACAAGGATGAGTACAAGGAAGATGTTATTGAAAAGGATAATATAGAGCATGTAAACATCAAGAAAAATATAGAAAGTGAGTATGAGCTCTCAATGAAGCTACCTTATCCAAGACCTCCTAAAAAAGTAGATGATGTGTTAGTCGAAGGAACAAAAAAAGAGGTTATAATCAAAGAAGTCGTGAATGAGTTAGAAACTTCAAAAGTTGAAACTTTTTCAAAAGAGAATATGATGGACTTAGAGTTGAAGAAGAGTAGTAATGCAAAGGAGCATAAACTCTCATTGGAATTACTTCCTCTACAAGTTCCGAATAAAGAAGGGAATGAGAGTCATTACTTTCGGCCAATGGAAATGTGTAGCAGTTTGCAAATCACCATCCCATTTTTAGAAGGTTTAGAGTTAAAGACAAAATGTGTCAAATTCATCAAGGATAGGCTCTCACAGAAGAAGAAGTTAACGGATAAGGAGGTTATCTCTCTCGAGGAGAGGACAAAACAAATGAAGGAAGAGAGATCGCGAGTTGAAGTGGTAAGAATTAAGGATGAAGAAACCAAACAAGCAAACTTTAAATACTTTTGGGGTTTCACATTGGTAAGAAAAGTACCAAGAAAATGAGACAATGGTTGATGATTCAACCATGAACCGTCAAGCCATGCGACGTTAAACGAGGCACTTCGTGGGAGGTAACCCACACTTCTAATGTTTTATTTTGTTTTGTTTATTTTTATTTCAGGAAACAATAAGGGGACCTTTTTGGTGAAAGCTAGGAAGAAGCAATTGATTTGGCAATACCCTTTGTGAGGCAACCCTCTCGGGCGTGTTCTGAAACATTGAGGTCAATGTTTAGTTCAAGTTTGGGGGTGGATTTACTCTTTTGCATTTTTCAATTTTCTGTTTATTATTTGTTTGTTTCCCCAAATTTTAATGAGTAGTTCCTACAACATAATGAAAAGCTCAAGCAAGACAATGAGAGTACCAACAATTGAGCAACATGCATGAAAGTGGTAGTGAGTGGAAATTTTGGAAAAAGTAATTTTCCCTTTCCTTTTCAATAAAAGTGACAAGGCAGGCATGAATTTTCAAACTTAAACTCTTAGTGTGTGCATGAAATGTAGGTTGTTAGTAAATACAAATAGAAGTTCTTTATGGTACACAATTTTTGTTGGATCGGCTTAGCCTTAACCATTGTGAGGAAAGCTTTCCATTATTTACTATATGCAGGAGACCATCGATTACTTTGACATATTTGTATTTTGATAAACCAATTGTCGCATCGTTTTGTGGAAATCTGTGAAAAGGACTTAGGCACTTGTTTGAATCTGAGAGTTTCTTTGAGCCTACTCCATCTTAAAACTTATTTTTTTTTGTGAGAGTGTGATCCTTTGCTAACCATTATTTGAGACTGAGGTCAAGATAAATTTCATAATATGCACCAAGAAAAACATCTGGTGAGGTTTTGATCTCAATGAAAAGTTTTGTTTTGGACCATCAACCATAAACTTTGGTGATGTGTTTTCTCTTTTACCTTTATAGAAAGTAGGGGAGCATTCATAAAATCTGAATACAGGTTGATCTCCAAGTTGGGGAGATTCATAATCAAAAGAAGAGTAAGTACATGTGGTGATTTGCAAAGAACAAAAGAACTTCGTAGCTTGAAAAAAAAAGAAACAAGAGAAAAACAACGTTTGAACTTAGACAGTTATTGACAATAAAAGAAATATCAAGCTACGAATGAAAAGATGAACGAGTGAGAAAACTAATGGTATAGAGAAAAAGGAATGAGTTGTGTGATTCAGATGCTTCCCTAGAATAGGAACAACCCTTGAACATCTTCTTTTCTTTGAATCTAAACCACATTACAACCCTATAAAGACCTTTCGATTCTTAGATTCCACAGGACTTGATGCTAACAATATGGTGAACGTATGATATGGATATTTGTTGATTTAATTGTTTGGATGGGTGTTTAACCCCTCTTTTTTTCATCATATTTTTTTGATGAGAGTGATTAGTTCCGATTCAACTGCGGTTGTGTAGTGTTTTGAACTTCTGGAGGTAATTTCCTTTCAAAATATGTTTCATGTGTATGTTCTGAGTTTGCAGGGAGATGAAGAGTATCTAAGTTGGTCACTGAATTGAACCATTTGAAAAACGTTTTGAAAAACTTGTTGCATGATTGTTGGTATGTATTGTTGTAATCACTGAGGTAAGTAATTTTGTTTAGGGACAAACAAAACTCTAAGTTGGGGAGAGTTTGTTAGGAGTGAATTAGTAGTGTTTTCATGTGTTAAAATAACTACCTTTTGATCTTAAGTTGAACATATCTTGTGAGTTTTAAGGATTTTCTGGTTAGAATTGAACTTTAGAGGTTCGATGCTAATTGTAGAGCGACTTGCATCACTTTGGGTGTTCTTTGTGCAGATTTTAAAGCTGAAAAGTAAAAGACGAAGAAACAGGAAGGCGTAGAGGTTCTGGAGAAGAGAAATCACAAAGAAGGAGGATGAAGCAGAGGCCGAGCCGCGGTGATTAGGGGCGAGACGCGCCATCACTTCTGATTTTGGTTCGCGCCTCGCCAATTCGTGCCGAGCCGCGATAGCGGGGGTCTTTGGTGAGCGAAATTCAGAGAGAAATCCTATTCCACAACAGAAAACAACATCCGATGGAGAATTCAACATCAATTGAAGACATTCCCTTGATGAAGATGAATCCCTCTATGGAGCTTTGTGTGTTCTTCATGACTATGGAGAGCTAAACCCCATTGTGCTGAGTTTAAGGTAGTAGTTAACCTATGAAGATGCAATTACTTTGATTAATTCATGTGAACAATTGTTTAAGTTTTATTTATCAATAAAGAACATTGCTTTTATTTTATATCATTGTTAAACTATCAATCGAGAGATAGGGTTTATACTTTTGCCCTAGGTTCTTATATTGACTTGTTGATTAATACTCAGAGATGAGATTTTGAAGAAGTTTTCATAAATCATCGTGGTTAATTCCCTTTATTTTTATAGTTATTCTGAGAGATCGAATATCATACCGGTAGAGGTGGTTCTAAATTGATCATTAGACATAATATCAGTTTTGAGGATGAATGAAGATAATAACTTAGATAATGTTCGCTTGTGGATTAATTGATTATTGCATATGAATAGGTTGATGAACCCTAGAACTCAACATATTCATTCACCATTGTTATTCGTTCTTTAAGCTTTTAGTCATTCAATCACTATTCTGTTATTTGCAATTAGAGATTAAAACAATCAAAATCAATATTTTTCCCTACTCATTATAAATTAACTACAGAACGACAGCAATATTAACTCAGTCTCTGGATACGATATTAGAAAATATTTACCCAAAATACTCTCAACAATTACGCTAGAGATAGAGTTGAAATGAAAAGTATGTCTAGAAGCTGTCAGTTTCTGGGAAGTCATCTGATCTCCTGGTGTAGCAAGAAGTAATCCACAATTGCCATCTCTACTACAGAAGCAGAATATGTTGTTGCTGCTGGATGTAGTACACAGATGCTCTGCATGAAGAGTCATCTAGAAGACTATCAGATATATTAGAGTAACATTCCTATATTCTGTGATAATAATTCTGCTATCTGCTTATCTAAGAATCCTATTCTGCATTCTAAAGCTAAACATATTGAGATTAAACATCACTTTATTATGGACTATGTTTAGAAGGGTGTTCTCTCTTTAAACTTTGTTGATACAGACCATCAATGGGCTGATATCTTTACAAAACCCCTTGTTGAAGATAGGTTTAAGTTCATTCTGAAAAACATCAGTATGGATTTATGCCCAGAATGAGGCTATGAGAAGATCTGAATATGGATTAGATTTGAAATTCTTATTTATTCTCTTATCAGATGTTTTGGATTTGCATGTTCTTTTAGATACTTTGATTCTGTTATTCCTAACGTTTCATATATCTAAGAATGATACAGAACTTCTGTTAAAGCAAAACATCTGTCACCAGCTATTCCAGATGATGACCACGTGTTCATTCTGAAGGGACAAGCATGCGTGCAGTGTTTCCTTCTTGGATATTCTGAACGCTCTAAAGGTTTAAGAGTATACAATACTGAAACACTGATAGTTGAGGAATCAATCAATATCATATTTGATGATAAGCTTGGTCTTGAAAAAGCCAAAGCAGTTTGAGAATTTTGCAGATATAGATATCTCTAACTCAGATCAAGAAGAACCCAGAAGCAAAGTTTCAGAAGATCAAGTTGCATCTTCTTTAGAGAATCTTAGAATATCTTAAGAGCCAACACTCAGAAGATCTTCTAGACTCAACTCTACTCATCCAGAAGATGTTATCATTGGAAAGAAAGATGATCCCATTGTAACACCCGGTATTTAATTAATTATTTAATTAAATACTTTCAAATTATTTCGAATTTAATTATTGAATTTGTGGAGTGTTGAGAATTGTTGACATGGGTTTTATGATTAATTAGTCGATTAATTAATTAATTGATTAAGTTGTAGAAATAGTATTGAAGAAATACTAAATTTACTATATGGACTTAATTAAGTGATGGTAGTAGTAAAACGTGGGGTGTGAATGTTAGGCCCAATAGGTTTAATGAAATTAAGTTAAGATAAGGATTAGGCTAATTAGAAGAGAAAAAGTCTTGGGGAATTGGTCATGGGAAGTTGTAGAGAAGAGAGAAAATAGGAGAGAAATTCATTCCCGTTTTTCTTGCAGCAGTCTCACTAAATCGAAGATCCCCGATTCGTTAACCGTTGGATCGTCGCCAAATTTTGTGGGTAGGTTCAAAACACCTATAGATAACTTTTGACCGTTGGGATCTTCCAAATAAGGTATGAGTTGTGAGATATCATCATCGCACTGTAGCTGCAAATTAAGGAAAATTTTCAGCTTTTTATTCGGATTAAAAGAGGCAATGGTTGGGAGCTAAGGCTAGATGGCTTCGATCGGTAGAATTGTAGAACGGACTCCGAATACAAGGTAAGGGGTGGGGTTCTAACTCTATAACCGGATTCATGATGAATGATATGTGGGGGTTAAATTCGTAGGAAATTATTCCTGATTATTTGTTGTGATTCTGTCGTGTTGATTCGATGAAATTAGTTATTGTTGTGGTGATAATTGTTGTTATTTTATGCGATGTTGAAGGATGTTTCAGTGACGATGTATACCTCTATTTATTAGTATAGCGACGATATAAGCTTATGCCTTGTGACAATGATGTTGTTTGTTGTGTGTGTTTGTTGCATTCATATACATATGCATTTTTGGCGACGGCCTGGATTGGCAAATTAGTGACGAAGGCTTATGCCTTGATGCCTCTGTTTAACTGGAAATTGGCGATGGGGGCTGAAGCCCTGGGTACCACATGCATGTGCAGTTGTAGAGTCTCATTGTATGTGGCATGAGTGTGATTTAATTGTGATGTGATGTGACTTGAGTTGTTGTTAAATTGTGATAATATGGAGTTGTAATTATAAATTGTTATACTAATGACGTGTTGTGACAGGTATTGTCTGGAAGATGAGAAATAGTTGTTATAATTATTAATATGTTGTTGTTATTGATTTTTGTTAATATAACTGTTCAGGTTAATTGTTATTATAAATGTAGTCTGAAAGCTGTAACGTGATAATTTCGTATGATTAAATTCTAATATATTGTTTATCATGCGTTTGTTTATATTGGTAGATATCTCACCCTTTCTGAATGATGTTTCCCTACCATGGGAAACGGACAGGTACTCAAGATAGCGGTGGAAGTTTTGAAGTGATTTTATGAAGTCTTTAGTTGCTGTTAGTCGAGTTGGTGTCTTGCTCTGATACGTAGCACTCGGGGGGATAAAACGATTGTTTTATTTATTAATTCTTTTGCTGAATTTTTATATGGTTTTGGTTTAAATTGTAACTTAAAGTTACCGTGCAATGATGCTACGACTTGATTTGAATAATTATGAAGTTTGTTGATTCCGCTGCGAGTTAATTATTGAATTTAAACAAACTGATTTTTTTGTAATGATTTGATTATCGTTTTAAATTCTTGTGCTATGTATCTATATGAAGGCAAATAAGCCGTAATTATTTTTGAAATGACGAATATGTGATACCTCAAATGAACTTGTTTGGAATTTATACTCTGATTTTTAATTATAATTTCGGGTAGAATTTGGGGTGTTACATTAGTGGTATCAGAGCAGGTCTGTCCGTCCGGCCAAGTTGTCTAATGTTGTTTATTCCTCTGTACGCGACAAGTGTGTGAAACACTGTCAGTACTTGTTGCTTTCTGGTTGTTGCAGGAATTAGTTTGAGCGAAGTGGGGGAGAAGCTTTGCTTCTCGGATGAGGTTCAGTTGTAAGTTTGCAAAGAGGATTGTTGTCTTGGTGTTTCGAAAACTGAATTTCGGCAAAAGAATGTGTCTCTCGAGTTATAAAAAGTTTGGGAGTGAGGAGATATGTTAAGAGTTTTTTTGGAATATGTTTAAGTTGAAGAAAAATGAGTTTTGGAGTGGAAATTCCGTAAGCAAAACGCAGGAAATTGCTGAATGTTTTGTGAAACTTCAAAAATTCATAACTTGAGTTCTGGACATCCGATTTGAGTCCCGTTTGAAGCGTTGGAAAGCTAACGAGATGAAATTTATTTTAAAAATGGTTCCATCAGCTTTAATAGAATTATTTGTAACAAGATGATGTTGGAAAGAGATGAAGTTTGCGTTTACGCTTGTCCTTGGGACCAGACTTGTGCGTTGGTGTCGCGCTGAACGTTAGTGTCAGAGTTGAGTGAATTGAAGGAGTAATTAAAGGGTTTGTTTAGAAGAAAAATTAAGAATTAGGTGTACCATTTGAGAAGTTTTGGAGATACCGTAAAGAGTGTCGCCGCATGGCGTCGATGTTCGCACTTTCGAATAGCGTTGGAATAGTTTACAAGTTAGTAACAGTTATGTTGAAGAAGTACCAGAATGGTCGACATATGTGTAGTCGATTTGAGATGTGTCAATGGGTTGTTATGTTTGATGGTTGGACGTGGAAGTGAAGTTGAAGATGGGTGTATCGGATAAATTTTCGAGGACGAAAATATTCTAAGTGAGGGAGAGTTGTAACACCCGGTATTTAATTAATTATTTAATTAAATACTTTCAAATTATTTCGAATTTAATTATTGAATTTGTGGAGTGTTGAGAATTGTTGACATGGGTTTTATGATTAATTAGTCGATTAATTAATTAATTGATTAAGTTGTAGAAATAGTATTGAAGAAATACTAAATTTACTATATGGACTTAATTAAGTGATGGTGGTAGTAAAACGTGGGGTGTGAATGTTAGGCCCAATAGGTTTAATGAAATTAAGTTAAGATAAGGATTAGGCTAATTAGAAGAGAAAAAGTCTTGGGGAATTGGTCATGGGAAGTTGTAGAGAAGAGAGAAAATAGGAGAGAAATTCATTCCCGTTTTTCTTGCAGCAGTCTCACTAAATCGAAGATCCCCGATTCGTTAACCGTTGGATCGTCGCCAAATTTTGTGGGTAGGTTCAAAACACCTATAGATAACTTTTGACCGTTGGGATCTTCCAAATAAGGTATGAGTTGTGAGATATCATCATCGCACTGTAGCTGCAAATTAAGGAAAATTTTCAGCTTTTTATTCGGATTAAAAGAGGCAGTGGTTGGGAGCTAAGGCTAGATGGCTTCGATCGGTAGAATTGTAGAACGGACTCCGAATACAAGATAAGGGATGGGGTTCTAACTCTATAACCGGATTCATGATGAATGATATGTGGGGGTTAAATTCGTAGGAAATTATTCCTGATTATTTGTTGTGATTCTGTCGTGTTGATTCGATGAAATTAGTTATTGTTGTGGTGATAATTGTTGTTGTTTTATGCGATGTTGAAGGATGTTTCAGTGACGATGTATACCTCTATTTATTAGTATAGCGACGATATAAGCTTATGCCTTGTGACGATGATGTTGTTTGTTGTGTGTGTTTGTTGCATTCATATACATATGCATTTTTGGCGACGGCCTGGATTGGCAAATTAGTGATGAAGGCTTATGCCTTGATGCCTCTGTTTAACTGGCAATTGGCGATGGGGGCTGAAGCCCTGGGTACCACATGCATGTGCAGTTGTAGAGTCTCATTGTATGTGGCATGAGTGTGATTTAATTGTGATGTGATGTGACTTGAGTTGTTGTTAAATTGTGATAATATGGAGTTGTAATTATAAATTGTTATACTAATGACGTGTTGTGACAGGTATTGTCTGGAAGATGAGAAATAGTTGTTATAACTATTAATATGTTGTTGTTATTGATTTTTGTTAATATAACTGTTTAGGTTAATTGTTATTATAAATGTAGTCTGAAAGCTGTAACGTGATAATTTCGTATGATTAAATTCTAATATATTGTTTATCATGCGTTTGTTTATATTGGTAGATATCTCACCCTTTCTGAATGATGTTTCCCTACCATGGGAAACGGACAGGTACTCAAGATAGCGGTGGAAGTTTTGAAGTGATTTTATGAAGTCTTTAGTTGCTGTTAGTCGAGTTGGTGTCTTGCTCTGATACGTAGCACTCGGGGGGATAAAACGATTGTTTTATTTATTAATTCTTTTGCTGAATTTTTATATGGTTTTGGTTTAAATTGTAACTTAAAGTTACCGTGCAATGATGCTACGACTTGATTTGAATAGTTATGAAGTTTGTTGATTCCGCTGCGAGTTAATTATTGAATTTAAACAAACTGATTTTTTTGTAATGATTTGATTATCGTTTTAAATTCTTGTGCTATGTATCTATATGAAGGCAAATAAGCCGTAATTATTTTTGAAATGACGAATATGTGATACCTCAAATGAACTTGTTTGGAATTTATACTCTGATTTTTAATTATAATTTCGGGTAGAATTTGGGGTGTTACACCCATCATAACAAGAGCATTCCTTAAGAATAATGCAGAATGTCAATTCGGTCTAGTATCTCTGATCGAGCCAACTTCTGTTGATCAAGATCTGGAAGATGCTGACTGGATAATTGCCATGCAAGAAGAGTTAAATCAGTTTACAAGGAATGATGTTTGGGATCTGGTTCCAAGACCTAAAGGATTTGACATCATTGGAACAAAGTGGGTCTTCAGAAACAAGCTGAGTGAGAAAGGAGAAGTTGTAAGAAATAATGTAGACTGGTTGCTCAGAGCTATAGTCTGCAAGAAGGGATTGACTATACAGAAACCTTTGCACCAGTGGCCAGGTTAGAATCTATTCATTTATTAATTTCATTTGCCACTCAGAATAACATCACTCTGTATCAGATGGATGTTAAGAGTGCCTTCTTAAATGGTTATATAGATGAAGAAGTATATGTCCATCAACCTCCTGGTTTTGAAGACTCTAAGTCTCTAGAACATGTTTTTAAACTTAAGAAGTCATTATACGGACTAAAGCAAGCTCTTAGAGCTTGATATGAAAGATTAAGTTCTTTCCTTCTGGATAATGGTTTCACTAGAGGAAAAGTGGATGCAACTCTCTTCTGTAAAACCTTTAAAAAGGATATTTTTATTTGTCAAATATATGTTGATGATATTATATTTGGAACATCTAATGCTACACTTGGAAAGGAGTTTGCTAAGTCTATGCAGGCAGAGTTTGAAATGAACATGATGGGAGAACTCAAGTACTTCCTTGGGATCCAGATCAACCAAACTTCTGAAGGAAGTTATGTTCATCATACCAAGTATGTGAAAGAACTTCTGAAGAAGTTTAATCTTTCAAAAAAAAGAAGCAAAGACTCCTATGCATCCAACGTGTGTTCTAGGTAAGGATGAGGTAAGTAAAAAGGTAAATCAAAAGCTCTATAGAGGTATGATTGGATCTCTTCTATATCTCACTGCTTCTAGACCTGATATTTTATTCAGTGTTTTTCTGTGTGCAAGATTCCAATCAGATCCTAGAGAATCTCACTTAACTGTTGTTAAGAGAATTCTGAGGTATCTGAAAGGTACTACTAATGTTGGTTTAGTCTACAGAAGATCTAAAGAATACAACTTAGTAGGATATTGTGATGCTTATTACGCTGGAGATAGAGTTGAAAGGAAAAGTACTTTTGGAAGTTGTCAGTTTCTGGGAAGTCATCTGATCTCTTGGTACAGCAAGAATCAAGCTACAATTTCCCTCTCTACAACATAAGCATAATATGTTGCTGCTGCTGGATGTAGTACACAGATGCTCTGGATGAAGAGTCAGCTAGAAGATTATCATATATATGAGAGTAACATTCCTATATTCTGTGATAATACTTCTTCTATTTGTTTATCTAAGAATCCATTTCTTCATTCTAAAGCTAAACATATTCGGATTAAACATCATTTTATTAGGGACTATGTTCAGAAGGGTGTTCTATCTTTAAACTTCGTTGATACAGACCATCAATGGGCTGATATCTTTACAAAACCCCTTGCTGAAGATAAATTTAAGTTCATTCTGAAGAATATTAGTATGGATTTATGCCCAGAATGAAAGGATGAGAAGATCTGATATATGGATTAGATTTGAAATGATTATTTATTTTCTTATCAGATGTTCTGAACATGTTGATCATTTAGATATTCTGATTCTGTTATTGCTAACGTTTCATATGTCTAAGTTAATTCAAAATTTCTTTTAAAAAAAACAGCTGTCACCAGCTTTTCCAGAAGATGAACACGTGTTCACTCTAAAGGAACAAACATGCATGCAGTTGATGAGACGCCGCCCTAGGTAACTGTACAAATCATTTCAAATATTATGTTATCTCTCCTAACGTCATTCAACATTAATTGTGATTTGATTCAAATTCTGTAATCTTTCTCATTCAGAATCATATTGCATATTATTTCACATCCGTGCCTATAAAAACGCATCTCACATACATTTCATCTCTTTCCACTCATATTCATTATTCCTTGTTTATGAATTTTTGCCTCCTTTTCTCTCTGTTCAAAAACCCTAAACCGAAACCTAGTAATCTCAGTGGTGATTCAATGGCTTCCTCTTCAAACTTTCAACGCAAGGTCTCATCCACAAGACAAGATCAACAAAAGAAATCTGTAACTGCTCCTTTGAAGACTTGTTTGATTCCTTCCGATAAACTAGAAGTTCACTGTGAACCTATGGTGGATATTAATAATCTGCAAGCTCATGATTTCAAAATCAAAACAGGGATGTTAGTTCAAGGATGGGCAACCTACTTTGATAGTCTTATTGGACCAGTTTACCCTGTTTTGGTCAAGGAATTTTGGATTCATGCCACTGTTACTCCAACTTCCATCATTTCCTTCGTGCTAGGTCATGAAGTGGTTATCTCTGATAATCTCATAAGGAAGCTATATAATCTTGAAGGTACAAGTGCAATCACTGGTGCTCTTCCTAGAAGATCTAATTGGGAGAAGATCAATCCAGAATTGTTTGGCCGATGCTCCTGGACCTTCTGGTTACTATTTAGAGTTAGATGATGGTAAATACTATCATCCAATAACAAACTGGAAGCCAGCAATAGAGAAGGAGTCTATTGTTGATGAACTTGAAGAAGTACAACCTCTGGCTATGGTTATGTGGAAGCCTCACTACAATGTTTTGACTAGAGACTTTCAGTCTTTATTCAACTGGCTTAGGGAGAATCCCTCTGTTAAAGCACCAAATATGGTATATCCAGAAGTTGAATACCCACCAGAACCTGTTGCTCCAACACCTCCTGAGAATCTGGCAGAAAGACTTCTTTCTCTTGAACATCCAGATGTTGAGATCCCTGCTCCTGTATATCATGAAGATGTTCTCATGGTTGAAGCTGATTCAAACCCTCCTGCTATGGACAATAGCTTTGATGCTACTTCTGTTGAACCTCCTGTCTCTGTTTTGATGAACACTTTGGACAAGATTCAACAGACTCAAGCAACCTTGGCTACTCGTCTAGACAAGCACGAGGATACTTATGATGAGTTCAGATCCTTCATGAAAGATCAAAAGGAAGACACTGCTGAGATTAAGAACCTTTTGGCCGTCTTAGCTTCTAAGCTTAGCCAGTCGTGGTATGTCTTGTGTCTTAGTTTGTTTTCTTTGTTTTTGCATCTATTTGAACTGCATCTGCTTCTGTTCTTTTTGTATCTTCTAATATTTTATCAATGAAATATTATTATCTTCTATCTCTGTGTGTCTTTTTCATCTGAATCTTTTATGCTTTTTGATGTTATGACAAAAAGGGGGAAAACATGATAATTGAATTGACTTATTATATCAGTTGCTGGGATTAAGTCTCAACATCCCTAACATTATTTGCAAGTTCTATGTCTTTGATAGTTTTTGTAGGATTGAAGATATTCTGAAAAAGTTAAACATGAGAAGCAAATACATGGGGAAAAGCAATTCTAAAGCTCCTAAAGATTTGAAGCAAGCTTAGTGCTCTGAAGCTTCAAATTCAGAAGCAAGGATTGTTCTGATTCAATTGATTACAAAGAGAAATTCAAAGCTCTGAAGCTGTCCTATGGAAGCAATAAAGAGAAGCTCTGAATATTCTGAAGTTCTATTCAAAGTGAAAGTCTCACCTGAAATGGAAAAATACTCAGGGAAGTCTTTTATTTATAAATTCTTCTAGTATTAATTTCAGGGGGAGATTGTTAATCTCAGGGGGGCATATTCACACACTCTGATTATAGGCTTATGCTATATCTGTGTAAGTGTCTTTGTTCATATGATATTCTGGTTACAAATTCATATCAATTATATATGTTTTTGTCATCATAAAAAAGGGGGAGATTGTTAGAACAAGAATTGTTCTGATCAATATTCTATGTTTTGATAATAACATTATATATGAATTTTGTATAAGACAATGTGGTACTCTAATCCTTTGCATTTTCCATTTCAGGAAATATATAAAGAGTATGCACAAAGCAGCGCTCAGAAGCACTGACTCAGAAGGTTCTGGATGGCTACATCAGAACATGATCTGGCAAGACATCAGAAGATGGTCAAGCAGAATCAGAACATGATCTATGAAGCATCAGAAGAACATGAAGTCAGAAGCAGAAGCTCTAAAGCTCTGATGGTATCACGCTCAAAGCTCTTCAAAGTCAGAAGATAAGAAGATGCTCTGCACCAAGCTGTTTGAATATGATATTCAAACGTTGTTTATCTACAAATCTGAGTCCAGAAGAAAGTACAAGATGACAGGCTACTTAGTCTAATCTCTTACTAACAAAAGGAACGTTAGAAGCTACAAAAGGCAAAGTCAGTAAAAGCAGCTAAAGCATGGCTCGAGGTAGTTGACAATAGTGTGAAACATTAAATGCAGTGTTGTACTTTTCAGCAAAGCATTAATGCACCTCAACGGTCATCTTCTCTCAACGCCTATATATAGAAGTTCTAATCAGAAGCAAAGTAGAACACTTGTGCAAAATACTGAAACGCTGTTGTCGCACGCTCGCGAAAATGTGAACAGAGTCGCCACCAATATATTTATCCCAAAGCGGGAAAGGAATATCAGAAAACCTGGAATAAGAAATGGATAAGAAAAGGTCTTTCGACCAGAGATAAGGTACGGGAGTCGGTTACGCGAGGGGAAGGTGCTAGCACCCCTCACGCCCATCGTACTCGATGGTATCCACCTATGTTTGTTTGCTATCTAAAGGGTGTATAAATCTATAGCTTAATTACTAAATGCATGCAAATGAATAAAAAGAAACACAGGGAAAATAAGGTTTATAAATAATTGTGCTCGCTTAGGCCCCGCGACCCAATGCCTACGTATCCTTTTCAGGAATCAGAGCGTCGTAGTTCGGCTCTTTAGTTTTTGTTTGTTTTTGTGTTTTTTAGTTGAACAGTTACATTCGCACTCCGCTGCTCGACCTCTGGAGTCTTAAGCTAGGAATGGAGCGGAAATAACGTGTCCGATTAGGAGAAAGAATGCCCTGAAGGCAAGAGAAAGAATGCCTCGGAGGCAAGAAAAAGAAGAGAGAAAATTGGTTTGTGTTTTTTAGGGTAATTCCATGATGAACAAAACCCAATACAAGGTTTTGCACCACTTCATTACTTTGTTTAGGTCTGAGCCTTTATTAAGTATTTTAAATGTTTTTGGTTGGGTATTTTTTAAGGGAATTTACTTTGCGATTCGAATCACATAAAAATGCATAATGATCGAGAAGCAGATTAGGGAATGAATCCCACTCACTTCTATCCCATTATGTAATGTTCAAGAAACAGATTAGGGAATGAATCCCACTCATTTCTATCCCATTAATTAATGTTCGAGAAACAGATTAGGGAATGAATCCCACTCATTTCTCTCCCATTAAGTAGTGACCGAGAAACACATTAGGGAATGGATCCCACTCATTTCTATGCCACTAAGTGATTGAGAAACAGATTAGGGAATGAATCCCACTCATTTCTCTATCACTTTCTTAATGTGATTCGCATCTCTATTTGTTAATGTTTTAAAGTTGAAAAGAAAAAGAAGAAAACTAGCCTAAAATGAATAAATAGCCTAATGTCATGATTATACCTAATTGTTAGGATTTTAAGGGAAAAGACTAACCTAAAGGTTATGGAGATTATAGGTCCTAAATCTAAAGGAACAAACAAGTGAAATTACAAGCAAAAATTACAAGCAAAACAATGATACAAAATTAGTGCAAAAATGACTAAAAGAATGACTTGAAATATGGTACAAAACATAGAAGCAAATGATGCAAAATATAGTACCAAAAGTGAATTAAAGGACTATTATTTTTATTGATTTTTATATGACAAAGAACAAGAATTCTAATCAAGCAAAAGAATTAAAATACAAGCCTAAACTAATATTTTTTGTGATCGTTTTTTATGTCAAAAATTATGTTAAAGTCTCAATATGATAGTGGAAAAATTTGTGATCTTTATTTATTAAGAGAAATGGTAAAAACTAAGTAAAATCTAGATTCCAATAATAAAAATATAGAACCAGGGGTGTAAACTGAATCAAATGGTGCAGTAAGCAAGCGCTGGGCCCAGGGTGAAAGGCCCAGAAGAGTTTTTTATTGTTGCAGAATTTTGTGTCAAAAGGGATATGGGCCAGTGGGGTGTGCGCGAATAGCAGCTTGGCCCAAGAAGTTGTGTTTGATCCATGATGATTATTGTTCAGTTTAATTCAGATTTTAATCAACTAATGTCAATAATGGGAATTTAGACCTTATGTTAACATTAATACGATAACTAAACCTTATAGTAATTCTAATTAATTATCAGCTATAGTGTTAATCAAAAATAGAAAACAAAAGGGGATTAGGGTTGTAAAAGGGGGTGACGGTTCACCTCTCATTCTCAGACTCTCTCTCTGTACTCATACTTCATCGGAAATCGCTCCGCCGCGCCGGAGGCGGCGGAGCTTGACCGAATGCGAGATTAAAACACTCAACCGCACCTATTTCCCTTCTTTTCTTCGAATCTTTAACTCTCTTTAACCGATTCAAACTCACCCTCCCCTAATTGGACCAAACAGCAAACCCTAGATCTAGATAGAAATCAAATCGAAGGCTAATGGCTATGAATCATAGATCAAGATCATGGGGGAATAACTCGGAGATGCTCATACCACACCACAACATCAAGAACAGCAAGAGATGAAGAAGGAGGAGCCGATTCGAAGACTTACCTGGGTGACGAATATGGCGACAATCGTTGAGGAAAACCGGAGGAGAGACTCCAAAGCTCTTCAGTGTGCGAAATAAACGCAGTTGAGGAACTTGACAAATTCTTCAGGTGATTCTTTAGATTTCCACGCCTTCTCTTTGTTCTTGCTTGCGATATCTTCTTCTTCTACTATTCTTTTTCTGGATTTCCGCGTTTTTGTGATTGTCGTTTTTGAGAGTGCGTGAGATTATTGTAGTTGCAGAGCGTTTGAGTGTTGAAAGATGGAAGCTAAGCTCATTCCATTAAAGCTTCAATGAGAAGCTTTAATGGAGGTTGACAGTGAGAGCTTTGAGTGTGGGTGAAGAATGTGATTGAAGGAGAGAGAGAGAGAGAGAGAGAGAGAGAGAGAGAGAAGGGATGAAGATGAATCTCTGTGAACAATGGTGAAGAAGTGGTGGAGAGGAATGGATGGAGAGTGGTGAAGATCAATGGAGTCGAGAGACTTGAATGAAGGAGAGGTTGAGTTTATATAGAATGAGAGTGAGAGGATTCAGTTAGAGGAGAGTCATTGTGAGCCCTTGGATTGAGAAGTTTCTGTTATGATATTAACGGTGAGAGATTGAGTTGGTTATTGTAGTTTAGAAATCGGTTATCATTCTGTTAGAGATTTTCTAGGTTGTTATAATTCTGTTAGGGGACGGTTATTGATGGTTTGGAGGTTAAGTAGGTAGTTATGATTAGTTTGGTAATCCTGTTATAGCTGTTTGAAAGTTACCAAGGGGTTTTGACAGTTAGTTATGAATAGGTAGTTGAATTGGTTAGGATAAAACTGTTAGTTAGTCAGTTATAAAAAACAGTTAGGGTGAAATGACTGTTAACACACTGATGAAGCAGCTAGGTTAGTAAACCAAACTGTTAGTTAGACAATTTCCCTGAATGTGAGATATGAGATTCTGTACAGAGCTTGTGAGGGTATGCACTGATTATTAATCGTGAACTGGCAGCATGTATGTGATTGATTTCTCTTCAATTTAGTTGGATCTTCGTATCTTTGATCGGTAATAACTTGACGATTAATTAGACTGTGGCTGTTTGCAGCAAGTTTGGAATTGTAGCTCGGGCTTTGAAGATGGTATGATGGAGCGGCAAGTTCGTGTGGCCTGTACGAAAACAGTGAGGCTTGGATCCGTGTTCAAATTAGCTTCGAAAAGGTGGGTTGCAACCCCATTACGAACTGTCAATAGTTAGATCTGCTGGTGTTTATGCTTGAATTGAACATGATGATGAATATAAGTACTGAACTGTTTATTTGTTGCCGAACCGATGTGCTTCTCTTATTTGAATTATGAATTCCTTCGTTTTGGCTGCAGGTTTGGATGAAAATCTTATGGCAGCTAGGTTATATTCAAATGGTGCTGGTTGTTTGAAGATGGTATTGTAAGTGTGTGAGTTTACTTGTAATTCTCAAGGTTTGAAAATTGAACGTCCCGCCGACAGTAACCATCATAAATATTACAACTCTGAAGTGCAGTTCTCACGTTAGTAGCGCTCTGTTATGATTGGTACTCGATGAGAGCCTGAAGACACAATTATTGGGTTGTTGCGGTTCTGCTTGGGGCAGTTGATGTACCAGGTGCAGTGAGCCAAGGTACAGACTTACAGTTCCATTTCTTTTCACTGAATTCTCCTGATTGTATTAGCTCTGATTTTGGCATGCATAATTTATGGCAACAATTTTGAAAATGACAGTTTTGGTTTATTACTTTGAAGACATATGGAGAAGGTTGGAAGGGATATGGCTTGGAGCTTAAGCAAAGACATGTACTAATCAAAGGAGGCCAACACAAAATAGATGGGAGAACTAGGAATAATAGGCTAAGAAGAAATTTTGTATAGTTGAGATATCGAAACTTGTAAATGAACTTCTTATTTGTGTTTGAATTTGGACTTTTGGTATGGCCATGAACTTGAATAATGCTAGTTTTTTTTTGTAAATTTTGTTGTAATGTATTTGCAATGAGAGGTAATGGATATGTAATGACTTTTGATGATTGAATTTGAGTAATATGATTTTTTATATGGATGTTGACTTTTTTTCAAATAAATCTTAACTTTTCTCTTGTACTTGCAATGGGTTCAATCTTGAAATTTTGCCCCCTTGAATATATCCTCAATAGTAATGACCTTTAATCCTCAATTCTCAATGGAATCATGTTTCCGACTCTCAAGTCTTTGTTAACTTGCGTACCAAATAATGAACATTTGAAATAACGACGGCATCTTGGACACGATGAATCTTCCAATTAGGCTCACACCTTTATCAGTTCAAATTATGAGCCCTTGGCTTAATGAATGTATTGAGAACTTCTCGAAGATAAATGAAACCTTTCATTGATGAATTTTGTCAAAGAGAATTCCCATGATATTCATGATTTAAAACCTTAGCTTCGGCTTGAGTGAAGTAAACGCCTTGAATAGCCCTTGGATGCAGAATAGAGATTTCCAAGTCAATAGGATCCTTGACCCTCTACCTGATTTATTAATGAATGACGCATGAGTGTTAGATGACCTAATATGTAAATGAATGAGATATGTAATCCACTTAAGAATAATTAGATGGGCAAATTTTGGGGTGCAACAGCTGCCCCTATTTAATCATCTTGAACCTGAAGGTGAGATTGGCGCTAACCTTTCGATCCTTCGAGGTAGAAGAAGATTAAATACCAAGAGACTCCGAAAATTTTCCTGATGAGAGATAAGATCCACTGGGGAAGAAATGGTGTCAACGCCACTGAGGAAAATTGTGTCAACTCTGGATTGAACAAATTAACTCTGGGTTAGAAATGAAATGAACATCAACTCTGGGTTGAAAAAGAAAAGTGGGTCGACTCTGGGTCGAAGGATAAAGGGAAGTCAACTCTGGGTTGGACAAGAGGTGAACATCAATTCTGGATTGAGAGTGGAAAGGGAAAACATCAACTCTGGGTTGGAAACAGGAGATAGACATCAACTCTGGGTTGAGAGAAGGTAATTCAACTCTGGGTTGAAAGAGGAAAAATGAACAATTAGGAATAACCATCAACTTTAGGTTGAGTGGGTAAAGACAAAAGATAACCGTCAACTCTGGGTTGAGTGAGAAAAGAGAAATCAATAAGAAATAACCGTCAACTCTGGGTTGAGTGGGAAAAGAAGAAAGATAACCGTCAACTCTGGGTTGAGTGGGAAAGGAGAAAGGTAACCGTCAACTCTGGGTTGAGTGGGAAAAGACAAAAGATAACTGTCAACTCTGGGTTGAGTGAGAAAGAAAAGAGATAACCGTCAACTCTGGGTTGAGTGGGAAAAGGGAAGGATCAACTCTGGGTTGAATAGAAGAAAAGATAACCGTCAACTCTGGGTTGAGTGGGAAAGAGAAATCAGTAAGAAATAACCGTCAACTCTGGGTTGAGTGGGAAAAGGAGAAAGATAACCGTCAACTCTGGGTTGAATGGGAAAAGAAATTAACAAGGAATAACCGTCAACTCTGTGTTGAGTGGGAAAGACAAATGATGACCGTCAACTCTGGGTTGAGTGGGAAGAGATAATTAACTCGGGGTTAAAAGATGAAAGGAAAGTCAACTCGGGGTTGAACACAAAAAACATCAACTCTGGATTGAAGAAATATGAACATGATTGACTGTAGGAGATGACACCACAATGGTAACTCTGAGTGATCTAGTGGAATATCAATTGAATGCTTGTAGAGAACCCATCTGATGAGTAACTTGGCTTATGCTTCATATGTAATGTTTGATTTATTTTATGCACTTCTGGAGATGCAATGCTATGGATTCTACATGTAGTGTACTGATTGATCAGGGTTTCTGCTTTGTGTGGAATAGATTGGATGGAGTTCATAAACTTTGTTTGAAAATCAAGGTAAAGTGGATGCCGCTGCTTTATTGATGATTGGATTATTGGGAGAGATGCCAATGAGAATGCAATGATATGCATGATGTATGTGTGATTATGAATGGATGATTGTTTCCAAGATACAAGGAGTTGAATGGAGGATGCCTTTGTGGAAAGGTCATTACTTGAAGGATAGAACTTGTGAAGGTGAGGTATTTGGCTTGACTCCTCGACACCTATCTCGATATCTGACACTTGCTTGAAGGTGAAGAGATGAATTGTTACTATCTTGCCCTAGCTTGTGTGAACTTTTGAAATGGGACCTTGATAATGCTTGAATCATGGAGATTGAAATGGTCTGCCCCAGCGTTGATCATGGAATGAATGCCTCAGATTGAAAGGAACTCTTCCACTTAATGGATTCTTTAGGTATTTGCTTAGTGGATGACCAACCTTTCCTTTTGTAAGATTGCTCGATGGAATTTCAATGTTGAACTTTCCTTGGTATCAAGTACTTACTTTCAAGTTAGAGACAATTCTGTTTTGAAAAGGATAATGAGAATGCAATGCACATGTTAATCTCAAAGAAAAGTTTTATTTGTCAAAATGTTGTACTGATACTAACACAAGTGACACAGCAACATTAGGAGTCAGTTTGACATGATTTCACAGTTTGTATGCTTTCAGAACGAACCCTGCTTCAATTAGGACTTTTTAGGGTTGTAACGTGGCCGGGTTCACGGTTTAAGAAACAAAGGATAAAGGCTCAAGTTCTACTTAACCCACCCCTCTTCGTGATGTTCTCCAGTCCTACGTTCATATAGTTTTACACGAACATTCACCTTTCAGGAAGGATTGTAATGGATGAGGATCCTTTATGGTTTTGATGGAGGTGGCAGTCACTCTTTGGTGCTTTCATTGATGGTTGCGACAACTTGTCCCTTGGAGGATTTTTGTTCTTGCCTTGTCTTTTGCTTTCCCTAATTTTTGCCTGGACAAAAGTTTCTTTTGAATTTGGTTTCCGTTGTCCAGCGGGATATGCCCTAATTTTTGCCTAAGTCATTTGCTTCAAAGCTTTTTTCTTTTTGACTTAGCGGGCTATTGTTTCTTTCTTTTTTTTTTGATCATGATTCAATACTTTCTTTTCACTCTCTTTTTTTTTTGCCTCATTCGGGAACAAGTTGTATGATTTTTGTGATTGACTTGATGAAAAGGTTGTGACTGCCTTCTTCTTAGTGAATGAGAGACTTCCATTGTGGATAGTGCTCTTCTTCTTTCATTGCGAGAGATGGAATATGATTGATCCTCTGACGGAATACCTGAAAGTTGAGCGCTCGGTCGCACTAACTGAAGACTACCATGCCCTTGGTTACGATTGAGGGTTTTGTATTTTTGAAAAGAAACTACTACTCCTTAGGCTCAAAGGGGTTGACGAAGGTTTCACTCCCTTATAACTCCGGTGTTTAGGAATCGAAACAATGCATGTACATCGTCAGCAGGGTCTTTGTTCCAAAAGCATACAGTTAGTAGTTCGTGTTTTTGATTTTCATCATTCTCCTTTTTAGTTGCTTAAGACAAATGGGTGAAGTATCAATGAACATAATGACAAAGATGAAATTATTTGAGAAAAACATGTATATTACATTATTTTTATTTATTCAAACAGAATGAGTTTCTTACAATGAGGAGTACTTGATAACAACAAAAGTAATACAATTGAAAATACTAGAGAAATCTATACAATGGCAAGCTTGGCATTATTCTAATGCAAATGAAATGTTCTCTGACAAACATAAAGTCTTCATGGTCCATTGGTGGAAGCTTCATTGTGAGGTGGCATGGGATTGTTGATCACATTAGGTGCCACAGGTGCAAACGCAATCTCTTTTGCGTCAAGCAGATCCTGAACTTTGTCTTTTAGAACTCTCCACTCTTCAGTAGTGTGACCAGATCCTCCTGAGTGGAATTCACACTTGGCATTAATCTTGTAATTTGGAGGGAGGGGATCAGGAGGAGGCCTAGCTTCCGCTAATTGAACCAGTTTGAGGTCGAGCAAGGTAGCGAGAAGTTGGCTATAAGACATTGGTACACGATCATACACCCTTTTTGGCCTATTCTGCCTCTGTTGACCTTGTCTTTGTTGATAACCTTGTTGGTGTTGTTGTTGAACATATTGTTGATAAGGGACCCAAGGTTGTTGACCAACAGGTGCCACATAAGCTTGAGGAGCGGTGGCGGTCACTTGATAGCAAGGAGCTTGATCTTGAGCAGAAACAATACTAGTCTCGCCTTCTTTCTTCTTGACGAAGTTACCCTGAGGCTTCTTGTACCCATATTGATTAGCAGCAGCAGCATTGGAGGGATTATGGATCTTACCAATTTTCAAGCCATTCTCAATTCTTTAACCAATCCTGACTAGATCGGAGAAGCCAGAAGAAACACTACCCACCATCCTTTCATAATAGTGCCCCTGAAGAGTATTCATGAACATATCAACTAGTTCGGATTCAGAAAGTGGTGGATTAACCTGAGCAGCCATTTCTCTCCACCTTTGGGCATATTCTTTGAATGTCTCATTGGTTCTTTGCACTTGATTCTGTAGTTGCAACCTAGTCGGTGCCATGTCAATGTTGTATTGATATTGCTTGAGAAAGGCATCAGACAAATCCTTCCAAGATCGAATCCTATTACGCTCCAGGTTCATATACCAGTTCAAAGATGCCCCAGACAAGCTATCTTGAAAGCAATGGATGAGCAATGAGTCATTGTGGATGTGAGAAGCCATCTTACGACAATACATGATGATATGGCTTTTTGGACAGCTTAAACCCTTGTATTTCTGGATGTCGGGAGTCTTGAACTTGGGCGGAATAACCAGATTAGGAACTAGGCACATCTCTTCGGCATCCATTCCATAGGCACTAAAACCTTCAATAGCTCGAATCCTTTCCTCAAGGATTTGGTACTTCTCAGCAGATCTCTCAACGGGTTGAGCTCTTTCAACGGTTGGAATTGGATGCATTTCTGGATTAGCAGACTGAGGACCACAGAAAGCAGGATAAGGAATCTCTGTATGAGGAGGCGGAGTAGGAAACGGGAAAACAGGCCCAGTCATAGTTGGCACTCCAGAAGTTATGGTCATGGGTCCTCCTTGGTTTGAAGCTCCAAGAGTATCAGTAGTCATGAAGCTAAATGGCATCCCAAGAGTAGCATTAGTCCTTGGTTGGAACTCAGGTGGATTAGTAGAAGGCGGAATGACATCAGGTTGACTAGCAGCAGCTTGATTAGCACCAACAAGGGTCTCTTGCACAACAGGAATCCTTTCATTTCTCAAAGCTTGGAGGGCTTCCAAAATAGCATCAACCTTGCCTTTCATTTGGTCCATCTCTTCTCTAATGGCAGCTTGATCTTGTTCATAGTTCTCCATGATTCTTCTTCTGTGAGCTCTTGTCAGATATCGGTGTGGAGGAATCGTCTTGACTGATCTGATGGAGAGGAAGAGTGGTAAGAGTCTTGGTGACCATGGATGCACATGCATGAATGCAAAAATGTTAATGATGATGCAAATGCAGTAGGAATCAGGATCAAGGATCAAGGCCTCTTGTGATAATAACTTCTCATGGTCAATAAGATATGGTCGAATCCTCTAGATTCAGAGGTTCGACGTTGATTGATTCTGATAGATAACTGATGTAGAACTTCTGTATAAGTCAAATATGGTCGAATCCTCCAGATTCAGAGGTTCGACGTTGATTCAGGATAGATAACCTTTGCATAAGTCAAATAAGGTCGAACCTTCCAGATTCAGAGGTTCGACGTTGATTATGATAGATAGTATGAATGGGCATAGGGTGGGATGGAGGTATATTTTCCTGCAAAACAAAATTTCCCAACCCCTCTCACAGGTATGATCTAGTACAAGGTAGGTCAAAAGGTCTCCAGCGTTAACAGTTCTCCTGAGACACCATCATTGTTGCAAATACATGCCAACAATGGTATCCCATTTGAACCTCAACTGGTCGTGGGTCTCATGATCGCAATCAACAGAACCTGACATTCTGTTGGCGTCATGACTATCCACTCTATCCTAGGTAGCCTAAGTATCACTCTAGCCTGGGTATTGGGCCTTTTACCTCATAGAACATCCCACCCAACCTGCAAACAGAGAAAATATGTGGTCCCCACGGGGACCCATAATATAGTCCAGAATGCGAGAAAATAAACATGATATGCAAGCAGTAAATAAATGTGATATGCAAGCATAAAATAAATGAAGTGAAGCATAAACAATATATAAGCACACCCAATAAACAAACAAACGAAGGCTAGGATCGACTCGCTAAGAATGGACCATCACAGGTCTATCACATCCCCGGCAGAGTCGCCAGCTGTCGCACGCTCGCGAAAATGTGAACAGAGTCGCCACCAATATATTTATCCCAAAGCGGGAAAGGAATATCAGAAAACCTGGAATAAGAAATGGATAAGAAAAGGTCTTTCGACCAGAGATAAGGTACGGGAGTCAGTTACGCGAGGGGAAGGTGCTAGCACCCCTCACGCCCATCGTACTCGATGGTATCCACCTATGTTTGTTTGCTATTTAAAGGGTGTATAAATCTATAGCTTAATTACTAAATGCATGCAAATGAATAAAAAGAAACACAGGGAAAATAAGGTTTATAAATAATTGTGCTCGCTTAGGCCCCGCGACCCAATGCCTACGTATCCTTTTCAGGAATCAGAGCGCCGTAGTTCGGCTCTTTAGTTTTTGTTTGTTTTTGTGTTTTTTAGTTGAACAGTTACATTCGCACTCCGCTGCTCGACCTCTGGAGTCTTAAGCTTGGAATAGAGCGGAAATAACGTGTCCGATTAGGAGAAAGAATGCCCTGAAGGCAAGAGAAAGAATGCCTCGGAGGCAAGAAAAAGAAGAGAGAAAATTGGTTTGTGTTTTTTAGGGTAATTCCATGATGAATAAAACCCAATACAAGGTTTCGCACCACTTCATTACTTTGTTTAGGTCTGAGCCTTTATTAAGTATTTTAAATGTTTTTGGTTGGGTATTTTTTAAGGGAATTTACTTTGCGATTCGAATCACATAAAAATGCATAATGATCGAGAAGCAGATTAGGGAATGAATCTCACTCACTTCTATCCCATTATGTAATGTTCAAGAAACAGATTAGGGAATGAATCCCACTCATTTCTATCCCATTAATTAATGTTCGAGAAACAGATTAGGGAATGAATCCCACTCATTTCTCTCCCATTAAGTAGTGACCGAGAAACACATTAGGGAATGGATCCCACTCATTTCTATGCCACTAAGTGATTGAGAAACAGATTAGGGAATGAATCCCACTCATTTCTCTATCACTTTCTTAATGTGATTCGCATCTCTATTTGTTAATGTTTTAAAGCTGAAAAGAAAAAGAAGAAAACTAGCCTAAAATGAATAAATAGCCTAATGTCATGATTATACCTAATTGTTAGGATTTTAAGGGAAAAGACTAACCTAAAGGTTATGGAGATTATAGGTCCTAAATCTAAAGGAACAAACAAGTGAAATTACAAGCAAAACAATGATACAAAATTAGTGCAAAAATGACTAAAAGAATGACTTGAAATATGGTACAAAACATAGAAGCAAATGATGCAAAATATAGTACCAAAAGTGAATTAAAGGACTATTATTTTTATTGATTTTTATATGACAAAGAACAAGAATTCTAATCAAGCAAAAGAATTAAAATACAAGCCTAAACTAATATTTTTTGTGATCGTTTTTTATGTCAAAAATTATGTTAAAGTCTCAATATGATAGTGGAAAAATTTGTGATCTTTATTTATTAAGAGAAATGGTAAAAACTAAGTAAAATCTAGATTCCAATAATAAAAATATAGAACCAGGGGCGTAAACTGAATCAAATGGTGCAGTAAGCAAGCGTTGGGCCCAGGGTGAAAGGCCCAGAAGAGTTTTTTATTGTTGCAGAATTTTGTGTCAAAAGGGATATGGGCCAGTGGGGTGTGCGCGAATAGCAGCTTGGCCCAAGAAGTTGTGTTTGATCCATGATGATTATTGTTCAGTTTAATTCAGATTTTAATCAACTAATGTCAATAATGGGAATTTAGACCTTATGTTAACATTAATACGATAACTAAACCTTATAGTAATTCTAATTAATTATCAGCTATAGTGTTAATAAAAAATAGAAAACAAAAGGGGATTAGGGTTGTAAAAGGGGGTGACGGTTCACCTCTCATTCTCAGACTCTCTCTCTGTACTCATACTTCATCGGAAATCGCTCCGCCGCGCCGGAGGCGGCGGAGCTTGACCGAATGCGAGATTAAAACACTCAACCGCACCTATTTCCCTTCTTTTCTTCGAATCTTTAACTCTCTTTAACCGATTCAAACTCACCCTCCCCTAATTGGACCAAACAGCAAACCCTAGATCTAGATAGAAATCAAATCGAAGGCTAATGGCTACGAATCATAGATCAAGATCATGGGGGAATAACTCGGAGATGCTCATACCACACCACAACATCAAGAACAGCAAGAGATGAAGAAGGAGGAGCCGATTCGAAGACTTACCTGGGTGACGAATATGGCGACAATCGTTGAGGAAAACCGGAGGAGAGACTCCAAAGCTCTTCAGTGTGCGAAATAAACGCAGTTGAGGAACTTGACAAATTCTTCAGGTGATTCTTTAGATTTCCACGCCTTCTCTTTGTTCTTGCTTGCGATATCTTCTTCTTCTACTATTCTTTTTCTGGATTTCCGCGTTTTTGTGATTGTCGTTGTTGAGAGTGCGTGAGATTATTGTAGTTGCAGAGCGTTTGAGTGTTGAAAGATGGAAGCTAAGCTCATTCCATTAAAGCTTCAATGAGAAGCTTTAATGGAGGTTGACGGTGAGAGCTTTGAGTGTGGGTGAAGAATGTGATTGAAGGAGAGAGAGAGAGAGAGAGAGAGAGAGAGAAGGGATGAAGATGAATCTCTGTGAACAATGGTGAAGAAGTGGTGGAGAGGAATGGATGGAGAGTGGTGAAGATCAATGGAGTCGAGAGACTTGAATGAAGGAGAGGTTGAGTTTATATAGAATGAGAGTGAGAGGATTCAGTTAGAGGAGAGTCATTGTGAGCCCATGGATTGAGAAGTTTCTGTTATGATATTAAGGGTGAGAGATTGAGTTGGTTATTGTAGTTTAGAAATCGGTTATCATTCTGTTAGAGATTTTCTAGGTTGTTATAATTCTGTTAGGGGACGGTTATTGATGGTTTGGAGGTTAATTAGGTAGTTATGATTAGTTTGGTAATCCTGTTATAGCTGTTTGAAAGTTACCAAGGGGTTTTGACAGTTAGTTATGAATAGGTAGTTGAATTGGTTAGGATAAAACTGTTAGTTAGTCAGTTATAAAAAACAGTTAGGGTGAAATGACTGTTAACACACTGATGAAGCAGCTAGGTTAGTAAACCAAACTGTTAGTTAAACAATTTTCCTGAATGTGAGATATGAGATTCTGTACAGAGCTTGTGAGGGTATGCACTGATTATTAATCGTGAACTGGCAGCATGTATGTGATTGATTTCTCTTCAATTTAGTTGGATCTTCGTATCTTTGATCGGTAATAACTTGACGATTAATTAGACTGTGGCTGTTTGCAGCAAGTTTGGAATTGTAGCTCGGGCTTTGAAGACGGTATGATGGAGCGGCAAGTTCGTGTGGCCTGTACGAAAACAGTGAGGCTTGGATCGGTGTTCAAATTAGCTTCGAAAAGGTGGGTTGCAACCCCATTACGAACTGTCAATAGTTAGATCTGCTGGTGTTTATGCTTGAATTGAACATGATGATGAATATAAGTACTGAACTGTTTATTTGTTGCCGAACCGATGTGCTTCTCTTATTTGAATTCTAAATTCCTTCGTTTTGGCTGCAGGTTTGGATGAAAATCTTATGGCAGCTAGGTTATATTCAAATGGTGCTGGTTGTTTGAAGATGGTATTGTAAGTGTGTGAGTTTACTTGTAATTCTCAAGGTTTGAAAATTGAACGTCCCGCCGACAGTAACCATCATAAATATTACAACTCTGAAGTGCAGTTCTCGCGTTAGTAGCGCTCTGTTATGATTGGTACTCGATGAGAGCCTGAAGACACAATTATTGGGTTGTTGCGGTTCTGCTTGGGGCAGTTGATGTACCAGGTGCAGTGAGCCAAGGTACAGACTTACAGTTCCATTTCTTTTCACTGAATTCTCCTGATTGTATTAGCTCTGATTTTGGCATGCATAATTTATGGCAACAATTTTGAAAATGACAGTTTTGGTTTATTACTTTGAAGACATATGGAGAAGGTTGGAAGGGATATGGCTTGGAGCTTAAGCAAAGACATGTACTAATCAAAGGAGGCCAACACAAAATAGATGGGAGAACTAGGAATAATAGGCTAAGAAGAAATTTTGTATAGTTGAGATATCGAAACTTGTAAATGAACTTCTTATTTGTGTTTGAATTTGGACTTTTGGTATGGCCATGAACTTGAATAATGCTAGTTTTTTTTTGTAAATTTTGTTGTAATGTATTTGCAATGAGAGGTAATGGATATGTAATGACTTTTGATGATTGAATTTGAGTAATATGATTTTTTATATGGATGTTGACTTTTTTTCAAATAAATCTTAACTTTTCTCTTGTACTTGCAATGGGTTCAATCTTGAAATTTTGCCCCCTTGAATATATCCTCAATAGTAATGACCTTTAATCCTCAATTCTCAATGGAATCATGTTTCCGACTCTCAAGTCTTTGTTAACTTGCGTACCAAATAATGAACATTTGAAATAACGACGGCATCTTGGACACGATGAATCTTCCAATTAGGCTCACACCTTTATCAGTTCAAATTATGAGCCCTTGGCTTAATGAATGTATTGAGAACTTCTCGAAGATAAATGAAACCTTTAATTGATGAATTTTGTCAAAGAGAATTCCCATGATATTCATGATTTAAAACCTTAGCTTCGGCTTGAGTGAAGTAAACGCCTTGAATAGCCCTTGGATGCAGAATAGAGATTTCCAAGTCAATAGGATCCTTGACCCTCTACCTGATTTATTAATGAATGACGCATGAGTGTTAGATGACCTAATATGTAAATGAATGAGATATGTAATCCACTTAAGAATAATTAGATGGGCAAATTTTGGGGTGCAACAGCTGTCAAAATCAAAGCTCATGAACTTCATCTTCAACCTCACAAAATCTTGTAATATTTAGTGAGTGTTAAGCTTAGAACTTAAGAGAAATATCACAGTTGTGATTACAGCTTTATTAGAAGCAAAACATACTCTTGTAAACGTTATTTTTACATTGATTGTAAAAGGATTCCTAGAGTGATCAAGTAGTGATATGTAGACTCTAGAAGACTTAGAGGTTATCTAAGTGGAAAACCATTGTAATCAGTTAGATTAGTGGATTACATCCTCAGTCGAGGTAAATCACTCTAAGGGGCTGGACTGGAGTAGTTTGGTTAACAACGAACCAGGATAAAAATAATTGTGTTTATTGTTTTTATCATTCAAGTTTTTGAAGTTACACTTATTCAATCCCCCATTTTTAAGTGTTTTTCACTCCTTCAATATATATATATATATATATATATATATATATATATATATATATATATATATATATATATTAATAAAATAAAATGCAGCAAAATACTAGGTACACCCCAAGTAGCAAAGAGGAGGAAAATTTGAAGCCCAATCCAAGAGAAATGAACAGCCGGACCAACACGTCCTAGTAAAGACCCTGCCCACAGATCCCCCTAAGCGGCCGTGGATCAGTCTGGGACAACAACTATTTTTCGAAAACATCACCCTTTTTCATCTTCTTTCTCCTCCAAAATCCATTTTCCTCCATTTTTTACCAACATAAACCTCCATAAAAAAAATCATAACTTTCCCATTACAATTAAAATCCACTTACATTTTTATCTTCCCCATTACTTCCTCATCACTAAAAAATCCATTATCTACCATTTTTATCTCTTTTCTCTATAAATACTCATTCACCATCTTCAACCTTCAAACACAACAACAATGGAGTTTAATAGATTCATTTTGCAAGAAGGAAAGCCGAGAGAAAGACAAATGAAGCTACTTGAGAAGTTGTAGACAACAGAGATTTACTTTACCAGATATATCGACAAAGACTATCGGTATACTTTAGGACTCTATCATAGTGTTTTTAGTCTGTTAGATAAAATTGGCATGCATGATATTTTTTCTGTTAAAGCACCAACTTACCCGAGGGTGACACACGAATTTTTGAGTTCTTTAATTTATAATATCAGCCCCAACACTGCTAGCACCGTAGGTGGAGTGAAATTTAAACTATTTAATGTTGAATACACATACTCCACCGACAGGTTAGCGAAATTATTAGGGATGCCCTACGGGGATGGTGCTATTTGTGAGTCCTCTTTGCACTCTGATTGGACACTCGAAGGCTAGGCTTTTTGGTCCAAACTAACAAAACAAAATGTTAGTTATTTTGATGGCCTTCTAGCTTCGAGCATCCGTAACCCGGCCATACGTATTTTCCGCTACCTTCTTGCATGCACTATTTTTGGTCGGGAGAATCCAAACAAGGTGAATGCAAAAGAACTGATATTTATGCAGGGATGCCTCACAAACACCAGAATTAATATCGTCCTCTTTATGATTGTTCATATGAGCTTTATTTTGAAAAAGGGGGGACCGATTTCTTTTAGTGTCCTGGTTACTTCCATCGCTCGTGCCCTTGGATTGGACACCGAGATTGCTACTCTTAAGCCACTTCCTCCTTGCATTGTAAACTTGAAATTTTTGAAAGACATGAATCTTTGCAAAGCGAGGAAGGAAGGCGGCTTCTATCTTATGGTTAGTGGTACTGCTGTACCTAGTGTTGTTCTCCCTTACACTCGGCACACTGATGTACGATTTGAGCGTAACTGGACCTATGACTTAAGCGCTCATGCTTTCACTAGTCCGTTGATAACACGAAAATGTATCATATATTTAGCTTAATTTACATGCATTATTTTCCTATTTTATTTCGATTATATTATTTTATTTCGTATTATGTCGGTATTTCTGTTTTGTTTCAGGTATTTAATAAATCAAGGCTTGCAAAAGAAAATAATAAAAACATGAGCCAAAATAAAGAGAAAAAGATTAAAAAGGGGTGCTTAATTAATGGGGGGCGCAAACAAGAAGAAACAGGCCCACGGACCAAGCAGCCCAGGAAGGAGGATGCACGTCACCAAGTGGCCCACGATGAGTGGCAACCACCAGGCCACGCCAGTCGTCACCTTCCCCCTCCTGCCGAACGGCAAGCCCCATTAATCGTAGTGTGTGACGTGAGTCACACACTCACGCCCAGAAGAGAACATCGTCTATCCTATATTTTCTCCGCCTATTTTTCCTCCGTAAAGCAAGCACTGAGACGAAACAATTCAAGATTCAAGAACCAAATCCAACCTAAATGCTACTCTATAAATACTGAGCAAGATTTGAAGAACAGGGGACGAAGCTTTTAACCTACTGTCGTCAAATTTACTTTCTCTGCAATTTAATTTCCAGCTCTGTTTGTTTCTTCCCAACCAATTCTCTGCAATAGATTTCCACACCAGAAATACTATTGCATTTCAATTTTCCTTTCAGCTTCAGAATTCGTTTTTAGTTTTAGGAGTAGATTTTGTTTCAGCAAATTGTTTACGTTCCGGATTCAAGATTTGGTACTACCAGACTATACTTTCAGTTCTGCAATTTAATTCAGGTTTTTATTTTCAGTATTAATTATTGTTTATTATTTATGTTGTATTGTCAATTTATGTCTGGAATATTATTTACCCGCTATATCTGTTCTGATCCGTTAATTAAAATAATGTCCGGCTAAATATTTATTACCTGTAGGTAAGGTTATATAACTGAGAGAATCTAGTAATGCTTTCGACATAATTTATTAATGAAAATTTATTTATCTGGTTATAATTTCTAATACTTAATTTAACCGTTTTGTAACGAGAGTTAAAAACGATAGAAGTTAGGATCAATAAAAATGGGAGTTTGAGATTTTTACTGGACAGTGGGCATTAATCATTAACCTTAAATACGGCGAGGGCGCTTTAAGGTTAATTAATCTTCATTTGTTTTCAAAAATTATTTTAAACTTTAATTGATACAGTGAGAGCGTTCACTTAGGTTTAATAATAAGATCATAATTAATAAACACGAGAGTGTGAGAGGACAGTTTTTAAACTAATGATTTCTACAAAAGTACTTTAAATTACGATTCGTGTTGATAGTTTACTAGATCCCCGACGTCCGACCATTACATACCGGTATAATTCTCTCTTGATTTAATTTAATTCTGTTTCCCTATTTCCCCCGTCTGATCCTAATTAATCAGATATTAGCCTTAGATTTACGTAGTAACGATTAAATACATTAGGTCGATTCCTAGTCCTTTGGGTTCGATAATCTTTAAAGCTACGTGATAGACTGTGCACTTGCAGTCATAATCACACCCACCATTGTAGCGATCAAGTTTTTGGCGCCGTTGCCGGGGACTAATTTAGTCGATATTGTAATTAACTGTTACGTTGTAGAGACTAAGGCAAATTTAATTACTTTAATTCGCTTTTGTGCATGCCAAGTACTCTCTCTCGAAGTGAAGAATTAGTGCTGCCAATTCCCGAACCGGAGCGTTCTATCACTGTATCACGTCGATTACGATGAACTTGCATTCTTGTTCCTAATCCTATTTCTGAACTAGTTGAAGAATCAACTATGGGAGAACAACCGCGTCCTCTCAGGTCTTACGCCATCCCTTCGCAAGCTGAACCACACAATAGCATTGTTGCTCCTGCTATTGAGGCAAACAATTTCGAACTAAAACCATCTTTGTTGTCAGCAGTACAACAAAGTCAATTTTCTGGGAATCCGACGGAATACCCTAATCTTCATTTGTTAGTGTTTTTGCAATACGTGGACACTGTAAAAGAAAATGCTGTCAGTTCAGAAGCTATCCGACTACGCCTTTTTCCTTTTTCACTGAGGGATAGATCTAGAGCTTGGCTCCAGTCTTTACCCTCTAATTCTGTCACTACCTGGAATGAACTAAAGAAAGTCTTCTTGGCACGATATTTTCCACCTAGTAAGACCACCATGCTTAGAGCCCAGATCAATGGGTTTAGACAAAAAGACAACGAGTCTTTATTCGAAGCGTGGGAGAGATACAAGGACATGCTAAGACTATGTCCGCATCACGGATTAGAAGAATGGTTAATTATCCATACCTTATACAATGGTCTCCTATACAACACGAGACTTACAATTGACGCCGCTGCAGGTGGCGCACTGATGGACAAAGCGTATGCAGATGCCTATGCACTTATCAAGAGCATGGCTCAAAATCATTATCAATGGGGAAGCGAGAGAGCTCTGTCAGAGAGAACTTTTGGTGAGAAATCTTCAACGAAGAGTGGTATGTACGAAATAAGTATCCTTGACCGTGTTAACGCCAAAGTCGATGCCCTAACTTAGAAGATCGAAAACATGACTATAGCACATGTAGCCGCCGTGGCTGCTGTAGGCCCCAATTGCGAAATATGCGGGATGTCTGGACATGCTACCCCCGAGTGCCATCTTTTGGCAGGAGTTTCCCCTGAACCAATAAACTATGCTCAAGGAAACCCTTACTCGAATACATATAACCCAGGATGGAAGAATCACCCCAATTTTTCGTATAAGAACAATAATGCTTTATATGCGCCTGGCCAAGCACCTACCATACCACCTGGATATTAAAAGGCACCCTTAGCTGCTCCTAACGTCCCTAAGAAATCTAACCTAGAATTAATGATGGAAAATTTCATAGCCACTCAAGCTCAGACTAATAAGGACTTCCTAAACCAAAACGTACACACAAATGAGCAAATCAAACAGTTGGCCACTAAAGTAGACGAGTTAGCCACTCACAACAAGATGCTTGACACACAAATCTCTCAAGTGGCACAACAACAAGCACCTACTGCCGCACCTGCCGGTACGTTTCTTGGACAACCACAACCGATTCCGAAAGGACATGCTCATGCTATTATTCTGCGAAGTGGTAAAGAGATGGACGAACCAACTAACCCTAGACTTAAAAACCCTACTATGTTCCAAAGCCCTAGTAAAACAGTTGAGAAAAAAAGTGGGCCCAAAGATAAATCAAGTAACCCAAAAGAGAAAGAGGACAAGGAAGGCGAGACGGAGGGAAAAGAAGCGCCATATGTACCTCCACCACCATATAAACCACATATCCCGTACCCTCAAAGATTCGAAAAATCTAAAAGCATAAGGCAGTTTAAGAAATTTGTTGAACTTCTTAAACAGTTAAACATTAAAATTCCTTTTACAGAAGCTATTACACAAATGCCCTCATATGCTAAATTTCTCAAAGAAATCCTATCGAACAAGAAAAAGATAGAAGACAATGAGACCATAACACTCACTGCCGAATGTAGTGCGATAATTCAAAAAAAAATGCCACCTAAGCTGAAGGACCCAAGGAGTTTCTCCATACCCTGCAATATAGGAAAAAATTTCACAGACAAAGCTCTGTGAGACTTAGGAGCTAGTATTAGTCTAATGCCTTTTTCCATTTGCGAGAAACTTAACATGGGAGAGCTAAGACCAACCAAGATGTCAGTACAACTTGCAGACCGTTCCATTAAGTATCTTGTAGGTGTTCTTTAAAACGCACCTGTCCACATCGGACAATTTTACATCCCTATGGATTTCATAATTATGGACTTAAATGAATACGTCAATACCCCTATAATCTTAGGAAGACCGTTTCTGGCTACCGCTGGAGCTATTATAGACGTAAAGAAAGGCAAGTTGACATTCGAAGTAGGTGAAGAGAAAGTCGAGTTTATTCTAACACAATTCCTTCAAGCCCTAGTTATAGAAGATACATGTTATCTGGTGGACGTTATTGATGAATGTATAAGAGAGATAGGATTATCAGAAGAATCTTACTCCGAATTTATAAAGATTCCAATGCCCCTGATTTTTGAAGATGACATTTGGCGTTCGGAATATCAAGACGATAGCTTAAGCGAATGCCTAGCTTTAACATCCAACCATATACCTTGCCCTAAGAAATCATCCTTGGACCTTAAACCATTACCCAAGAATCTTAGATATGAATTCCTAGACAATAAGCTCAAAAGACCAGTAATAGTCAACACAGAGTTAGGAGGAACAAAGACTGAAAAACTGTTACAAGTATTAAGAAAATACCCATCTGCGTTAGGATATAAGATTGCCGATCTGAAAGGAATAAGTCCTTCCATATGTATGCATCACATCATGTTGGAAGAATATTGCAAAACCTCTAGGGAACATCAAAGGAGGATCAACCCTATCCTGAGCATAGTAGTTAAAGATGAAGTCACCAAACTTCTAAATGCAGGAATTATATATCCAATCTCAGATAGTCAGTGGGTAAGTCTGGTCCATTGCATACCAAAGAAAGGAGGCATAACAGTTACCATAAACAAGTCAGGAGAATCTATCGCTGAAAGAGTGGTGACAGGTGCGAGAATGTGTATTAACTATCATAAATTGAACAAGGCCAGGCGAAAAGACCATTTTCCTCTTCCCTTTATTGATCAAATGCTCGAACGTTTAGCAAAACACTCTTATTACTGCTACCTGGATGGTTACTCTGGATTCTTCCAAATCCCAATTCACCCTGATGACCAAGAGAAAACAACCTTCACGTGCCCTTATGGAACATTCTCTTATAGATGAATGCTATTCGGATTATGTAACGCCCCTGCAACATTTCAGAGAAGCATAATGTCAACTTTCGCTGACTACATAGACAACATCATGGAAGTCTTTATGGACGACTTCTCTGTATGTGGGGAGGATTTCGAGGGATGCCTTTCAAATCTAGAAAAATCATTGGATAGATGTGTATAAGTTAACCTCGTCCTAAATTGGGAGAAGTGTCATTTTATGGTCAAACAATGAATTGTACTTGGACATGTCGTCTCCGAAAGAGGGATTGAAATCGATAAAGCAAAGATCGAAGTAATAGAGAACCTCCAACCCCCAAAAACAGTTAGAGAAATACAGAGTTTCTTAGGACACACAGGTTTCTACAGACGCTTTATAAAGGACTTTTCTAAGATCTCTAAACCTCTAACCAACCTCTTAATGAAATACATCTAGTTTAATTTCAATGATGAATGTTTAAAAGCCTTTGAAGTATTAAAGACAACCCTTATATCTGCACCCATAATGCAACCACCCGATTGGAGGTTACCGTTTGAAATTATGTGTGATGCAAGTGACTATGCCGTAGGAGCAGTCTTAGGCCAAAGGAAAGATAAGAAACTCCACGCAATATACTACGCAAGTAGAACCTTGGACCCTGTGCAGATAAATTATGCCACAACCGAAAAAGAACTCTCGGCAATGGTCTTCGCGTTAGATAAATTTTGTTCCTATTTGATAGGAGCAAAGATAATAGTTTACACCGACTATGCAGCCATTAGGTATCTACTAGCTAAACAAGATGCAAAACCTAGACTATTAAGGTGGATCCTACTGTTGCAAGAGTTTGATTTGGAAATCGAGGATAAAAAGGGAGCCGAGAACGTAGTAGCTGACCATTTATCTAGGATAGAAGGTCTTAAACCTGAAGAAACACCAATTAACGACGATTTCCCTTGTGAACACTTAATAGCATAATTAGAATCTGAAAACGATACATTGGGACAACCTAAAGCGCAAACCGAATCCGTTAAAACATTAAGCACCGGAACCACACTGCCATGGTATGTTGATTTTATCAATTACTTAGCGGCGGGAGTGCTTCCTCTTGACATGACTTATCAATAAAAGAAGAAGTTCTTCCAAGATCTTAAGCAATACTATTGGGATGAACCTTTACTATTTAAGAGAGGCGCTGATGGGATTTTCCACCTATGTGTTTCGGAAGAAGAAATAGAAAGCATAATACATCATTTCCATGATGCCCCTTACGGTGGGCATGCAAGCACATCAAAGACGTTCAGAAAATTTTTACAAGCTGCTCTCTTTTGGCCCAACCTGTGGAAGGATGTTCACATCGCCGTTAAAAATTGCGACCGCTGTCAACGCACTGGAAACATATCTAGGCGAGATGAGATGCCTCAAAAGGGTATTTTAGAAGTAGAAATCTTTGATGTGTGGGGAATCGATTTTATGGGACCTTTTCCTTCTTATTTTGGAAATAACTACATACTTGTTGCTGTCGATTACGTGTCTAAATGGATAGAAGCTATAGCCTCACCAACAAACGATGCACAAGTAGTAATTAAGCTGTTCAAAAATATAATCTTCCCGAGATTTGGTGTAACAAGATTGGTTATCAGTGATGGAGGATCCCACTTCATATCCAAAATCTTCGAAAAACTTTTAGTAAAGTATGGAGTCCGACACCGTGTAGCAACACCTTACCACCCACAAACAAGTGGACAAGTTAAAGTTTCAAACAGACAAATTAAGCAAATACTTGAAAGGACTGTTGCCACATTTGGGAAGGATTGGTCGTCTAAGCTACACGAAGCATTATGGGCATATAGAACCGCCTACAAGACACCTATAGGAACCACACCTTTCAAATTAGTATACAGTAAATCATGTCATTTACCGGTAGAACTCGAGCATAAAGCTGATTGGGCCATAAAGACCTTAAATTTAAGTTACACTGCCGCATGCGAAAGGAGACTATTAGATGTCAACGAGTTGGAAGAGATTAGATTAGATGCCTACGAGAATGCTAAGATTTACCAAGAAAGAACAAAGAAGTGGCATGATAAGTGCATCTCTAGGAAGGAATTCAGCGAAGGAGATGTGGTGCTATTGTTCAATTCTAGACTTAAGCTCTTCCCGGGAAAACTTTGTTCAAGATGGTCTGGTCCATTTGAAGTTACTAAGGTGTTTCCAAGTGGCGCTGTCGAAATTAAGGGAAAATCAAGCGATAACTTCATTGTAAACGGGAAGCGATTGAAACATTATCACATTGTTGAAAACAAAGACTATACTGATAGTCTTAAAATTTTAGAGTTAATCGTCAAGTCGAAAAACTAACCATCGATTCGTCGAGCTTGCGACGTTAAACAAAGCGCTTTCATGGGAGACAGCCCACCTTTTAACTTTAACTTTCTTTTACATTATTTTAAAATTAATGCTTTATTAAAAATTATTTTCTTTCTATTCTACGTTCATTTTTCAAAAATACTAACTCCATTTGTTTTAATAAATGATACTAACTTAAACTTCATTCTGATTTTAAAAACTTCCAGGGTACTAACCTCCTTTCTGACTTTAGAGATAGACTTTACTGATGATATGGTAGTTACTTTTAGGAGTAAGGATCAGCAGAGACTTTATGAGATTCTAGCACAGCGTGAGATGGGGTTCACCACTTTTTCGCATGATGCGACTCTGACTGTTCTAGGTATCAGGGAAAGTTTGCACTTTATGCTTCATCATATTGGTTAGGAAGATAACCTCACTAGCCGTACACCCACTTTCCGTAACCTGACTTTAGAGTTTCTGAGTTCCCTTCGCTATGAGCCCAGACTTGGATTAGGATTCAATAGAGGAAGAGCTTCATTCAGGCTGTTTGGATTCACTTACCGTTTCACCTCCCGTCAGCTAGCTGAGTTACTAGGATTTCCTAAAAGCATGGATGCTTTAATGTAAATAGATGATAAGTGCTTCCCTGATATCATAGTTGACTACTTTTGGAGTACTATCTCTGGTAAAGATCAGAATGATCTACGAGTCTCTTTAGAAATCTACAATCGCGCCATTAGGTATTTCCACATGATACTAGCTTTTACTCTTTTTGGAAAGCCTTTAGGCGATACCTCGATGACTAAGGAAGAGTTGTGCATCGTGATGTGTGTTTTCCAATCCAGACCAATTGTAGGAGTATTTTTCATGCTTTCTAGGATGGTCGTTATAGCCCAAGATACCTTTGGTCCTATCCTTATAGGTGGTCTAGTCACTAAGATCGCCCGTGCCCTGTCCTTAAGAGTAACACTAGCGAGATTGATTCCTTATGGAGGATTCAATTCCATGGACGTCGAGTTTTGCTTCAACAAAAGCCTGATCAGTAATTTTGATTCTCCGCCTTACCAACTTTTAGTGAACTATGAGCCTGTTCATCATTTTGTCTTACCTTGCATTAGGTTCACAAGTGTGCACAAGAAAGAAAACTAGTTATATGACTTGGAAGGACAAGGTGAAAACGATCCCGAGGAGGAAGAAAGTGATCTGATGACACCTCCTGGCTATCATGATATTGATGCTACACCGGATGAAGATGTACATATGGTTAACCACACTGCTGCTATTGAGACCTTTCGGAACGATGTTGTTGTACTTCATACTGACTTAGGGAGACTCCGAGAAGATTTCCACGGATTTATGGATTTAGTCATGGAAAATCTAGATAGTTTATATCAGCATTTTCAGCCCGTTCCTGCTCCAAAAAGTGGCTAACTGAAGACCTCTAGTTTAGATTTCTAACTCTTACATTTTGACAATGAGGACATCATCTAGTTTAAGTGTAGGGGGAGGAAATACTTAGTTAGGATTTCCTGTTTTTAGTATTTTTATTTTTCAGCATTTCAATTTTAGTATTTCAATTAGTTAGTATTTTAAATTTTCAGACAAATTTTAATTCAAAGTTTTTTTTCTTCTGGTTTTAATGAAGTTCAGCAGTTTTCCTTGTTCTGGTTTTTACTCTCCTCTGCTATATTTTATCTACTATATCCCTACTGTGTGTGTGCATTATAATTGTTGCTAATATTTGCTTCTAAGTACTGCTATTGTTAGAGATAAATCTTGCTGCACTGATGTATCTGCTTAAACATAATTTACACTGCTACCTATACTCTGCTATTGCTATAAATATTATACTGGTATAGGCTAGATTTAATTTATTATGGCTACTGAGTTTCATATGCACACCCAACTTTATACTTTGACTACCAGTCAAAGCTATTTATGTCAATTGATGATGGTTCAATAGAATAGCATGCACCATGGTCAAAAGCTTGAAAAGAATCTCTGCATTCAACCAACACACTGAGCACCACACAGAAGAGCAATTCTTTTTTCTACTTCACGCATGCATGCACCTTCCGACCGTCAGAGAGGGGTCCACGCCGTTCGTCGCAAGCCCCAAAGTGACGTTCGTCACTTCCTTAAATGCAGTAATGCATTATCTTTGTTCTCATTTCAATTTTTCCAGTGCTGTTCAAACTTCCTCCACTGAGTGCTCATTTACTCCAGTTTTCCTTTCATCTTCTTTCAACTCTCTCATTTATTTCCATTTACCACCCATTCAATTCATTTCCAACCTTCACATTCCTATAAATTTCACTGCAACAGAACCATAAACACCAACCCTTCTGCTACTTCTTTTACAATTTTTTTCATACTCTCTGCAGAGTAATTGCTATGGCCAACCTTAACCAACAAAACGAAGGAGAAGCCAAATTCCTAGGTGTTATTTTCCGGAATGGATAAGAGGATGAAATTCAACGCACGCGTTACCTAAGTTTCTCTCAGAGAGGGGTGGTGTCAACAGGATTCGCCCATATCGAAAGTTTGCAAAGTTTGGGGATGTTCGGCAACGGTGTGCGAATATTGCTCAATAAAACGGGTTTATCATTCGTAAGCACACTGAACTTGCCCACATACGAGGCGTTAACCTTGGAATTTCTAAGCTTATATATTTAAAACACACCCACCGACGCTTCTCACAATCTTATCGGAACCGCTACCTTTCGACTGTTTAACCAAGAGTACGTCATGAATCAAGACAACCTGAGTGCGATCTTTCAATTCACACATGTTGAGGGAGTCAATTATAGAATACCGCTTAAGCTTGACTGGCAAAGAACATCGAACGCTGTATGGCAACGAGTGTCCGGTAACGAAAATGTTGAAGGATAGAAAAACACTTAGAAAGGGGGGGATTGAATAAGTGTGACTTTAAATCTTGGACGATAAAAATAAATTGCACAATTATTTTTATCCTGGTTCGCTGTTAACGAAGCTACTCCAGTCCACCCCCGCAGAGATGATTTACCTCAACTGAGGATTTAATCCACTAATCGCACGGATTACAATGGTTTTCCACTTAGTCCGCAACTAAGTCTTCCAGAGTCTTCTGATCACAACTTGATCACTCCAGGAACAACTGCTTAGTTCACTCCTAAGACTTTTCTAGAGTCTACTGATCAACACGATCACTCTAGGCTTAGTTCACTCCTAAGACTTTCTCTAGAGTATTCTGATCAACCTGATCACTCTAGTTCCAAACTGCTCAGCCAACTGCCAAGACTTCCTAGAGTATACTGATCACACGATCACTCTAGTTCCTTACAACTTAATGTAATCTATTCAAGAGTTTACAAATGCTTCTTAAAAGCGATAATCACAATTGTGATATTTCTCTTACAGTTTAAGCTTAATCTCACTAAGATATTACAACAGCAATGTAGTGAGCTTTGATGAAGATGAAGATTCTGAGTTTTGATTTGAACAGAGTTTCAGCAAGTTAATTTGAATTGTATTGGTGCGAAATCGTTAACCTTGCTTCTCATCAGAACTTCATATTTATAGGCGTTGAGAAGATGACCGTTGAATGCATTTAATGCTTTGCGTGTTCCGTACAGCATCGCATTTAATGTTATACGCTTTTGTCAACTACCTCGAGCCTTGTTCACGCTGTGTCTACTGACGTAGCCTTTAGTAGCTTTAACGTTCCTTTTGTCAGTCAGCGTAGTCTGCCACGTGTACTTCCTTCTGATCTGATGTTTGTGAATACGACGTTTGAATATCATCAGAGTCAAACAGCTTGGTGCATAGCATCTTCTGATCTTCTGACCTTGAAGTGCTTCTGAGCGTGATACCATCTTCTGATCTTCAGTGCTTCTGATCTCATGTTCTTCTGATGCTTCCATAGACCCATGTTCTGATTCTGCTTCGACCATCTTCTGATGTCTTGCCAGACCATGTTCTGATGTTGCATGCTGAACCATTTGAGACACAACTTCTGAGCGCTGAATTATGCGTACTCTTTATATATTTCCTGAAAGGGAAATTGCATTGGATTAGAGTACCATATTATCTTAAGCAAAATTCATATTATTGTTATCATCAAAACTAAGATAATTGATAAGAACAAATCTTGTTCTAACAATCTCCCCCTTTTTGATGATGACAAAAACATATATAAATGATATGAATTTGCGATCAGAAAGAGTAGACGGCAAAAGACAAATTACACAGCTATAGCATAAGCATATGAATATGTCTCCCCCTGAGATTAACAATCTCCCCCTGAGATAAATAATCTCCCCCTGAAATAAATACTCGAAGAACTTTAATAAAAGACTTCCCTGATTATTTCGGTAGAGACGATCATATAAGCTTCTGTCTTCAGAGAATTCATAGCTTCTGACTTCTGCTTCCATTGGACAGCTTCAGAACTTGAATTTCTTTAGATCCTTAGAACACTCACAGCTTCTGATTCCTGCTTCCATCGTGGACAGCTTCAGAACTTGAATTTCTTTGATCTTCAGAACATTCACAGCTTCTGACTTCTGCTTCCATTCAGGACAGCTTCAGAACTTGAGTTTTCTGGATCTTCTAGAACATTCACATCTTCTGATTTCTGCTTCCCTCGGATAGCTTCAGAACTTTGAATGTCTACCAACATCACTTCATGATAGATTTGTATCAGAACATTGTTGAATGTACCAGAGCATCATCAGAGCATCTCTACATCCTGAAATGTTACAGAACAAAAACTAAACGACAAAAGTCAGCATGAACGAGTTAGAACATAAAATGTATGTTTGAACACATTATATGTATCAGAGCCATATAGGCTGAAATAATGTATCAGAGCAAATAATGTATCAGAGCCATAACATTATATGTATCAGAGCAAATAGAATTTTGTCAGAACAGGATAGACAATGATATTCAAATTCTATTATCAGTGCTTCTGATTCATTCTCCTTTCTTGCTTCTGATCTCTGAAGCTTGACAGCACCCAGCTTGCTTCAGTTTCCAAGAGCTTATTCCTTTTACAGAATAACACTTCTTATGGTTTTGCTTCTAGTGTTTGCTTCTGACGATTCACTTCACTTCTCTGTACCTGCAAAACACTTAAACCATATAGAACTTGCAGTTCTTGTTAGTGAATGTGTGGGAGCCTTTACCCAGCAACTGATAGATTTAATCAAATCATTTATCATTTATCTTCTCCCCCTTTTTGTCATAACATCAAAAAGAATATTTTAAAAAGATTCAGATGCAAAAGACAAATAGAATCACAGGAATGTAAACCAAAGAAACTTTTTCATTGATAAACAAAAAAGGTTTACAAGACAGGAATGCAGGAAAACAGATGCAACAAGGAAAGGAAACTACAAAGACCAAAAGACTAAGATCCTAGCCTACGCAAAATCCGCGCCAGAACATCATGAATCCCGTCAGTGCTTGTAGCTTGCCTTGTCATGAAGGAACGAAACTCAGCATTGGCTGCTTCTTGCGCGTCCAAACGAGAAGCCAGCATAGCTTGATTCTGATGAAGAGTTTCCAAGGTCTCCATCAGAGCTGAGGTTTCACCAGAAGAAGAAGAAGCACCAGTATTTCTGCCCAGAGGGACAGCAATCTCAGTAGGGTGATCTTCTGGAAGATCTTCAGCTTGTGCATCTCCCATTTCCTCATCTGAGTCTGACTCAGAAGGAGCCTTGGCATATTCTGGTTCAGGCAGCTCAGAAGTTCCATCTTCCAGTGCTTGAAGAATAGCTGCTAGGTTTGTTGGAGGAGTAGGACCAGCAACTTCAGCACGATAAACCACTACTGGAAAGACCATGTGAGGTGCTTTTTCAGAAGGGTTCATTCTGAACCAGTTGAACAGCCACTGAAAATCTCCAGTCAGCACAGGAAACCAGAGCACAGAAGACCGGGGTTTCCACACCACGATATCTCTGCAGAGATTTTCTTCTTCCAACTCATCTGCAGGTATCTTCTCTTCAAGAACGCTTCTGTTCCTGATGAGACAGTGGTGGCTGCTCTCACCAACTTCCAACCGGAGACCACGAACACCAGGAGCTTCATACATAATCCTTCTCTGAGTGTCTGTAGCCTTATCCAGAAAATCCTGACGAAAGGTATTCCAGAGGTTGTTTGTAGCATACTCATCCAGATGATTAAGGTGAGCAGCACCTAGAATCTCCAACCAGCCATTTACATCAGCATGTAAAAGCTCCAGATATGTTTGAGTGGTAGGGGTTGGAGGGTTGACAGTGAACCTTGAGTCGGGAAGAACAACACTATAGGGATTAGGTGTTCTGGTGGGAAAAGGGTATGAGAGGGATGAAGAAATATCTGATGGAAGGGTTAAAGGAGAGGAGATATCAGATGGTGAAAAAGGTGATTCCGAGAGGATGAATGAGGAGGAAGAGGTGGTGGAGGTCTTTGAAGAGGGAGGTGATTGACGAGAACCGTCAAGGGGTTGATATACTTTGAGAGGGTCATAGGAGATCCTAACTCTTTTAGGTTTGGTTTCTGGTTCAGCAGATGCCTTTCTCTTTTGTTTCCTATCATTGTCTTGATTCCCAGAGCTTGACGATGGATTCATGATGAACTTTCAGATATTGGAAACTGCTAGGGTTTATGATATGAAAAGAGAGAGAGATGAAAAAGAAACCGAATGCAGAGAGAGAGAAATATGAGAGGGAAAAGAAACGTTTGAAGAGTATAAAAAGAAAACTGAAAGAGAGTAAATGATGAAAAGCATTTAATGTTACGTGACATGAGGAGAGATAATAATGACAAAAGACGTGATTTGCACAGTTACCTAAGTAGACGTCCCCTCAACTGCACGCACGCTTGTCCAGGAATAGTGAACACGTGTTTACCATCTGGATAGCCAGTTACAGCTGTTTTGCTTTTAGAGAGATTCTGAATCAACTTAGACAGTAAGAATTTCTCATCTTCTCATTCTGAACTTGTTTCTGAAGACCCATTTTGTGCCAATTATATTAAATCCATCTGGTCTAGGAACAAGATCCCAAACATCATTCCTTGTAAACTGATTTAGTTCTTCTTGCATAGCAATTATCCAGTCTGGATCTTCTAGAGCATGATCAACAGAAGTTGGCTCGATCAAAGATACAAGACCTAATTGACAGTCTGCATTGTTCTTAAGGAATGCTCTTGTTCTGATTGGATCATCCTTCTTTCCAAGAATGACATTTTCTGAATGACCAGAGATGAGTCTGGATGATCTTCTGACAGATGGTTCTTCAGATATGCTTAGATCCTCCAGAGAAGCTGATACTTGATCTTCAGATTCCTTGCTTCTGAGAAGCTCTGCTTCTGATGCGTTGCTTCTTGGCTCAACAACTTCTGATATGTCAATATCATAACCTGCAAAATTATCAACCTGCTTTGGTTTTTCAGAACCAAGCTTATCATCAAACCTGATATTGATTGATTCTTCCACAACCAATGTTTCAGTATTGTATACTCTGTAGCCTTTTGAGCGTTCAGAATATCCAAGAAGGAAACATTTTTGTGCTTTGGAATCAAACTTACCAAGATGATCTTTAGTGTTCAGAATAAAGCATACACATCCAAAAGGATGGAAATATGAAATGTTGGGCTTTCTATTCTTCCACAATTCATAGGGAGTCTTATTTAGAATAGGTCTGATAGAGATTCTATTCTGAATATAACATGCAGTGTTTATTGCTTCTGCCCAGAAATGCTTAGCCATATTGGTTTCATTGATCATGGTTCTGGCCATTTCTTGCAGAGTCCTATTCTTTCGTTCTACAACCCCATTTTGCTGTGGAGTTCTAGGACAAGAGAAATCATGGGCAATACCATTTTCTTTGAAGAACTCTTCAAAGGATCTGTTCTCAAATTCACCACCATGATCACTTCTGACCTTTATGATTTTACACTCTTTTTCAGATTGAATCTGAATGCAGAAATCAAAGAACACTGAATGAGTCTCATCCTTGTGTTTCAAGAATTTTACCCAAGTCCAGCGACTATAATCATCTACGATGACTAATCCATATTTCTTTCCTCTGACAGATGCTGTTTTGACTGGTCCAAACAGATCAATGTGCAAGAGTTCTAAAGGCCTTGAGGTAGAAACAACATTCTTAGACTTGAATGCAGGTTTGGAGAACTTGCCCTTCTGACATGCTTCACAAAGAGCATCTGATTGGAATTTCAGATTAGGGAGTCCTCTGACCAGATTCAGTTTGTTAATCTGAGAAATCTTTCTCAAACTAGCATGACCTAATCTTCTGTGCCAGACCCACTGCTCTTCAGAAACAGACATAAGACAAGTCACCTTCTGACTCATAAGATCTTGCAGATCTGTCTTATAAATGTTGTTCTTCCTTTTGCCTGTAAATAGGATTGAGCCATCCTTCTGATTTACAGCCTTGCAGGACTCTTGATTGAAGATTATATCATAACCATTGTCACTTAATTGACTGATAGATAAGAGGTTATGAGTTAAACCTTCTACAAGAAGTACATTAGAAATGGAAGGAGAGTTACCAGACTTTATAGTTCCAGAGCCAATTATCTTGCCCTTCTGATCTCCTCCGAACTTGACTTCTCCTCCAGACTTAAGCACCAGGTCTTGGAACATAGACCTTCTTCCTGTCATGTGTCGCGAGCATCCAGAGTCCAGGTACCATGACATGTTGTGCTTTGTCCTTCTTGCAGCCAAGGATATCTGCAATAGGAATAATCTTATCCTTAGGTACCCACATTTTCTTGGGTCCTTTCTTGTTAGATTTTCTCAAGTTCTGATTGAACTTGGGTTTTACATTATAAGCAATAGGAGGAACAGCATGATAATTCTTAATGTGAGTTTCATGATATTTCCTAGGTTGTGTCACATGCTTCTTAGTGTGTGTAATGTGAAAACTTTGAGCATGTGAAGTGTGCCTAATATCATGTGAGTGGCCATACTTGAACTGATCATACAATGGCTTGTATGTAATTTTCATTTCATCAACAGGTTCAAGTTTGTATGGGGTTTCACCCTCAAAACCAATGCCTACTCTTTTGTTTCCAGACACAGCATATATCATAGAAGCTAGCTGACTTCTGCCAATACTTCTAGATAAGAACTTCCTGAAACTTAAATCATATTCTTTCAGAATATGGTTTAGACTAGGAGTGGATTTTTCCGAATCAGAAGGAGATCCAACATCATTGGATAATTTTAAAAGTTTTTCTTTTAATTCAGAATTTTCCAACTCAAGCTTCTTTGTTTCAAATTCAAATTGCTTTTTCAGCTTTTTGTATTTGAGACTAATTTGAGACTTGAGTTCCAGAAGTTCAGTTAGACCGGAAACTAACTCATCTCTAGTAAGTTCAGAAAATACCTCTTCAGAATCTGATTCTGATGTAGATTCTGATCCATCATCTTCTGTCGCCATCAGCGCACAGTTAGCCTGCTCATCTTCTGAATCATCTTCTGACTCATCCCAGGTTGCCATAAGACCTTTCTTCTTATGAAACTTCTTCTTGGGACTTTCCTTCTGAAGATTTGGACATTCATTCTTGTAGTGTCCAGGCTCATTGCATTCATAGCACATGACCTTCTTCTTGTCAAATCTTCTTTCATCAGAAGATTCTCCACGTTCAAATTTCCTTGAACTTCTGAAGCCTCTGAACTTCCTTTGCTTGGTCTTCCAGAGTTGATTTAGCCTTCTGGAAATCAGGGACAGTTCATCTTTTTCTTCAGATTCTGATTCTTCAGGATCTTCTTCTCTAGCCTGAAAAGCGTTAGTGCATTTCTTGATATTGGATTTTAATGCAATAGACTTACCTTTCTTTTGAGGCTCATTTGCGTCCAGCTCAATTTCATGGCTTCTCAAGGCACTTATCAGCTCTTCCAGAGAAACTTCATTCAGATTCTTTGCAATCTTGAATGCAGTCACCATAGGACCCCATCTTCTGGGTAAGCTTCTGATGATCTTCTTCACATGATCAGCCTTGGTGTATCCTTTGTCAAGAACTCTCAATCCAGCTGTCAGAGTTTGAAATCTCGAAAACATCTTTTCAATGTCTTCATCATCCTCCATCTTGAAGGCTTCATACTTCTGGATTAAGGCAAGAGCTTTTGTCTCCTTGACTTGAGCATTTCCTTCATGAGTCATTTTCAAGGACTCATATATGTCATAGGCCGTTTCCCTGTTAGATATCTTCTCATACTCAGCATGAGAGATAGCATTCAGCAAAACAGTTCTACATTTATGATGATTCCTGAAAAGCTTCTTTTGATCATCATTCATTTCTTGCCTTGACAGCTTCACGCCTCTGGCATTTACTGGATGTTTGTAACCATCCATCAGAAGATCCCATAGATCACCATCTAGACCCAGAAAGTAACTTTCCAGTTTATCTTTCCAGTATTCAAAGTTTTCACCATCAAATACCGGCGGTCTAGTATAACCATTGTTACCGTTGTATTGCTCAGCAGAGCCAGATGTAGATGTAGTCTTTTCACTTTCATCAACCATCTTTTAAATGAAGCGTTTTTCTCTTCCTGAATCTTTTCTAAACACGGTTAAGTGCTTGCACCTTAGAACCGGCGCTCTGATACCAATTGAAGGATAGAAAAACACTTAGAAAGGGGGGGATTGAATAAGTGTGACTTTAAATCTTGGACGATAAAAAAAAATTGCACAATTATTTTTATCCTGGTTCGCTGTTAACGAAGCTACTCCAGTCCACCCCCGCAGAGATGATTTACCTCAACTGAGGATTTAATCCACTAATCGCACGGATTATAATGGTTTTCCACTTAGTCCGCAACTAAGTCTTCCAGAGTCTTCTGATCACAACTTGATCACTCCAGGAACAACTGCTTAGTTCACTCCTAAGACTTTTCTAGAGTCTACTGATCAACACGATCACTCTAGGCTTAGTTCACTCCTAAGACTTTCTCTAGAGTATTCTGATCAACCTGATCACTCTAGTTACAAACTGCTCAGCCAACTGCCAAGACTTCCTAGAGTATACTGATCACACGATCACTCTAGTTCCTTACAACTTAATGTAATCTATTCAAGAGTTTACAAATGCTTCTTAAAAGCGATAATCACAACTGTGATATTTCTCTTACAGTTTAAGCTTAATCTCACTAAGATATTACAACAGCAATGTAGTGAGCTTTGATGAAGATGAAGATTCTGAGTTTTGATTTGAACAGAGTTTCAGCAAGTTAATTTGAATTGTATTGGTGCGAAATCGTTAACCTTGCTTCTCATCAGAACTTCATATTTATAGGCGTTGAGAAGATGACCGTTGAATGCATTTAATGCTTTGCGTGTTCCGTACAGCATCGCATTTAATGTTATACGCTTTTGTCAACTACCTCGAGCCTTGTTCACGCTGTGTCTACTGACGTAGCCTTTAGTAGCTTTAACGTTCCTTTTGTCAGTCAGCGTAGTCTGCCACGTGTACTTCCTTCTGATCTGATGTTTGTGAATACGACGTTTGAATATCATCAGAGTCAAACAGCTTGGTGCATAGCATCTTCTGATCTTCTGACCTTGAAGTGCTTCTGAGCGTGATACCATCTTCTGATCTTCAGTGCTTCTGATCTCATGTTCTTCTGATGCTTCCATAGACCCATGTTCTGATTCTGCTTCGACCATCTTCTGATGTCTTGCCAGACCATGTTCTGATGTTGCATGCTGAACCATTTGAGACACAACTTCTGAGCGCTGAATTATGCGTACTCTTTATATATTTCCTGAAAGGGAAATTGCATTGGATTAGAGTACCATATTATCTTAAGCAAAATTCATATTATTGTTATCATCAAAACTAAGATAATTGATAAGAACAAATCTTGTTCTAACAAATGTCACTCCCGACATGCGTTTTTCTTCTCAATTTCATAAGCTGGTCATGCGTTACTTCCACCGCATCTTAGCCAACACGATCTTCGGAAGGACCAAAAGCAACAAAGTCAATGCCAAGGAGTTATACTTCTTTTATTGTGCTTTTGCCAACCATTGGATCAACGCCAGTACTTTCCTCATGTCTCACATTCAATCTCTCGTGTCAACAGAGGGAAACACACCATTTTGTGTAGGATGGCTTGTTACCGGTATAGCTCGAGCCTTGGATCTAAACGAAATACTATAAGATCAACAACTGGAGAGCTAGTCACCTCATCAAGGCAAGACACGACGGAAGATTCAACCTCATGGTACGAACCAAGGAAGTTCGCAGTGTTATATTGCCGAACAACGAGATCACCAGGATAGACCGCAGAAACAACTGGCTCTATGATCTTGACGCACCTGCTCTTGGTGAGAACATACAAGATAATCAGAACAATGAAGATAATGTTGATGAAATCGAACAGGAAATGGATCAACAAGGGCCTCAGCCTGACGAAGACCCCTAACCCAATCCTGAAAATGTTGCTGGATTATCTGGACATCAACCCCAAAGAAGGAATCACCATGTCACAGTGGATGACGTATATATATATATATATATATATAGAGAGAGAGAGAGAGAGAGATGATACACAACCATGAGGAGGAAACTCAGTGTCATCAGAGGATTGAAGTGGGGCAGAGCGAAATGATGATGCTGATGCGTCAAATGCAAATGGATCAACACGATCATGCATATTGGAATAATCAAAGCATTCCAAACCTCACGGAGGAAATGTATTGTTTGACATACCGTATTAAAGGCTTACATGAATATGTGTATCATGTTGGGATAGTTCCGCCTAGAGACGGAGATGAAGGACGAAGGGGAGGTAGAGCACGTACCAGAGGCCGAGCGCGAGGAAGAGGAAAAGAGGGTTGAGTATTTATGATTTCTACCACACAAAGTCGCATTGAGGACAACACAAAGTTTAAGTGTGGGGGAGGAAGCTTGCTTCTTTTCTTTGTATTTTCAGTAGATTTAAATTTCCAGTATTTATTTCTATTATTTCTAGTTATTACCCTAAAAAAATATTTTACCTTTCTGTCATTTCTATCCATGTACTTTAAGTTCAATATATGCGAGTATCTTTCCGTTTGTCGAATTCTCCATCTACTTGAACCATAAATTCTTTTTATATGCATAGCCTGACACGCTCGAAAAGTACAAGGATACACAATTTAATGATATGTTAGAAACTGAAGCACTATTAAACAAAATTGCTTTAGTTTTGACACTCTTGAACCCTGAATTATGAAAGATCAGTTTGAGTACCTATTATCCCAAATCTATAACCTCTATCTTTAAAGTATCTTCGAGTAGTTTATTCAGCAGTCGACACCGTCTTAAACATCAACTACGTGGAAAGCTGATGAATATAAGTGAATGATCCTGAAAAATTTTCAGTAAAAAAATTAAAAGATTACACTAACTTAGCTAGGAGACCCTCACCCGGTCATTTAACCCAAAGGATGTGTATCTCGCGGATTACAGTAAAGAAGCCTATTGTCGGTTGGTTCAAAAGTATCTGGTATTGAACTTGGTAGGGTGAATTACGGTTCGATCCCCCGCAGCTTACAATTGGTAAAAGAAGTGGGTGCCACAAAAATGTGGCAGAGCCCATGTTAATAAGGATCAGAATCACTAACCGGTTACTCTACTATGCGCGTGTGAAGATAAAGCGCTTAATGCGATTGCGCTCGAATGAAAATAGGTACAATTTAGCGAAAGGATCTAGATGAGCTATAATAGAATGATTCAGATTGGTTTGCATAAGTTGGAGTTCTCTAGTGTCACCACTGTGTCTCTGGTGTTCATATTAAACTTCTATATCTCTAGCAAAGTTTCACTGCGGCTGCGTACGGATCGAGATGATTGTCATGCATATGTAAAACCTTTTTCTATGATTTTTTACTTGAGGGTAAGCAAAGTTCAAGTGTAGGGGAGTTTGACAACACGAAAACGTATCGTATATATAGCTTAATTTACATGCATTATTTTCCTATTTTATTTCGGTTATATTATTTTATTTCGTATTATGCCGGTATTTCTGTTTTGTTTCAGGTATTTAATAAATGAAGGCTTGCAAAACAAAATAATAAAAACATGAGCCAAAATAAAGAGAAAAATATTAAAAAGGGGTGCTTAATTGATGGGGGGCGCAAACAAGAAGAAACAGGCCTACTGACCAAGCAGCCCAGGAAGGAGGATGCACGTCACCAAGTGGCCCACGACGAGTGGCAACCACCAAGCCACGCCGATCGTCGCCTTCCCCCTCCTGCCGAACGGCATGCCCCATTAATTATAGTGTGTGACGTGAGTCACACACTCACGCCCAGAAGAGAACGTCGTCTATCCTATATTTTCTCCGCCTATTTTTCCTCCGTAAAGCAAACACTGAGACAAAACAATTCAAGATTCAAGAACCAAATCCAACCTAAATGCCACTCTATAAATACTGAGCAAGATTTGAAGAACAGGGGACGAAGCTTTTAACCTACTGCCGTCAAATTTACTTTCTCTGCAATTTAATTTCCAGCTCTGTTTGTTTCTTCCCAACCAATTCTCTGCAATAGATTTCCACACCGGAAATACTATTGCATTTCAATTTTCCTTTCAACTTCAAAATTCGTTTTTAGTTTTAGGAGTAGATTTTGTTTCAGCAAATTGTTTATGTTCCGGATTCAAGATTTGGTACTACCAGACTATACTTTCAGTTCTGCAATTTAATTCAAGTTTTTATTTTCAGTATTAATTATTGTTTATTATTTATGTTGTATTGTCAATTTATGTCTGGAATACTATTTACCCGCTATATCTGTTCTGATCCGTTAATTAAAATAATATTCGACTAAATATTTATTACCGGTATGTAAGGTCATATAACTGAGGGAATATAGTAATGCTTTCGACGTAATTTATTAATGAAAATTTATTTATCTGGTTATAATTTCTAATACTTAATTTAACCGTTTTGTAACGACAGTTAAAAACGATAAAAGTTAATATCAATTAAAATGGGTGTTTGAGATTTTAACTGGATAGTGGGAATTAAGCATTAACCTTAAATACAGCGAGAGCGCTTTAAGGTTAATTAGTTTTCATTTGTTTTCAAAAAATATTTTAAACTTTAATTGATACAGCGAGAGCGCTCACTTAGGTTTAATAATAAGATCATAATCAATAAACACGAGAGTGTGAGAGGAAGGTTTTTAAACTAATAATTTCTACAAAAAAGTACTTTAAATTACGATTCGCGTTGATAGTTTACTAGATCCCCGACGTCCGACCATTACATACCGGTATAATTCTCTCTTGATTTAATTTAATTCTATTTCCCTATTTCCCCCGTCTGATCCTAATTAATCAGATATTAGCCTTAGATTTACGTAGTAACGATTAAATACATTAGGTCGATTCTTAGTCCTATGGGTTCGATAATCTTTAAAGCTACGCGATAGACTGTGCACTTGCAGTCATAATCACAGACATACCCACTATTGTCGCGACTATCCGTTACCCCTAAATCTTCCTGTGGAGGAGGGTGACAACACTGATGATGAGTACGATTTCTGTATGCAGTCACCACCCCACTTTACACCATCACACACTACACCCTTTCTCTCCAACCCACCTGCAAGTACCGCTCCTGGCTTCTATATCACTAAGGATATATGGAGAGAGCACATTGCCCGAGAGGAGAGACGGGAAGCCCTCCTTTTGTCAATGCAGCTGCAAATTACCGATAACATAGCCTTTATGCAAGCTTCTCACACAAAATGTTGCTTCATTGTGTACCATCATAGAGACACAACTTTCCTTCCAGACTCATCAGCACCAACATCAATCCGGTTTTGCGAGACACTTCACTTTGATGGAGGCCTCTCAAGGCACCCTGATAGGTAGGACTCGTCAGCTGCAGGAAGCTAACGCCGCTCTTTCTGAAAGAGTCGATCGACTTGAGATCTCCCAGGGCAGGCGTCGTAGCAGAAGTCATCGTTCCGATCTTCCCACTCAGGACGGCGATGGTACCAGTGGTCCACACTAGCGTCTTCCAGGTTACTCATTCCTGCTCTTTTATTGGAACATTGGAGACAATGTCTGGAATAAGTGTGGGAGGAGATTTTTATCGCTTTCTTTTTATTTATTTCTTTATTTAGTACCTTAGTTTTTTTCTTTGTTTTGTTTGTTGTTTAGTTCCCAATAAATACATGTGCTTAGCGAGTCTTTTTGGGTAGTGTACCTTTATTTTCCCCACCTTTTAGCCTTACAAAACAAAATTGTGAAAGAATACAGTGTTTATCTTGGGTACTCTTTTTGAAAAATCGATATCGTTTTAGCATCATAGCCTTGTAAATATTAAACTTAATTCCATTTCCCATTTTGCTATGTGTCATACCCCAAATTTGTCCTACCCTTTATTTCTAACTGGCTTAGACTTCGCATCTCATCTGCATACCTCCATTAGGACATTAACATGACTCACGCATTCATTAATCAATAATCTGGCAAGGGATCAGGACTCATGAAAGGAGCTAGGTTTTCCTGAATTAGGGTGTCACCACCTTAAACTCAAGGCTTTGATTGAAGGGTACAAGCTTGCAAATCATCTGATCTCCCAAATCAGGGTTCCTGACCAAAGTCAACGCAGTTGACCTTTTTGGTCAAAATTTAATCAGGAGATGATTTGATAGGGTGAGAAGGAATGAGGCTCAGGTGAGGGTGTGCAACTGATTTTCTTTGGTTGATGGTTGATTAGAAGTGGAATCGGGGATCGATTAATCAAAAAATTCATCTGAAGTTGAAAAAGTCAAACAGTTTTTTTGGTCAAAATCAAGGTCAACTGTCCAATATTGACTTTTGGTGAAAAATCGGTCAAAGAAAAGTCAATGGAAATAAATAAAATCAAGAAAATGCAAAAGCTACCAAAATTGGAAAGGTAGGTAAAATGGGAAATTTCTAAAAGAGGAAAGTTCTAATACTTAGAATTTTTTTAAGAGTTTAAGATTGGATGAGCAGTCAACTTCGTGCCATAATTACACGTGTCAAAATGCATTATTTCAGAAAAGCTCAACATCAATATTGCTCATCTCATGGAAAGGGACAACTTTGTAGTTGGGAAAATTCTCATTGGAAGCCTGGATGAAGAGATATGAAGCTAGGAAGTTGGAGGAATCCCATATGTTCAAGTCCTGCTGCTGGGCATTTTTCTAGGGCACGCGTGAACATTTCCACAAACAGTTGGCACGCCAAATCTAAGGATGATTCTAGGGAATTGTAGATATCTCTGTGAGCCAATATCAACACCAATCCATCCTCCTCCATGTACCTTTTCGAAAGGAACAAGATTTAAAGACTTTGGGCACATGTGGAGTAAGATACAAAGCCCCAAAGTCTTTCCCTCACAAGGTTGTAGCGAGTCAGGATGCTGGGCAGAATTGTTGGGCACATGCAGGCAATTCACCAAACAGTTGGTGTGCCATGTTTGAAGTAAATTTCAGAGAAGTGTAAGCATCCCATGGATACAAACCCAATGTTACCCTCTTCTATCACACGCCCGCTATCCAATTAACTGAAGATCTCTAATTTTGGTCACGTGGTTGCTGAGATACAAAGGCCTAAAGTCACATCCTCACTAAGCTACATGTCGACCAAGGCACGGGCCAGTTTCACATCATGCGTGCGTATGAATTTGACAATGATGACACCATGAGTTCTTGGACATTTTCCTTACACTTCAGAGCCTTATTTCGAAAGACCTCCAACTGGAAACTTGCTCCTCTCTATCTCCTCTTCACAATGAACTTGAGCATAGAAGCTGAGGTACCAGAGAACAAAGTAGGACACCAAGTGAGTTTTGTGAATAGTCCTTGGAATCAGGAAGGTGCTAGAAAATCCCTTGCAGCAATACCAGGGCACGCGTGCAGCACAAGTGAGCATTTCCATGAAATTCCATGCAAAGTCTACACAAGCAAGGCTGTTGTAAAGAAGCTGCATTACTTATTTTGGCCAAACAAGACTTTGCATGCGTAAAGCAATATAGAAGATTACTCAAATCACATACTCCTTGTTCACTAATCATGAAGAGAAACATTGGCTGCACACAGCACCACAATAAGCTACCCATACACTCCATATATAAAAGCTAAAACCCTCACAAATTCGGAGGACACACTTCATTTCATTTTTTTTCAGTTTCAAACTCTCTTCTCTCTTCACTCTCCCAACTCACTCCACCATAACCACCCTAACCACCATAACTACCACCATCACATTCACCCTCACTTCATCTTCTTCATATAACCACCTCCAATTGTCATAACAAACTCCAACTACCACCTTAAAAAATCTAATAAATATCGACAAGGATCATACCGCTATTATTTTCCATAGTAGGAAAGAAATGATTGGGGCGTAGGCCCCGATGTATGTTCTTTTCTACTTAGCGGGAGAGAAATGATTGAGGTGTAGGCCTCGGTGTATTTCTTAACCGCTATTTAGAAAAACGATTGAGGTGTAGGCCTTGATGTGCGTTCTCTAAATATTCAAAAAAAACTCTTTTTGTATGATCTAAGTCACAAACAAATTCCCTTAAAAAAACCAATCAAAAACACTTAAAACACTTAATAAATGTTCAGATTTAAAACAAAGTAAGGAAGTGATGCGAAGCCTTGTAGTGGGTTTTCGTCATCATGGAATTACCCTAAAAGACACAAACCAATTTCTCTTTTTCTTCTTTCTAAGGGCAATGTTATTTCCGCTCGAACGCATCGTAGGTCTTCCCCTTATGCAAGAGCGTGAACGTTAACTCCGCCCAACTAAAAAACACAAAAACAAACAGAAAATCGTGAGCCGAGCTACGGTAACTCTGATTCCTGAAAAGGATACGTTTGCAGCGGGGTAGGGCCCGTGCGAGTACAATTCTTTATTTTCCCTACATTTTGCATTCATTTGCATATAGACATAGACATAGTACACACCCTTTAGATAGAAACAAACATAGGTGGATACCATCGAGTACGACGGGCGCGAGGGGTGCTAGTACCTTCCCCTTGCGTAACCGACTCCCGTACCTAGATTCTCTGGTCGCAAGACCTTGTTCTTACCCTTTGTTAGGTTTTCTGATATTCCTTTCCCTTATGGGATAAATATATTGGTGGCGACTCTGTTCATTTTTCGCGAGCGTGCGACAGCTGGCGACTCTGCTGGGGATGTTGATAGACCTGTGCTGGTCCATTCTTAGTGAGTCGATCCTAGCCTTTGTTTGTTTCGTTTTATTGGGTGTTTCTTTGTTTATTTATATGTGTACATCCTGTATATATGCTTGTATATCATGTCTATTTCCTGTTTGCATATCAGGTTTACTTTCTGCATGCATCTGGACTATATTATGGGTCCCCGTGGGGGCCACATATTTTCTCTCTGTTTGCAGGTTGGGTGGGATGATTCTATGAGGTAAAAGGCCCAATACCCAGGCCATGAGTGATACCTTAGGAACTAGGAATAGAGTGGCCATGACGGACAGAAGATGTATGTCTGATTGATCCGATCATGTATCCACGGACAGAGCTTGGTTTAAAGAGGCAATATCGTATGATTACGCCTACTTTCAATCCTCTGTTGGCTTTTTCGACCTACCCTGACCTAGATTCACCTGTGAGTGGGGAGGGATATACATGACAGGTACCGTTGGTGACTATTTTGTTCTGATGGTGACTACTGTTCTTATGGTTATGTGGTACCTATGTCGGACCTTTGATCTCATGACATCTGACCTATATCAGTTATTCAGAGGATTGTACGGTGGTTACTAAGATTATATGGACCTTGATCCCATATTGTTGCATAACATAACATCATTGCTTTATCCACTTCATTTATTGGGGGCCCTAAAGTCTATTTCAAAAAAAAAAAGGAGAAAATGAAAAAGGAAATAGAAAAGCAAAAAAGAAAAGAAAAGATACTCTATACAAAAAAAAAGCCTTGATGTAAGAAGAAAAAAAAACAAAAGTGTGTGAAAGGACTTTAGGATCCCTCGAAAATGAAACATTGCATTCATATCATCATGCATTTCATGGTTCCGCATCAGAAACTTATTGGGGTCTGTCATACCCCAAAATTTGCCCACACAATTTCTCTTACACAAATTCATATCAACACACAAAGCTTCCAGACACTTTCCCCTACACAAAGGCTCTGAACTAGGGTTTGGTTCTTTCAAAGGAAAATCACTGAATCAATGGCTCCAAGACATCTCATATGGCTCAATGTATCCCAAATTACTTCCATGACAAGTATCAAGGCATATCTCAAAGCTCTGGTTACTCAAAAGTTCAGAAAGTCAACAGTCGACTGGTTGACCTAAAAAGTCAACTGTGGTCAAAGCAAAGTCAAAACTCCTGATTTTTTGTCAAAATCCTCATATTGAAGTATCATTCACCATTTGATCAAGAATTGATCATGGTTCATTAAGGAAAGATCAAAAATCAACAATTTAAAAAAGTTTCTAAATTAGGGTTTTGTATAGGAAAAGTCGACTGAACTTTGACCAGCCATAACTCTCACATGGAGCATCAGAAATTTCCCATCCAAAGCTCATTTTGAAGGAAATTGAATTCTCTACAAAATTGTCTCTCACATGCCAAGTCCAAAAATACTTCATTTAAGAGATATGGACTAAAACATTATAGGTCCTTTTCAAAAGTCAACAAAAAGACACTTTTTCAAAAGGACATAAAATGAGAATGGAAAATGATTTTGATATGATACCAAAGACAATGGTTAGAGGACTCTCCGAGGTTTCTAAAAAATCCTAGAACACCTCCATACAACAAAAATTGAGAGAGATAGGCCTTGGCAAAGTTGGACTATTTTGTTGGGAAAAATGTGAAGGAATTTGAAGTTTTTTGCAAATGGGCCCAAATTATTTTGGTTCAATCTTGATTCCCAAGTATCCAAAGACCCAAAATCTATTTCCCACGAAATTATTTGATTTATGTGATTTATTATGAATTTTTAATTCATTTAAAAATGATTAAAATCAAGTAAATTACTAAAAAATCAAATATTTTATAAAAGATGTCAGCAAATATTCTCCAAAATCAATCAATTTTCGTACAGTTGGTAAATGGGAATAGATTGATTCAATTAAGGCAAAATTAGAAAGATTTTATGGCATATTTCAATCAAATTTTCCAAACAACAATTATCAAGATTTGATGGGATTTTGTTCAATTTTATTGACCTAAAATAGTCTCCTATAAGTAGCAAAGCCATTCAGATGCAAGGGTTACGAATTCAGCAACCACAAGAACCCTAATTCGAGCACCAATCTTGAAGAAGAAATTCAAATCGCTTTTTGGAATTGGAGGCGTTTCAAAGAGTCTAAAGCATTCCAACACACTCACCGGACAATTCTGAAGGTGTCTCGATCATTCACAACAAATCACACGCTCAAAATCACCCTCGTTTGCTCACGGTTTGTCAAAACTTAAATTGAATCGATTCTGTAAATTCATGCATCCATACACACAATTCATTGCATATTCTTGTTTAGAATAGATTGTTTATCGTTTCTGGATAATTTGGCACGTTATTGTATTGTTACGAGCATGATGCCATGTTAGGGCATAAAGCTCCAATTTGGGGTTTTTGTGTGCAAGCAAAATCAGGTCCATTACTGCATTCGCAAGGATCAGACGAACGCAATGGTAAGGGTGCGCCAAATTTATATGGTGATATTGTCCTATTCGCTATTTTTCCAAATTCGTACACAGGGTCTTTTACAGCGCCTCGAACCAAAAAGCGCTGTAAAAGGGGTAGTTTCAGAAATCTGGAGGTTGAAGATGAGGCGTGTCACATCCTCATTCGTCCAATTCGCGCGCGCGTTTGTTTTTAAACAGACAGGTAGGATGCGTTAAGACGTACGTCCGTATGGTGTTCCTCCTCACATCCCACCATCAGATCATGCTGGCAGTAGATCCAACGCATCCACGAGCGAGGATGCATCATGTACTCTCACGCACGCGCAGCACTGGATAAAAGCTAAGTAATTTCTAATTTTTTTTTATTTTTTATTGCACAACCTTTTATTTTTATATATATATATATATATATATATATATATATATATATATATATATATATATATATATATATATATATATATATGCTTATTTTTTTTATTTTTTATTTTAAATTTGTTTTATACATAAAGACAATAAAAAAATTATGCAAAAAGTTTATAAAATCTTTTTATGTTATTTATCTAATTTATTTAATTGTTTCTTTTTTTTTTAAATATTTAAATGACTTGATTATTTTACCTTTAAATCTTTTAAAATTCATATGTATTTTATTTTAATACCAAAAATTCCAAAAAAATTGTTTTTGCGCTCGATTTAATTTTCTCATCCCGATTTAATTAATTAGGTCGCAAGACCAATAATTAATTAAATCGATTTATCATTATATTCCGTTTGAATCTTAACCAGGATTTATTCTACGCTGAAAATATTTTCTTTCTTTTGTGCCTTGCCTTTTCAGGGTTATCGACATGGTTCACTCCGACAACGCGCCTGATCAAAAAAACCAGAGCTAAGTATCTTATCTTTAAAGCCTATTTTATTTTCTTTTAAAAATCAGGGGTTTGTCTTGCCTTCACTATTTCTGCCTTTGTCTTTTTCAGGGTTACCCCCGAGGTTTTCCGCCAACCATATCAGATCAAATTTGAAGCTAAGTGCCTTTTATTATTATTTTATTTATTAATTTTATTATTCTTTTTACCTTTATGGTTAATAAAGTTCGCCTTCGAACGGATAATGCACTCACACTCTGTTTTATGTCTCTTCTTTTGCCTTTTCAGGGATTGTCAACTGTCAAAGCTACGTCGTTGGTAACCCTAAACCCTATTTTATTTTATGTCTTTTATTATTACTTGTACCAACCCTGTTGGGATCCGCTGGTTTCATTCTCCCCCTTCCCTATATTGCCTTTTATTGTTTTATATACTGCGTGGTTAGTAATTTAGGGAGTGCAAATTTAAACTGGATTAGAGTCACTAATTTACAAGATAAATAACTGAATTGAACCACATGATTGTTGCACACACGCACTCTTTTGGGGTAACCTCTCTGTTGCCTTGTTGCCTGTTGCCTTGTTGCCTGTTGCCTTTGTGTTTTTTGCAGAATAAGCCATGTCCCTCGAATACGAGGATACCTCAGCCATGCTGCCTCGATAAATAAAGGTCATGCGACCCTAAATGATGATGCCTTCGATACACAAATATGACCTCGACCCTCAGAAGTTGCCTACGGAAAAGGCTGAGGTATCCTCTGGTTGCCTACGAATAAGGCTTATTCTGATCCTTACCTTAGACTACCTGCCCTTCTATGGCATGGGACAGTCTTATGGCAAAGGATGTTTCGACGACCCTTTAACCTCCAAATGAAAGGCTTCCTGCCCTCTTATGGCAAGGATAGACCCTTTCCCCTGAAAGGCTAAAAGAGACCTATCATCTAAGTTTAAGGTAATTGCTTTTAATTGTCTTGCTCTGGCTAAAGTTTTTTTATATTCTTTCTCATAAACCATCAAAAGGGCTATGCTCATTTACGAGCTAAAGTCCCTATTCTTTTTCTTCTACATTTCTGAAACAAAAAGAGCAAAGCAATTAAGAGCCCATGGAAAACCATGGATGCAAAGGGTGCCTTACACCTTCCCTTTGCATAATTACCCCCCGAACTCAAATCTTTTTAAAAGGTGTTTTCCTATTTCTTTTAGCCTTTCCGATATTTGGATAAAATAAAAGTCGGTGGCGACTCTTGCTCAACCGCACATTTTCGATATAAAAGTCAGTTCACCGTATTACAGGGTCCCTTTCAAACAGATTTACGCTTCATCCACAAAGCTGACTTCCCTACATCTGTATCGTACAAGGAGCAACCAGAGGAGAATCATGGACCATCTTGAACAGAATCAGGCTGAACTTCGTAAGGATATAGACACTATGGGGGAGAGGATGAACCAACTATTGGAGACTCTCCATGTTGTTATTCAGGGGCAAGGTGAGCTTCGAGAAAATGTTGTTAAACTTTCCACTACTGCTCCCACCATTCTTGCTAATGGGGGACCAAAACCTGTGCACGTGGAAATTTCTGCTAAAGATCCTCATAAGAAGGTTGTGGATGACCATCATGATGTTATTGACCATGAGCAAGATCTTACTGAAACTGCTAGAATGTATCGTGCTCTTGAAGAGCGTCTCAAGGCCATTGAGGTTGCCAAGACTTCTAGCTTCAATACTGCTGCTTTGTGCCTAGTTCCTGAGATTGTCATTCCTCCGAAGTTTAAGGTGCCTGATTTTGACAAATACAAAGGGGTCACATGCCCAGAGACTCATCTCCGATCTTATTGTCATAAAATGGCTGCTCATGCTGACAACGAGCCATTGCTTATGCACTTCTTTCAAGACAGTCTTACTGGGGCTCCATTAGAATGGTACATGCAACTCGAGAGGACTCACATTCGTACTTGGGGAGAGCTTGTTGATGCTTTCTTGAAGCATTATCATTATAACACTGCTATGGCTCCTAGCCGTGTTCAACTTCAGAATATATTGCTGCTAGGGTCCAACCTCCTCTTATGGATCGTGAATTGATTGATTTGTTCATGGGAACCTTGAAAGGCCCTTATCTTCAACATATGATCGGCAATACTTCTTCTTCCTTCTCTGATATGGTTATTGTTGGTGAACGGGTTGAGACTTGTGTCAAAGCTGGTACGATTCAAGGTACTTCTGGTTCTAGCAACACTGATCGCAATGGCAAGAAACCGTACTCAGAGTTTGTTAAAGAGAAAGAGTGTGAGACTAGTAGTGCTTCCATTGACAAAGGCGAAGTCCCTTCCTATTCTGCTGCTCAGCCTTCATATTATCCAATGCCTATTGCTATTACTGGTCAATATGTTCCTCAAGCATATGCCGCTGCGCTTCCACAACCATGGGTGGCTCATCAACAACCCTTTGTACCTCAACAACAGTTTGCTCATCCTCAGAATTATCAACAGAATTACCGGCAACAGGGTCCACAAAGGCCAAGAAGACCACCAAAGATTGACCCAATTCCTATGACCTACAGTCAACTGCTCTCTCATTTACTCAACGATTCCTTGGTCCAACTAAGGGAATCTAAGCCCCCTCCAACACCGATTCCTCATGGATATGACTTAAATGCCAAATGTGAGTACCATTCTGGGGCATCTGGACCTTCAACTGTAGATTGTAATATTCTGAAACGCAAAGTCCAAGATCTCATTTACTCCAAAGCGATATCATTCACTCCAGACGGTCTTTGCATAAATTGAAGTGTTCCTGCCCAAATGAATGCCCAGATTTCTTAAAGCATCTCCAAGATCAATAAGTCTAGACGGAGTCGAGCCCCCTCAACTATGGCAACCATCAATTCATTTCTGCATTTTCATTTGTAATTTTCCTTGTTTTGTTAAATGTTTCTTTCATGTAAAACTCATTTGTTCTAATGATAATAAAAGATGCAGTGCATATGCTGGTTTCGAATCAATCCATTCGTGTTCACTCATATATTTCTTTCTATCGATATCAAACTCTGGTTTAAGCAAAAAAACATCAAAAGGAGAATGATGAAAATAATAATAATAATAATAATAATAAATGCAAAAATCTTTAATTGTGTGCTTTTGAATAAAACCTCGCTGAGGATGTACAGGCATTGTTTCAAATTCCCAAACACTGGAGATAAAAGGGAGATAGACCCTCGTTAACCCCGTTGAGCCTTGAAGTAGGAGTTTCTTTTCTATACAAAAGAAAAACCCTTACATTTAACCCAGGGGCAGGGTAGCGTTCAATTAACCTGATCGAGCAATCAAAATTCATCAAGAGTGTGCATCAAAGGATACAACAATGGTTATCTTTCAAAAGGTTGAGGAAAGTCAATACCACAATGGTAATCCCTCATCAATCAAAGAATGAGGCCGTCACAATCACCTCAAACAAATCGGAGATTCAGGATCACACGACTTGTTCAAAAAAAAAAGAAAAAAGAAGTGAATAAAAAAAAAAGAAGAGCCCGCTAAGTCAACAACTTGAAAACAAGTGACTTAGGCAAAATTAGGGCATCCCGCTGGACTCCAGGCAAAAGTTAGGGAAACAAAGAAAAAGCAGAAGCGAAAATCGAGGATTATAAGATAAAGATCCTCATCCAAAGAACAAAGTCGTGCGATCAGACACCAAAAATGTAAGACGAAGTGACTGCCATGTCCAAGAACTTCATTGATTCCTCAATCATCTCAAACTCCTCTTGAAGGGTGAACGCTCGTATCAGGTTAAGTTGAACTTAGGATTGGAGAACATCACGAAGAATGGGTGGGTTAGGTTAGAATTTGGGCCTTAAATCCTTTTTTCTAAAACCGTGAACCAGGCCACGTTACAACCCTTAAAAGACCTAATTGAAGCAGGGTTTATTTCGAAAGCATACTACACCAAGTCGCGTAAAACTGACTCATAGATGTTTGCTTACCATTTATGTTGATATAGATATGACAAATAATTCAAACACTAAATGTCACAACATCGTTTCAATAAACTTTGATTTCGAAGCCAGCATAAGCATTGCATTAAGATTATCATCTTCAAAACCAATATCTTTTACTTGTGAATAAACACTTGACATCAAGGAAGATCAAACAATGAGCAGCTGCAAAAACATTGATCGATTCCATGAGCCGTTCACTTCAAAGGCTGATCATTCCAAGGGGAAAGTTGTGTGAAGACTCTGTCAACTAAGGCATCCATTCACCGCTGATCAATCTGGGGCAATCAAGTCGAGGAATCTCTCTTGAGCTTAATCAATCTGGGGCAGTTACGTTGAGATTCGACAAATCTCTCCAAGGATCCTGTGGGGCAAATTCCTTCGTAGGTCATGAAGCTTGAGGTACAATCTTCTGAGTTGTATTGTCTCTCCCCGATCATAGGAGTTTATTTCTCCTGGAACTTTGGTCTCTCCCCAAGCACAGGAATTTATTTCTCATGGGAGTTGCTCCACTTCCCCAACCTGATCTCCTTACCTGGATTTCTCATCCCCAACATGGTGAACCGAGGGAATCTCCTCAAACTCACCATCCCCAAGCAACTCAAGATGTAGGGAAAGTCAAACGAAGTATGATCTAAGTCAAACTCAAGATGTAGGCCTTGATGTGCGTTCTCTAAATATTCAAAAAAAACTCTTTTTGTATGATCTAAGTCACAAACAAATTCCCTTAAAAAACACCAATCAAAAACACTTAAAACACTTAATAAATGTTCAGATTTAAAACAAAGTAAGGAAGTAATGCGAAGCCTTGTAGTGGGTTTTCGTCATCATGGAATTACCCTAAAAGACACAAACCAATTTCTCTTTTTCTTCTTTCTAAGGGCAATGTTATTTCCGCTCGAATGCATCGTAGGTCGTCCCCTTATGCAAGAGCGTGAACGTTAACTCCGCCCAACTAAAAAACACAAAAACAAACAGAAAATCGTGAGCCGAGCTACGGTAACTCTGATTCCTGAAAAGGATACGTAGGCCGCGGGGTAGGGCCCGTGCGAGTACAATTCTTTATTTTCCCTACATTTTGCATTCATTTGCATATAGACATAGACATAGTACACACCCTTTAGATAGAAACAAACATAGGTGGATACCATCGAGTACGATGGGCGCGAGGGGTGGTAGTACCTTCCCCTTGCGTAACCGACTCCCGTACCTAGATTCTCTGGTCGCAAGGCCTTGTTCTTACCCTTTATTAGGTTTTCTGATATTCCTTTCCCTTATGGGATAAATATATTGGTGGCGACTCTGTTCATTTTTTGCGAGCGTGCGACACTATGACCTTAAGAATTATACAAAATAGGTCCTTAAGTAGTTTATCCTTGCAGTCGGCTCTGACCTAAGCATGCTCTAAGTGTAGGATCTATGAATATAAGTGAATGATCTCTTTTTTCCTTAAATATTAAAAATGTATGATTGCGACCTTGAGCTAGGTGACTATCACACGGTCATTTAGTTCAAATTGTTGTAAGCATTCAGAGAAAGAAAAACAAAAAGAAAAGAAAATAATAAGAGACATACCCGTTGTAGTTGGTTAAGAGGTATCTAGTGCTGGACTCAGTAGGGAGGATTACAGTCCGATGCCCCACAACTGCAATTAGGTAAATAAAAGGGGTTACACCAATTCTTGTATCAGAGCCCCATTGCTTAAGATCAGAGTCACTAACCATTCACTATACCATGAGTATGTACAGATAACAGGCTTAATGTGATTGCACCATAATGAAAAAGGACCTCACCAAAAGAAGAAGTCTTAGAATAGTAGGATAATAAGGATTGATTTACGTAAGTATGAGGTTTATGTCCACGTTTTCACATAAAGTGTCATTACGATATCCTTGGTTCAGATAGTTAGTACCTGCCAGCGTGCCCTTACTCGAACTTAGAAGCCCTTTTAGTTTTAAATCTTGTAAACAATGTCTTTTTTCATTTACTTTTGAGTTTTTGCTTGAGGACAAGCAAAGGTTTAAGTGTGGGAGAATTTAATCATATTGAATCGCGCTACATAATTGACTCGATTTGCACATGTTTTTCACAATTTTTTAGGTTATTTTCTTGTGTTATGTCTGTTCTTAGCTCGTTTTGCATGTATTGTCCCTTTTATTCACTCTTATGAAGAAAACAAGTGAAAAATCCAGAAAAAAGGGATTTCCAGTCAATTTACACACATGGCTACCAGCTCAGCATCCGCTGTAGGGAGCGCGGTGACGTGTCACATTTTGTCCAGAGGGGTAACTACCACGACCGCCGACCCCTCCCTCCGTGGGCGCGGTCTTTGCAAATTGTTTCCCGCTCATAAGGAGTTAAGGGGCACTCCTGTCTTTACGCAGCCTTAAGAAACTCTATAAATAGTTATCGTTTTCATTTTTTTCATTTCATCCAACTTTGTCTACAACACTAAGTCTATACCTACTTCTGTAAAAAGCAATAATTTGCCATATCAGAGGATTATTCTACCATAGTGTGATTAGGTTGGAGCATTTTATTTCCTTGTCATTTACTTCATGCACTCTACTTTCCGCTTGTACCAGATTTAAAGACTTCATGCACTCTAATTTATATATCTTACCTTTACTTTATGTTTATTTACCGCACTTATTTATCTCGCATTGTTTTATATTACTTTATTTCCCACACTCGCTTTTAATTACCATGTCTACAGGCTTTTATATGCTTACTTTTATTTCCATATCTGGCTAAAGTTTTAAAAGTTAGAATGTAAGGATCGTTATCATGATAGTGTTCCAAATGTCGTATTGGTAGAAATACTATTGAGGATGTTTTAACTTTTAATTCAAGTTTTCTATACTTAAATATTTATGGGTTAGATCGAAAGCCATCCATACTTAAGATTGAACTTGATTAGTTTTTAACCGAACAAAAAGAGCGAAAGCTGTTTGTTTAGTTAATTAGGAATCCTTGACACATTTTTAGAAAACGATTTTGAAACTATTTTTGGACGCGTTTATAGGTTTGAAATCAGATTCTTGGCCTAAAAGCCAAGAATCTCTTTAAGTTAATCTTTCTAAGTTAAAATCACTTTTTCACTAAGATAAGTAACTAATTTCTTAAAAATAGGTTTACTAGTTTAAGGTTTGAGGCACCTTTTATAAGTGACAATAAAAGGATAGGATTAAAGAGTAAACTCGGTTCTAAGTACGCGAAAGCGACAAGTTCTCGTCAAATTGTTCCTTTCTATAAGTAGAAAATATTGCCCATAAGTAGTTCTACCAACATACAACTGGAACACTGTCTGATTTATGTGAATTACATTCGAACCTATTGCTTTTATCTGCTATTTACTTTATCCCTTTATTTTCTTGCACTGCACACATCTCAAACTATTTTGATCCACCTTAGATAAGCACCTTAGCAATAGAGTTTATAGATTGACAATTGGTCTCTGTGGTTCGATAATCTTGTATATTACTTTGATAGGTTGTGCACTTGCAGTTTATTTTAGACTTTATATACAGACCCATCAAGAGTCAAAAGGTAGTGGCTTATGCGTCAAGACAACTTAAAGTTCATGAAAGGAATTATCCGACTCATGATTTAGAGTTGAAAGTTGTGGTCTTTGTGTTGAAGTTGTGGAGAAATTATCTGTATGGTTCGAGATTTGAATTATTTAGTGATCACAAGAGTCTGAAGCATCTCTTTAATCATAAAGAGCTTAATATGAGGCAAAAAAGGTGGTTAGAATTTCTTAAAGATTATGATTTTGGGCTGAATTACCATTCGGGTAAGGCGAACGTAGTTGCTGATGCATTGAGTAGGAAGTCCTTGCATATGTCTATGCTAATGGTGCGAGAATTGGATTTGATTGAACAATTCAGAGACTTGAGTTTGGTATGTGAAGGTACTCTTAATAGTGTTAAATTGGGTATGCTGAAGCTGATAAGTGGTATTCTAAAGGAGATTAGAGCGGGTCAGAAAGCTAATATTGATTTAGTTGATAGGTTGACTTTGATTAACCAAGGTAAATGAGGTGATTTCCAAATTGACGAGAATGGTGTAATGAGGTTTGGTGATCGATTTTGTGTTCCTAATGTTGCTAAGCTTAGGAAGAGTATTCTTGAAGAAGGACGCCGTAGTGGATTTAGTATTCATCCTGGTGCTACCAGGATGTATCATGATTTGAAAAAGTTGTTTTGGTGGCCTAGAGTGAAGAAGGAAATTGTTGAGTTTGTTTATTCTTGTTTGATTTGTTAGAAGTCAAAGATTGAACATCAGAAGCCGTATGGAGTTATGCAACCGTAGTTTATTCTAGAGTGGAAGTGGGACAACATGTCGATGGATTTTGTTTCTGGTTTGCCAATGATAGTTAAGAATTGTGAATTTATTTGGGTAATTATGGACAGATTGACGAAGTCTGCTCATTTTATATCGATGAGAATGGACTATCCGATAGATAAGTTAGCTCAATAATATATTGAGAAGATAGTTAGTCTACATGGTATTCCTTCGAGTATTATGTCCAATAGAGATCCAAGGTTTACATCTAAATTCTGGGAAGGTTTGCAGAAATTTGTGGGTACTAAGTTGAGATTAAGTTTTGCTTATCATCCGCAGTTTAATGGTCAGACGGAGAGGACAATTTAGCCGTTGGAAGATCGGTTGCGTGCTTGTATGTTAGAGAAAGGTGGTGCTTGGTATAGTTATTTACCTTTTATTGAGTTTACCTACAACAATAGTTTTCATTCAAGTATTGGTATGGCTCCGTTTGAGGCTTTGTATGGTAGGAGGTGTAGGACGCCATTATGCTGGTAAGAATCTGGTGAGAGTGATGTGGTTGGACAGGAAATTGTTCAATAAATTACAGAGAAAATCAAGATGATTCAGGAGAAGATGAAAGCTTCTCAGAGTCGCCAGAAGAGCTACCATGATAAGAGGCAGAGAAAAATTGAGTTTCAAGAGGGAGATCATGTGTTTCTAAGAGTTACTCCTTTGACTGATGTTGGTCGAGCGCTGAAGTCAAAGAAATTGACGCCGCGTTTCATTGGTCCATTTCAGATTACAGAAAGAGTGGGAGAAGTAGCTTACTGTATTGCTTTACCGCTGATGCTTGCGAATTTGCACGACGTATTTCATGTGTCTTGGTTGAGGAAATACATTGCGGATCCTTCTCATGTGATCCAAGTGGATGATGTACAGGTGAAATACTACCTGACACTTGAAGCATTTCTTGTGAGGATTGAAGATCGAAAGTTGAAACAATTGCGTGGTAAGGAGATAACATTGGTCAGAGTAGCTTAGGGAGGACCAGCAGGTGGAAATGTTACCTGAGAGCTGAGAGTTAGATAAAGGACTCCTATCCTGAACTTTTCACTTGAGGTACGTTTTTTAGGACGGAAACTCTTTTAGTGGGGGGGAGTTGTAACACCCCATAATTTCATTATTTAATTTAATTGGAACTTAAATTATTTATTTGGAATTAATTAGAATTTTGGTGAACTGATTGGAGAAATCCTGAAAATAATAGTATTGGGCCAGTGTCGTGTTTAGTAAAGGGAAGGTGGTAATTATCAAGCCTTTTACTAAAGTTGAATGTTATTTTCATAAAATAAGGAATCTGATAAAAGAAGGAAAATATAAGCCAAAAGGAGAAGAAGAGAAACCTAGAGAAGGTGAAAGTGTAAAAGGAAGAAGAGAAGAGCATTCAAGAGAAATTGACTAAGGTAAGGGGTGACAATCCTTTTAACCTATATTATCAGTTTAATAATGATAAGATTGATTTTTGTATATCGCTTGTCTCAATTGAATGTTTTAGGTTTTTAGATTTTGAAAGTTTAAAACATTTAAGTGATTTTGGTGAAATTGAATGATGTGAGAATATGGTTGATGTTAAATGACCTATAAATGCGTTAGAATTGTGTTAGAACATGTAAAGTGGTGCTATTTTGGTATTATAAATGTTTTGGTGCGATTGGGTTAAAATTTGGAGAAGAGGAATGCCAAAATTGCACAACATTTTTTTGTTTCTAGTGCGGAGCGCCGGACGAGTGGATCGATTCGACGGGCGAGTGTGCGCCTACATGTCTCCGCTTGGCGAGTGTAGCGGGCGAGGGGGTGGCAAGCTACTGCCACAGAGCGCCGGGCGAGCTGGTTGGTGCGCAAGGCGAATATGCCCAGTCTTGCAAAATTGTGATTTTCGTATCTTTTAAACCGTGGGTCCGTTTTAAGCGTCATTTTGAGCATTGTAAAGCTAATAAAATATTTTATACAATAAAATGATGAGACGGACTATAGCTCGACTTTATTTTAAAAATCTCGTTTTAAATTATTATGGTGAGTTATACATTGTGTGTATAGATTGATAAATGTGACAATATGGTGATATGGTGATAATATGATTGTGAGATTGATGTGATATTGAGTGTGATTATGTAAGATTTGATTGTTGAATGACGTTGAGACATGAACATACTGAGTTCGGGGTTGATATCGGCGAGTTATGTTGAGATGAATTTGTTAATCGTATCGGTGATGATGGTGAGTATGTTATATGTTGTGCATGCATTCATAATCATTTTTGGTGGCTGAATCCCGATGACGTTTAGATCAGTGGAGGCATAATTCCTATTGTGGGGAATTAGTGCTGGCAGGACTGTATCCCGGTGATGGTTGGATTGATTAGATGGGTTAATCCCATGATGATTGGTGCCACATGCATAGAGTTGTTGCATTGCATATGTGTTGTTATAACATAATTGGAAGATTTCCAGTGTGATTTCATGGTGATGTGGTTGATTGTATTTTGTGTTGTTGGTGAATATATTCTGAAAATCTAAATCTATTGCAGTTGGGTGAATAATATGCTTATGACATTTTGTCATTATGAAATTAGAATATAATTTAATTGTGATATGTCTCACCCTTATTGTTGATCATATTTCATATTAAGGAGTAGCGACATTTGTGCTTGGTAAGGATAGCTTATAAGCTAGTCCATTAGTTTTCGCCTCGGTGTCATGCTCTGATCTTGTAACACTGGGGAACGCTTAATTTAGAGTTGATTATTATACTCTCAATTTATTGCTTTTTCGGATTATGTTAATTGGTTTGTGAATCGGTGATTGAGGATTATGTTAGTCTGTTTTTAAATTCATTTCCGCTGTGTTGAACATGGTTTACTGAAAAATGTTATTTCGTTTCTCGTAAAAGTATGACCATCGATTTGATATTTTATTATTTTGAAATTGTGACATCCTTGTAAATGTTTACTCTAAATTTTATATTATATTCGATGGGGCGTGGACATCTTTGGTTCATTATTTTGATAAATTATTTAGTGTCCATTAGTTTAGTATTTATCTAAAACTTTTTTCATCATATGTTTACAAAAACATATACTACTGAAAAAATATGACAAATATATATGACTTAGAAGTGTATTAAAAATTTATTTTGATTATATTTAATTGTTTGAAATATAATTTTCTTTCTATTTTGTAAATATTTATTCATAAATCAAACGGATGGGATGGAATTGGAAATCACGGGGATTAACATTATTGTCAGAACACAAAAAAATGGAAGGAAATTTTTTAATAATTTAAAAGATTTCTTAAAAATATACAATATAAGGTTAAAGGATTCGAACGTGAGATTTTGAGAAGAGTACATTCTTATTAACCAAACATTTTATCGTTAGACCACACACGCACACTACTTAAATGTCTATTAAAACCGGTCAAATCACGATGTCCAAGAGCACGTTATTAAAACCGGTCAAATCGCTGTGTCCAAGAGCACGTTATATCTTTATAAAAAAAAGAGCACGTTATATCATTAATCTATATTGGGTTAAATGCAATTCACCCCCCTGCCATTAGGGCGACATTCGGTTTTGCCCCCCTGAAGTTTTTTTTTTGTAAACCGCCCCTTATAAAACACAGCTTCTGTTTTCAGAACCCCCTATCCCTTGTTTGGCTGACTGGACGTGAGGGATTTCTTTGTTTGGCTGACTGGGCCAGGGATAGGTGGCATCCATGTGGAGTTTGTTAAAATTATAAATTGTAGTTTTTCCAAAATTTTGTCTATGGGAAGAATCGAACCCACAACCTCATTTTTACACTTATTGCCTGTTTCCACTAGGCTGATTAACATTTGTGTTATGTGTTATAATTAACGTTTTTTATATATAGTTTTATATATATAGTTTTATAAGTATATACATTAACGTTATATATAGTTATATATATAAGTATATACATTTGTATATATAATTAACGTTTTATATATATAGTTTTATATTAACTAATTAATAATATATACTGTAAGTTTTATATATACTATAAGTTTTATATTAACTAATTAATAATATATACTGTAAGTTTTATATATACTATAAGTTTTATATTAACTAATAAATAATATATACTGTAAGTTTTATATTAACTAATAAATAATACATTTAAAAAAATTAATTAAATAATTAAATAAAAAACGTTAATATTTAAAAAATTGAGATGTTAAAATAATATTTAAAATAATATTGCTCAATTTTTTATAGGAATTGCTCAATTTTTTTAGAAATTTATAAATTTGAGATGTTAATATATTATATAAAAAAATAAAACGTTAAAATTTGTTATATACTTTTTTCAGTTTATATATATAGGAATTGCTCAGTTTATATATATAGGAATTGCTCAGTTTTTTTTTAAAATTATTCAGTTTATATATATAGTTTTAACATAAATAATATATACTGTAAGTAATATTAATAATATTTTTAATATTATATACTGTAAATAATTATTACTGTAAATTAATAATTAAAAACGATAAATAAAAACGTTAAATAAAAAATTATACTAACTTTTAAAGAATTATCAATTTATAAAAATTAAAAACTTTAAAAGTTCAATTAGAAAAAAATTCAAATTTATAAAAAAATATATAAGTTAACGTTAATATAAAAAAATTTAACATATATATAAAACAAAAAAAATGTTAACAGTGTTAAAAGATTAAAAAATTTAACATATATATAAAACAAAAAAAAATGTTAACAGTGTTAAAAGATTAAAAAATTTAACATATATATAAAACAAAAAAAAATAGTAATTAATATGTACAGTTTTTATTCAATTAAAATACTAATAAGAAAACTAAATAAAAAACATTTGGTTTCAACATAAACATGTAGCTTAGTTTGTTGGAGATGTTGGTTTGTAACATTCAAGTTCCAGGTTCAAAACCTAAGTGTGACAAATTTTTTGAATGGTTTTTGCTTATTAAACATAGTATACAAGTCCAGTCAGCCAAACAAGAAATTCAAATGCCCAGTCAGCCAAATCTCTCACGTCCAGTCAGCCAAACAAGGGATAGGGGGTTCTGAAAACAGAAGCTGTGTTTTATAAGGGGCGGTTTACAAAAAAAAAACTTCAGGGGGGCAAAACCGAATGTCGCCCTAATGGCAGGGGGTGAATTGCATTTAACCCATCTATATTTTACGGTCAGCAACACTTCACTCTTAAAACTAAAAACAGTTATAACTGCATTGTAACAGTCATGCTCACCTTTTACATGAATTCTCAATTCTAATGCAAAACATAGAGAATTGTTTAATAAACAAACTATTTAGTTTAAATATAATAAAATTATTTTTTTGAGATGCGATACATGTGATTAAAATTATCTTTTTATAATTATGTTTAAAAAAAATTATACTTTTATAATAAATATTTAATTTAATAAAATATTATGTTATATAAAATTAGTTTGCTATTCAATCTTCTAAAAAGTAAAAGCCACATTTACCAAAATAAAATAAAATAAAATTAATTGAGTTCCGTAATACTAAAGACTAGAAAAGCCACATTTACCAAAATAAAATAAAATAAAATTAATTGAGTTCCGTAATACTAAAGACTTTTTAAACTTCTTTTTTATACACATAAACTCTCTTATTTATACACCACAGATAAACATGACACCCTTTCTATAATTAAAGATCACTTACACTTTATGTCAAAATAACTATGAGAAATTATAACTGCATTGCATTGTGATAGTCGTTTAAAGTTTAAACCTTATATCTATTCTCTATCCTAATATGATATATAGAATATTGTTTAATAAACAAATTAATTAATCTAGATTTAATAAAATTAAAAAAGAAAATATTGTTATTTTAAATATCATATAAATAATATTGTATACACGTGATTAAAATTATCTTTGTATGATAAATATTTAATTTAATGAAATATTATATATACAATTATTTTGCTATACAGTCTTTTAAAAAACTAAAAGTCATGTTTATCAAAATAAGAAAACATTTTAATTGTGTTTAGGAATAGTTAAAGACTTTTTAAAACAAAACAAATCTATAAGCACATTCCATTAAGACCGCGTCAAGCATTGAAATACACATGAACTCTTTTTTTTTCATACCACACAGAAACAAGACACCATTTATATAATTAACAGTCGCCTACACTTTACGTCAGAAAAATTAAGAACAATTATAACTGAATTGTGACAGTCGTCTCAACCTTACATCTATTCTCTATTTTAATACGAAATATAAAGTGTTGTTTAATAAACACACTAATTATTTAAATTTAATAAAATTAGAAAAGAAAATATTTTTATTTAAGATTCCATAATATATATAATATTGTATACATGTGATTAAAGTTATCTTTTTATTATAAATATTTAATTTAATAAAATATCATATTATATAAAATTATTTTGTGATGCATTCTTTAAAAAATAAAATAAGGTTTATAAAACAACATTTTTATTGTGTTTTAGAATAGTTAAAGACTTTTTAAAACGAGATAAATATCTAGACACAAATTCATTAAGACAACGTCAAGCATTAGCATATATGTAATCTCTCTTTTTTCCACACCACACAGAAACATGACATCCTTTATATAATTAACAATCGTATACACTTTACATCAAACAAACTATGGCATTTATAAGTGCATTGTGACAGTCGTTTCAACTTTATATATATTCTCTATTCAAATATGAAATATAAAATATTGTTTAATAAACAAACTAATTAGTCTAAATTTTATAAAATTAGAAAAAAAAATTATTTGAGATTTCATGTATATAATATTGTACACATGTGATTAAAATCATCTTTTTATAATAAATATTTAATTTAATAAAATATTACATTATATAAAATTATTTTGCTATACAATCTTTAAAAATAAAATACACATTTATCAAAATAAGAAAATATTTTAATTGTGTTCCATTGAAGACTTTTTAAAACGAGACAAATCTCTAAACACGATCCATTAAGACCACATCTAATATTGAGATATATGTGAACTCTCTTTTTCTACACTACAAAAACATGACACCTTTTTCAATCACGTACACTTTACGTCAGAAAATTTATGGGCAACTATAAATTATTGTGATAGTTGTTTCAATATTACATTCATTATCTATTATAATATAAAATATAGAGAATTGTTTAATAAACAAACTAATTAGTCTAAATTTTAATAAATATTTTTAAATTAAATATTTAATTTAATAAATTATTTTATTATATAGAATATTTTGCTAGACAGTCTTCTAAAAAAATCACATTCATAAAAATAAGAAAACATTTTCATCGTGTTCCAGAATAGTTAAATACTTTTTAAAACAAGACAAATATCTAACTATAATTCATTAAAACCACATCAAACATTGACATACACGTGAATTCTATTTTTCTACACCACACAAAAACATGACACCCTTTTCACAATCAACTATTACATACATTTTACACGTCAGAAAAATTATGAATGATTATAAATGCGTTTTGACAGTTGTTTCAACATTATGTCCATTGTCTATTCTAATACGAAATAAAGAGTATTGTTTAATAAACAAACTAATTAGTCTAAATTTAATAAAATTAGAAAAGAAAATACTTTTAATATATATATATAATATATATATATATATATATATATATATATATCAATAAATTATATTTTAAATATAAATATTTAATTTAATAAAATATTTAGTTATATAAAATTATTTTGCTATACAGTCTTCTAATAAAAAAGTCACATTTATCAATATAAGAAAAACACCTTTTAAAACGAGAAAAATTTCTTAACACAATCCATTAAGACCACGTCAAACATTGACATACACTTGAACCCTCTTTTTTTCTGCATCACATAAAAACACGACACCCTCTTCGTAATCAACTATACGTACATTGTACAACAGAAAAATTATGGATAATTATAAATATATTGTGACACTTGTTTTAACATTACATCTATTATCTATTCTAATACGAAACATAGAGTATTGTCTAATAACAATCTATTTAGTCTAAATTTATTATAATTAAAAAAGAAAATATATATATATATATATATATATATATATATATATATATATATATGTGACTAAAATTATATTGTTAAAATAAATATTTAATAAAATACTCTAATATATAAAATTATTTTGCTTTACAATCTTCTAAAAAATATAAGTTACATTTATCAAAATAAGAAAACATTTTAACTGTGTTCCGGAATAGTTACACTTTTAAAAACGACACAAATCTCTAAACTCAATCCATTAAGTCCACTTCAAGCATTGACATACACGTGAACTCTTTATTACAACATCACACAAAAACATGACACTCATTTCGTAATCAGCAATCACGTACACTTTAGGTCAAAAGAATTATGGACAATTATAAATACATTGTGACAGCTGTTTCAACATTACATTCATTATCTATTCTTATACAAAATATATACTATTGTTTAATAAACAATCTATTTATTCTAAATTTAGTTAAATTAAAAAATTATTTTTATTATATATATATATACACTTTTAAATGCATTGTGATAGTTGTTTCAACATTAGAGTCTCAACCATCTGTCATATGCTATAAGCTATCAATCATCACCCAACAGCTATAAGCTATAAGCTATCAGCTAGCTTATTATTCATCCACTATTTTTACTAAACAGACTCTATATATATATATATATTCATTACATCTATATTATATTTTGTTAATCTTAAGTTAACATTTCTCATTCGAATTTTTAAACTTCTTTTTTTGTGTTTATAATACATTATTCATCTTAAGATTTGATTTACCCGTGTGGAGGCACGAGTCTTCTACTAGTTTAATTTAGGGGTGGGCAAATGGAGACTGTAACAGCCCGATTTTTTATTAGTATTTATTTTACTATTATTTATTTAATTAATTGGTGTGTTAATTATTTATTTAATTATTTGGTGTGTTAATTTTTTATTTAATTAACTGGTGTGTTAATTATTTATTTAATTATTTGGTGTGTTAATTTTTTTTATTTAATTGTTATGTGATATAATGATTAATTTAATTAAGGGTTAATACCTATTTTGCCACCTGCCATATGGGGTGTAGTTGAAAAACCCCCTGCCAAAAAAAATGTTTCAAGAAGTGCCTCGTAAAATTTCAGAAGTTTGATTTTGAACCTTTTTCACGCCACCTCATTAAAAAATCTGATGTGGCAATTATTTTTTAATTTTTTTTATTATTTTTAATGACATGGTTGGCTTAGGTGGCACTTTTATTATTTTTTATTTATTTAAATTCCATGTGGCATTTTTATTATTATTTTATTGCTTAGTTCTTAAAATGTTAAATATGAAACTTCAAAAAATTGGCCATAACAAGTCTTGAACCCAGTACCTAAAGGATATATGAAAAGCACTATTACCACTAGGTCATGTGTTGCTCTTTGTTATGGAAATGTCTTAGCTTAATAATAATAGCTACTGTTATAGTTAGTACATTAATAATGTTTTCACTTTTGATTAATATATATTAATTTAATTTAGTTTATATTAGTTTATAAATAATTAACTATATTAGTTTATATTTAAGTTAGTTTTTATTAATTTAATTTAGTTTATGTTAATTTAATGTTTTCACTACTGTTAACGTTATAAATAATTCAGTTTATATTTAGTTTATATTAGTAAAATAATTAATCTTTTCAAAATTAATAAATAATTAACGTTATATAGTTAATATTAGTTTATATTAATTTAATTTAGTTTAATTTAGCTTAATTTAATTTAATTAATGCTATTTTACAGTTAATGTTATATTTAATTTAATTAATTTAATTTAAATTTTTTAAATTAATGTTTATATTTAATTTAGTTTAATTTATTCTACTGTAAACATTATTAAGTAATATTACTTTATATTAATTTATTTTAGTTTAATTTAGTTTATATTTTATAAGTTAATTAATTTTAACAGTAAAATAAATATTAATTATTATTTTATAATTTAAATAATATTAATTAATAATATTAACTAATATAAATGTTAACTATTATTTTATAATTTAGTTACTGTTAACGTTATTAGCATTAACTATTAATGTTATTAATTAATATTAGTTAAATTATAAAATAATAATTAATTTGTTTTACTATTAAAGTTAACTAAATTATAAAATATAAACTAATAATATTTATATTAATTTAGTTTATATTTTATAATTTAATTAACATTGACAGTAAAATAAATATTAATTATTATTTTTAATTTAAGTAATATTAATTAATAACATTTACTAATAAATATTAACTAATAACTAATCCTGTAATTATTAACCAATAATATTTATATTAATTAATTATGAAAACATTTACTATTAATCTATTAAAGTTAATAATTATAATGCGAATAAGGCAGCTACATGACGAATAGAAGCGTGTGGCCCAGTGGTCAAGGTGTTGGCCATTTATGCTTTATGTCTTGGGTTCAATACCCATTGGGACTAACTTTTGGATGTTTCATATTTAACATTTTAGGAGCCAAGCAATAAAATATTAATAAAAATGCCACATGGAATTTAAATAAATAAAAAATAATAAAAATGCCACCTAAGCCAACCATGTCATTAAAAAAAATAAAAAATTAAAACATAATTGCCACATCAGATTTTTTAATGAGGTGGCATGAAAAAGGTTCAAAATTAAATTTCTGAAATTTTACGAGGCACTTCTTGAAACTTTTTTTTTGGCAGGGGGGTTTTTCAGTCACACCCCATATGACAGGGGGCAAAATAGGTATTAACCCTTTAATTAATTGATTATGTGTGTATTGGTGTTAGTTATGTTTAATTGGTTAATTGAGATAATAATTGATTATATTAATTAACTTGGTGTGTATATTTGTGTCTATTTAATTATTAGTGTTATTTAATTTAGTAACTAAAATAGAAATAATAAATAGTATATATTATATTGGACTTATTTATTGATGTTAGGAGTAAATAGGGGGTGTTATATTTAGGCTCATTAGGTATACTTGGTAAGAGTTATAAGTGGGGAAGTGTCATAATTCTTTTCACTTTTCACGGATTGCAACAAAGGGAGAGGCAGAGAAGAAGAAAGAAAAGAGAAAGGGGAAGAAACAAAGAGGAGCACTTAAGGTTTGGAGGAGAAATTGAAGAGGTAAGGGGGAGAATCCTTATTATTATGGGTTAATATAATTGGGTCAATAGGTAGAAACATGTTTAGGTTGAAATCCCTAATTTTTATGGTTTTGAAATTGTTAGGTTTTGATGAATAATCTTTGATTTGTGGTGATTAATTGTGTTGAAATTGATACATTAGAGAAAAAGAAAATAAGCATTATATCATTTCCGTTCTTACTGTTTTTTTTTTGTGTAAGCATTTCCGTTCTTACTGTAGCATATTAGAGAGAAGAGGAAACTATATATTATGTTCCATTACACTGTAGCACAAACTAAAGCAATAAGTACTACATGTTTTCATTTTTCTATTACTGTAGGGTATTTAAAGAAAAGAGAATAGGTTACTCGTTCCATTTTTATGTGTTGTCTTTCACAAACAGTCCCATTTGACCGAATAGCGGAATTAAACAGTATAATTAGTTGTCCGAAAGTTGATGAAAATTTACGTGGTAGCTAAGTTTAATTAGTAGATTAACGGAGTGGTGTTATTTTGTTGAAATTGTGATTTTTATGAATCGACCGAAATTGTGTTTTATTTAAATATTCTTTATAAATAAGTTTTAACAATTTAATATAATTGTCAATAGAGTTGTTAGAGTTATCAATAGAGTTGTTAGAGTTGACAATAAGTTGTCAGAGTTGTTTAGAGTTATTAAGAGTCATATTTTTATTTGTTTTGCGTAATTTTGACATGTTTAGAGTTCTTAGTGTATGATGTCGGTGTTTGTTTTTTTCGTTGAAACTTTAACAATTCATATCTTTTGAACCGTAATTCCGTTTGAGTCTCCGTTCGAAGCGTTAGAAAGCTAGCGCGATATTCTTTTCAATAAAAAATGGTCTTGAGCAATAGAATGCTAGAAATTGGAAATGGAGTAGAAATAGAAGTGAATTAAATTAATATAGTGTGATTATTAATTGGTTAATTAAATTAATAGTTGAATTAATTTTAATAAGACTATTTATTTGGAATATACTTGGACTTGGATAAATTATTCGGTTATCGGTAAATTACGGTATTTTGGGAATTTGTCTGTAATTGTGTTTTGGCTTGAATATGTTTATGTTGAGAATAAATATAAGTATATGCCATGATGTTGTGCTAATATTGATTCTCTATGAGTAGTTGGATAGCATTAATTCTAATAATTAATTGTTTGATGTGGAAAGTGTGTGTTCATGTATAATTGAAAAAAATGAGAATTAACATGAGATAGTATGGTTACTAGTGTTAATTGGATTGTGTGAATCGTAATTGATTAATTGGCCTCTCATATGTGAATGATGTGTGTGTGTTGTGAATGTTGTGTACAATTGGTGGATAATTCATAGAGTTGAATTATTGTGATATGCGGAAAGTTAAGATGGTAGAGATGATCTTAATTGCATATATTTGTGATATTGTACATACATTCATATCATAGTGTGCCTTGAAACACAGGTGGATTTTCTTTGAAACACAAGCGGGCTTGGATTCTAGAGTGAATCGGAAGTCGTAAACTATATGTTTACAATTGGTGGACTTTGGTCTTGTCCGGATAGGAAGTGTGGCTTAGATTCTAGAGATATGAATCGGAGGCCGGTGAAACTTAGAATTTCACATTGGTACCACATGCATAGTGTCACATGTTTCATTGAGTCACTTAGAGTTACGTGATAGTTGACTATGTGCATTATGTTGTCATGATATGTGCATGATTGTGATAATTGATTATGTGCATTATGTTGTTGTAATAAGTGTACGAGTGAACAATTGATTATGTGCATTGATGTCATAATGCTATGTGTATGAGTTTGGTAATTGATTATGTACACTTGGTGTTGTAGCGATATTTGTATTAGTTGATAATTGAGAATGGGTGATGTTTGAATACGTAATTTGTTAAATGCGGAAATATGTGATAATTATGGCTATGTGTATAATTGAGAATATAGTATTGAGATATTATACTCTTATACTTGGTGTATGCTTAATATATGTGAATTATGATTAGCATTAATTTTATGATTAGGCAAGTGTAATGCATTCCTATAATTGTTGATTTAACCATTGTATCTCATTATACTTTCTTCATAATGGTTTGTATTCTCACCCTTCTGTTTTAATGTTGCCCTCGTTTGGCGACATGCAGGTTTGACGATTAGTAGCTGGCGTGTGATCTAGTCGGAGTTTCGTCCGAGTTGCTTGGTAATTAGGTAGCGAGTCAATGCTCTGGTCATGTACCACTGGGTAGCTTAGATGTCGAACTCATGTTCTATTTGCTTATGTATTTTGTTATAACTTGTGAACCTGTTTAATTGGTTACTTGTTGTTGAGAGGCTTTAGGCCAAATATTATGATCATGGTATGGGACATGTATCATTCATATGAAACACATGAGTATTAATTCCGCTGTTAATGCATATTCTGGATGAATTATGATTATATGTCAGGTGTTATTTGAAATGACCAGGTGTATTGTATTTTATGGATAAATGTTGTCGGTTTTAAAAGCTCTTTTTTAGTTTTTGAAAACGTCGATGTGACGCCCTTTTGAGTTATATGCATGCTTATTCTCTGATTATATGCTTATTATTTTATGGGGTAAAAAGGGGTGTTATATTAGTGGTATCAGAGCCTGGTTGACCAGTTGGTCAATAGTCGTTAATATTTTCTAGTCCTATTGTATTTGATTCGTGTATCTAACACGATCAATACTATTTGTCTGGTTGTTTGGCTGTTTAGGACGATGGTTGCAAGAAGGAATGGTGACTTGAATGTCGGAGCAGTAACAAGGTGGATTGGTGCGATTGGATAAACGCCGCAGGAAAGTGGTGGTAATGGAGGAGAAGATGAGTTCCGTGCTTTTGGAGACTTTCGAACGTGCAATCTGCCGATATTTGAAGGAGATTATGGACCGGACATGGCACAATCATGGATGAGAGATATTGAGAAGATCTTTCAAGTCATGAATTATGTTGATGTACAGAAGGTGCGGTTTGGTACTCACATGCTGACGGAAGGAGCTGAGGATTGGTGAAATAATACTGTGCGGAGATTTGATGAGGAAGGTATTAAAGTTACTTGGACTCTTTTCTGTGGTGCATTTTTGGAAAACTATTTTCCATAAGATGTGCGTGGAAAGAAAGAAGTGAGAGTTCTGAAGTGGGAAAAGAGAAAGAGAACAATTCCGTGGGAAACTGTATGATGACATGAGGAAACAATCTGGTTTTGAAAAGAAGCCAAGTGGGGGAGGAGCTTCTACTTTGATTAAGTGCTACAGGTGTGGCAAGACGGGTCACAAAACTATAAATTGTGGAGTTGGTTCAGATAGGACTTGTTACAATTGTGGTGAGCAAGGTCACATTAGTACCAAGTGTAATAAGCCAAAGAAGGAGAAAGTGGAAGGAAAAGTGATTGTGTTGTCTAGTGCTGAGACCACTACTAAAGAGAGGTTAATCTGAGGTACGTACTTTATTATTGATGATGGTGCACATATTCTTTCATTTTTTTGGATTATGCTATGCGGTTGGATCTTGTTTTATCTGTTATGCATAGAAGTATGGTTATTGATACAACTGCTGTGGTTTTGTTTCTACTTCTTTTGCATGTTTGAATTATCTGTTGAGCATCTTTGGTAGAGATTTTGGAATTGATGTAATTTGTTTTCCGTTAGACCAAGTTGATGAATTTTGGAATGAACTGTTTGGAGTTGAATCAGGTAATTGTAACTTTAAGAGAGATTTTGGATCTTGGTGTTTTAAGTGATTCCGAGTGCGAGTTCTGAAGGAACACTATTATAGTTTAGTAACGGTGGTTTATGTTTCATTATGATTGTCGACTATCTATTGACAAATTGAGGACTTGATCACCCTTAATCTATTGTTGACAGGAGACGGAATCGTATTGGATGAGATAGACTTGTCTTACTAACTTGGTAGTGTGTAAAGTGACTAGAGAGAAGTTGAAGAGTAGATTTGAGGAGTTTTTTTAGAAGAGGTTCAATTGTTTGAGTGTATAGTCATAGAGCCGCGCCTGTTGTTGAGTAAGAAGAAAATAAGGTTCTATGAGGTAATGTTTTGAGGATGTTTTGATTCTAAGAGTGACGATGAACATGCTGAACATTAAGGATTGTGTTATCGATGTTGAAAGAGAAGAGGTTATATGTAAATTTTTCTGAATGTGAGCTTTGGTTAAAGGAAGAGAGTTTCTTTAGGTTTGTGATTTCGAGATGAGGTGTGTAGTGACTACAAGAATTGAATAAGAGGAAAACAAGACGAGTGGAATTTCGAAGGATTATGATTTTGGGTTGAATTACCATTCTGGAAAAGCGAATGTTGTAACCGATGCATTGAGTAGGAAATCATTGCATATGTCTATGTCAATGATTCGAGAATTAAAGATGTTGGAACAATTTAGAGACTTGAGTTTGGTTTGTGAGACGAAGCCTTCGTGTGTTAAGTTTGGTATATTGAAGCTTACTTGTGGTATTCTTGACGAGGTTAGAGAGGGTCAAAAATTGGATTTAGAATTAGTTGACAAGATGACATTGATGAAGCAAGGGAAAAGGTAGTAACTTTCGTATTGATGAGAATAGTGTCATGATCGAGTTTGTATTCCTGATGTTTCAGATTTGAGAAAGAGAATTTTGGATAAAAGGGCATCGTAATGGTTTGAGTATTCATCATGGTGCTACTAAAATGTATCGAGATTTGAGGAAGATGTTTAGTGGCAAATTATGAAGAGATATATAGCGGAATTGTGTAATTGAATTGCATTTGTTAGGAACCGTTTAGTTGGTGCAACAGTTACCCTATTCGAGTGGAAGTGAGATAGTATCTCTATGAATTTTATTTCGGGTTGCTGAGAACATCGAGTATTTGTGAAGTGATTTGGGTCATTGTGGATAAGTTGACGAGATGCACTTATTTTATTCCAGTGATGATGAATTATTGGATGGAGAGAATTGCTAAGTTCTACATCGAGAGAACTGTGCATTACATGGTATTCCATTCGGATATTGGAATGACATCTTTTGCAGCTTTGTATGGTCGAAGGTGTGGAACGTTTTGTATTGGTATGAATCGGGAGAGAGTAAGTGTGATTTCGGTGTCGATATGGTGGTTGTGATGGGCGAATTTTCGAGGACGAAAATCTTTTAAGTGGGGGAGAGTTGTAACAGCCCGATTTTTTATTAGTATTTATTTTACTATTATTTATTTAATTAATTGGTGTGTTAATTATTTATTTAATTATTTGGTGTGTTAATTTTTTATTTAATTAACTGGTGTGTTAATTATTTATTTAATTATTTGGTGTGTTAATTTTTTTTATTTAATTGTTATGTGATATAATGATTAATTTAATTAATTGATTATGTGTGTATTGGTGTTAGTTGTGTTTAATTGGTTAATTGAGATAATAATTGATTATATTAATTAACTTGGTGTGTATATTTGTGTCTATTTAATTATTAGTGTTATTTAATTTAGTAACTAAAATAGAAATAATAAATAGTATATATTATATTGGGCTTATTTATTGATGTTAGGAGTAAATAGGGGGTGTTATATTTAGGCCCATTAGGTATACTTGGTAAGAGTTATAAGTGGGGAAGTGTCATAATTCTTTTCACTTTTCACGGATTGCAACAAAGGGAGAGGCAGAGAAGAAGAAAGAAAAGAGAAAGGGGAAGAAACAAAGAGGAGCACTTAAGGTTTGGAGGAGAAATTGAAGAGGTAAGGGGGAGAATCCTTATTATTATGGGTTAATATAATTGGGTCAATAGGTAGAAACATGTTTAGGTTGAAATCCCTAATTTTTATGGTTTTAAAATTGTTAGGTTTTGATGAATAATCTTTGATTTATGGTGATTAATTGTGTTGAAATTGATACATTAGAGAAAAAGAAAATAAGCATTATACCATTTCCGTTCTTACTGTAGCATATTAGAGAGAAGAGGAAACTATATATTATGTTCCATTACACTGTAGCACAAACTAAAGCAATAAGTACTACATGTTTTCATTTTTCCATTACTGTAGCTTATTTAAAGAAAAGAGAATAGGTTACTCGTTCCATTTTTATGTGTTGTCTTTCACAAACAGTCCTGTTATACCCCAAAATTTGCCCACATCTTTTTTCAAGAAAACTCCAATCTAAAAATTAAGAGTCTCATATAATCATGGATTTTTATTTCAATAAATATCCTGACATGTGAAATACTTATTTTTTAGAATTTTTCTTATACAGTATTTTGGCTTGTAGTTGAATTTATTCTTACGCAAACGCCAAATACTGTTTATTACTTCAAACATGCTATTTATTTATTTACAGATAAATAGTACTGACACAATTGGTACAGAGTTAAATCTTTTGCAGGCGCAGAATCAGGAAACTCAGACTGTACTGGTAACAAGTAGATTATTATTATCTATTGTTTCCCATTAATTTTTGTACTATATTCCCTTATTTTCAAAAATCTTTTCAAATCTCTTTTTCAAAAAATCAAATCCTAACTTTATCCTATACATCTCTCTTTTTCCCAACACTATCATACACTTTCTTTCAAATCTTACTTCCACTCAAAATATTCCTTTTGTACGGAATCACTTCATTCCCCAACGTCTCTATCCTTCTTTCCATTCTATAAATACCTCTCATTTTTCCATAAAATCTCACATCAAATTCTAATTCATCTCCCAAATTCTTACTTCATATCCATCCTTTCTTCTTCCCCGACAAAATGGCGAAGTGGTGGGAAACGTGTTTTCTTATGGTCATCACCATTGCTACGGTGATCATGTCCTTTTTCTGTCTACATAGCCCGGAACACTGTGGACCTGGGATGCTTGCACTCCCAATCATCTACATGTTATTATTTGTAGCATGGGTTATTAATCGTCATTCTTAAAATTTGTCGTGTTTCTTATTTCTTAAATGTACCGGTTATTCGTCGTACTGTTCAATATAGTATGTAATATTTGTACTGTCAGTATTAAATGTTGTACTATTTGTCATAATGTTGCTTAAATATTCAGATAATATTTTGTGTGTTTTCTGCCAGTCAAATATTCATTTTTCTGTGCATTAAATGATTTTCAGGATTATTATCGGTAATGTTGCTCGCGTACAGTAAATATTAGTTATTTATTATGTCTGTGTTTTTTTTAACAAGTCATGTAAATAAACTTTCATTTTTCACATAAAACAAAAACAACAAAAAGAAAATTAACTTTGACTGTTGATTTTTCACTCTAACTACTACATCAACACCTGAACAGTCAGTTGACAGTCAAACTGCTGGCAGTACAATTCTCAGTGTTTTGTACCATCAATCAAATCAATCTTTCACAATTCAAAATTCCAAGATTTTTGTCCTAGAAGTCTTCTGAATATCACATGATTAGCAGAGACTCAACACTGCACAAAAATCAGGTACGCTTAACTGTCTCCTACACAAACAGTCCCTGACTAGGGTTTTCTTGTTTTTACAGGAGAAACAAGTTTTTGAGACCTCAAATGGATTTCATGGACATCCATATATCTCAAAGTACCATCACACAAATTTTCAGACTTCAATTCACTCAGACGCACCGTCAGCAGCTCAAACAGTCAACAGACGACCCGTTTGACCAAAAAAAGTCAACAGACAGTCAAAAATGAAATTTTTTGTCAAAGTCCATATTTTGTCAAAGGATTCATCATTTTATCATTGGATGATCATAATTCATCAAGGAAAGATCAAAAATCAACAAAACCCTAAGATTCAAAATTAGGGTTTTTGCTTGAAAAGTCAACTCAACTTTGACTGGTCATAACTCTCTCATCCTTCATCCAAAAAATTCAAACCAAAGCTCATTTTGAAGGAAATTCAATTATCTTTCAAATGCAATTGATCCCATGGTCATCACATTCACCATTTGAAAAATATGAACAAAGACATTACAGGTCATTTTCAAAGTCGACAAAAAGACACTTTTTTCAAAAGGACACACAAGGAGCATCAAAAATAATTTTGACATGAGACCAAAGGCATTGGTTAGAGGACTCTTTGAGGTTTCCAAAAAGTGCAAGATCTCCTTCATATGACAAAAATTGAGGGATTTACACCTTGTTGAAGTTGGGTAAATTTTGGGAAAGTGCATAAAACCAACATTGCTCAAAAATGCATTTTTTTCCAAATGGGGTCAAGTTTTCATGGTTCAAACATGTTTGCCATAATATTATGGGCCTCCCACGACCAAGACTAAGCCCATACCATTTTTATCCATTTTTGGCTTAATTTTATCTTATTTTAAGATTAAATAAAAAGGAAAAATGGATGGATAATGGATAGCTTACAATCTAAGCATGAGTCATCCAAGAATCTTCAATTTTCTGCAGAGGATTGAGGTACAAGGCAAGAGCATTGAAGGGAAGCAGGACTTGGTCAACAATTCAAAGGTTTTAATATAAAAAAATCAAGAATTCAACAAAGGCAACTAAAGGCTTCTTGGCTTCAATTCTAAGCACAACATAGTCTATATAAAGGCTATAACACTTCACAATAAAAAAGACACGAAATCATAGCCAGAATTCTGCTTGTAACACACTTGTAATCACTTAAATTTTTCAAAGAAATCTCAAATTCGAATTTTGAATTCCAGTCACTTTCCATACAAACTAAACATTCTAATACCTTCCTCAAGCATCACTGAACATATTTCAATCATTTCTAAGTCTTGAAACCTCACAAATCGAGCTACACAAGCCACGGTTTGTTCAAACTAAAACCAACTTATATCTCATAACACACGCATATCTAGCAAGATGTAGACATATGTTTGTGTTTAGATTGAGGTCCTAGTCATTTCTGGAAACTTAATTGAAGTTTGGACACTCATACGAAGAACCACCATTTTAGGGTTCATAATTTCAAAATTAGGGCTTTCTGAAATAGGCAAAATCAAAGGTTCTAAGTGGTACCATTGAATTCGTATGGACTAGACGAATCAAATGGACATGTCGCGCCAAATTTATTTTCACGTTTGACCCTATTCGCTATTTTGCAGGTTTAGGAAGTATCTATTATAGCGCTTTTATTACAAAAACGCTGTTAAAGATGCTGGCTGGAGGTTGAAGACGATGAGGTGTCTTCACCTCATTGGATATAGCGCGCGCGTTTTTTAAAAAAATCTCTGATTCAGTACGTGAAGTCCTATCATTATGCCATGTGCCTCAAAATCTGAGCCATCAGATCTCATTAAATTTTCAATCCAACGCATCACAACACGTAACCACACCATGTTCCCTCATAAACCATCACACCTGATTATTATCCTTTTATTTTCTATTTTATTTTAATTTCTTTGTTAAATTAATTAAAAATAGTTTTAAAAATCCAAAAAATACAAAAAAAAATATTTTTAGGTTGCTAAAATAATATATTATTTTCTGATATACAAATATTTTATTTTTCTTCATAATTTAAATATTTTGCATAATTAATTGGTATATATTTATATATTTGCTTTTTAATTATTTCGACCAATCAAAAAATCATAAAAAAAATTTGTTCTTTATATTAAATATTGTTTATATATTATAAACTAATTTTTGTACATATTTTGAATAATTTTCTCTTCAAGTTTTAATTATTTGTATAATTATTTGTATAATTATATATTAATTAACTTAATAAATTTCTAATCAATTTCAAAAACTCAAAAAAAATTAGTTTTGTTTTTTAAATTAATTAACAAACATTTTGAACACATTTTGAACTTAAATTTTAGGTTTAAATTTTATTTTCATCCTTTTTCCTCATTTTATTTTAATTAATCATGCATTAGTCATAATTAAAATAAATCATAAAAAATCCAAAAACATGTCTTTATTTTCTTGCTATTTAAAATTCCTAGATAAATGTATAGGTTGCTAAATTCATGTAAATAGGCATAGTTTACATTTCCTGCAAATCGATGTAATAGCGTAGATTTACTTTTCCGCATTTTACATTTCCGCATTTTAAATTCCAGCACATATAACCTGCGTGTATGTCAGAGATAAAATTGAACCGTTAGATCACTAACTTCAAAAGATAAAATATCTGAATTCAAACACAATCACACTTGCACCTCTTAAGGAAACCCCTTTCTCATTCTTTTCAAAATCAAAGTCAAATTCTACTGTTTCGAGTACAAAATCGAACCTTTTGTTTATATCCGGTGAAAGGATAGATTTTTAAAGGAAATAGGATAAAGACCTTACAACTCAGGGTAGACCTCCTAATTTGCTTGCTCAAATCAAAACAAACAAAATTCTCATACACTATCGTTTTTCAAAATAAACTTTCCAAAAAAGACAATACTTTGTATACATCCAAACAAGGATCATTACGAAGTTAACGTTCTTTTTCCAAAAACATCTTTTGAAAGATAAAAACACTTTGTATACATCCGCACAAGGATCATTACAAATTCAATTTACAAAGGTATTTCAAATCACATGCAAGTATTTCAGAGCAATTGAAAACAAGTGAGCTAAGCAAATTAAGAGCCCATGGATAACCATGGATACAAAGGGTGCTAACACCTTCCCTTTGTATAACCTACCCCCTTACCCAGAATTTCTTAAAGGTCTTTTTTCTGTGTCTTTTATAAACCTTTCCTTAATTGGATAAAATAAAAGGTCGGTGGCGACTCTCTGAATTTTCAAAAAATACAAAAGCAGAAACAATAAAAAGAGTCAGTTCACGTATCTCTCCGCGAGAGGTATGGCCGGAAACGGAGGCCCACAAGTCCCATTTGACCGAATAGCGGAATTAAACAGTATAATTAGTTGTCCGGAAGTTGATGAAAATTTACGTGGTAGCTAAGTTTAATTAGTAGATTAACGGAGTGGTGTTATTTTGTTGAAATTGTGATTTTTACGAATCGACCGAAATTGTGTTTTATTTAAATATTCTTTATAAATAAGTTTTAACAATTTAATATAATTGTCAATAGAGTTGTTAGAGTTATCAATAGAGTTGTTAGAGTTGACAATAAGTTGTCAGAGTTGTTTAGAGTTATTAAGAGTCATATTTTTATTTGTTTTGCGTAATTTTGACATGTTTAGAGTTGTTAGTGTATGATGTCGGTGTTTGTTTTTTTCGTTGAAACTTTAACAATTCATATCTTTTGAACCGTAATTCCGTTTGAGTCTCCGTTCGAAGCGTTAGAAAGCTAGCGCGGTATTCTTTTCAATAAAAAATGGTCTTGAGCAATAGAATGCTAGAAATTGGAAATGGAGTAGAAATAGAAGTGAATTAAATTAATATAGTGTGATTATTAATTGGTTAATTAAATTAATAGTTGAATTAATTTTAATAAGACTATTTATTTGGAATATACTTGGACTTGGATAAATTATTCGGTTATCGGTAAATTACGGTATTTTGGGAATTTGTCCGTAATTGTGTTTTGGCTTGAATATATTTATGTTGAGAATAAATATAAGTATATGCCATGATGTTGTGCTAATATTGATTCTCTATGAGTAGTTGGATAGCATTAATTCTAATAATTAATTGTTTGATGTGGAAAGTGTGTGTTCATGTATAATTGACAAAAATGAGAATTAACATGAGATAGTATGGTTACTAGTGTTAATTGGATTGTGTGAATCGTAATTGATTAATTGGCCTCTCATATGTGAATGATGTGTGTGTGTGTGTTGTGAATGTTGTGTACAATTGGAGGATAATTCATAGAGTTGAATTATTGTGATATGCGGAAAGTTAAGATGGTAGAGATGATCTTAATTGCATATATTTGTGATATTGTACATACATTCATATCATAGTGTGCCTTGAAACACAGGTGGATTTGCTTTGAAACACAAGCGGGCTTGGATTCTAAAGTGAATCGGAAGCCGTAAACTATATGTTTACAATTGGTGGACTTTGGTCTTGTCCGGATCGGAAGTGTGGCTTAGATTCTAGAGATATGAATCGGAGGCCGGTGAAACTTAGAATTCCACATTGGTACCACATGCATAGTGTCACATGTTTCATTGAGTCACTTAGAGTTACGTGATAGTTGACTATGTGCATTATGTTGTCATGATATGTGCATGATTGTGATAATTGATTATGTGCATTATGTTGTTGTAATAAGTGTACGAGTGAACAATTGATTATGTGCATTGATGTCGTAATGCTATGTGTATGAGTTTGGTAATTGATTATGTACACTTGGTGTTGTAGCGATATTTGTAATAGTTGATAATTGAGAATGGGTGATGTTTGAATACGTAATTGGTTAAATGCGGGAATATGTGATAATTATAGCTATGTGTATAATTGAGAATATAGTATTGAGATATTATACTCTTATACTTGGTGTATGCTTAATATATGTGAATTATGATTAGCATTAATTTTATGATTAGGAAAGTGTAATGCATTCCTATAATTGTTGATTTAACCATTGTATCTCATTATACTTTCTTCATAATGGTTTGTATTCTCACCTTTCTGTTTTAATGTTGCCCTCGTTTGGCGACATGCAGGTTTGACGATTAGTAGCTGGCGTGTGATCTAGTCGGAGTTTCGTCCGAGTTGCTTGGTAATTAGGTAGCGAGTCAATGCTCTGGTCATGTAACACTGGGTAGCTTAGATGTCGAACTCATGTTCTATTTGCTTATGTATTTTGTTATAACTTGTGAACCTGTTTAATTGGTTACTTGTTGTTGATAGGCTTTAGGCCAAATATTATGATCATGGTATGGGACATGTATCATTTATATGAAACACATGAGTATTAATTCCGCTGTTAATGCATATTCTGGATGAATTATGATTATATGTCAGGTGTTATTTGAAATGACCAGGTGTATTGTATTTTATGGATAAATGTTGTCGGTTTTAAAAGCTTTTTTTTTAGTTTTTGAAAACGTCGATGTGACGCCCTTTTGAGTTATATGCATGCTTATTCTCTGATTATATGCTTATTATTTTATGGTGTAAAAAGGGGTGTTACAGAGACCACCCGAATTTACTCGACCGAACCGAAAGTGGTTTTAAGCCACAGGTCGATTTAATTCGAATTCCGGTTTTTCTCGGTCCGTTGATATGGGTTTTAATGGGTAAGAACAGTCGGTTTCGGTTTTAATTATTACATCCGTCGGAATCCGAACCCGACCGGATATATTATTAATTGTCTATTATTATTAGTAATTAGTTCAGTTTATATTAGGCCCATCCAGACATTTGACCCAAGTTATAGCCCAATTTCAAAATCTTTCCTATACAAAATACAACTTCATTCTCTCACATCTTCATTCATGTGTTTCCTCTGAGCTTCTAGGGTTTTCGCCGCCGCTCTTGAACATCAAGCCTCCGCTGAACTTCAAGCCATTGTTTGTTTTTCGTTCTCTTCTTATAGCTTTATGTAAGCTCTCTCCCCCCCCTCTCTCTCTCCATCTCTATAATTTCGTCTTTCTTTGTTATCAGACTCGATGAGTTACACATTCTATTTCTGATAATAATGTTGTTTTTATACGATGTTTCCTTCTTAACAAAACACAAACGTTTTTAATGGTGGACATACCCTCAAGAATGTTTACAATGGTGTTGTAACCAACAGGTACTAAACTTGGAAGTTTTCATTAATGTTACATTTTTATACATTTGATTCATAAAATAAATGAAGGAATAGGCATTTTATGCATTTACTTTCATAATTTTTCCACTGATAATTTGGTACTGAAAATTCAAAAGACCATGTTTTTCCTTTGTTAGGTTTAACAAAAGAATGGATATTGATACTTTAATGAATTAGAATATTAGACCGTACTGTTTTAACTTAGTTTTAAATATCTCTAGCTAATGTTTTGAATATTATTTGTCTTCTCAGATTTTTATTTTGGTTCAAGGATTCTTCCACTCGATATGAGATTTTTGAAGATGCTTTAGAAGGTATTCTTTCTATCTTTCTTAAGTGTAATTCTTTAATTTGTTTTGTAATATTTTGCTAATCATATTTTAATATGTATTATAGGATTTACTGAAATTTCAGCTAGAAGCGGAGCCCCATCATACTCAATCACAGCCTTCTGCTGTGCTTGAAGGTTAATAACTTGTTGGTTCCTAATCATAACAACTTGCTGAATACTGACTTGCTGAACTGAAAGTAATTAAGGTTAACAACTTGTATTTATTTGCTAAATACTATCTTGTTGTATTTATTTGCAGCAACTACTTGCTGAATTTTGGGAGTCCAATGTCTAGTTATTTTGAAGCAATGAATAACGCAACCAACCACTTTGAAATCAAGAAACTTTTGATCCAAGACACTTGCTTTTGAGAGAGTTGTCAAAGAACTAAATATCAAGAGTAAGTTTAATTTTTTCAAAAATTTTCTTTTATTTCTTCTGTTAAATTTTGCTTTTTTGCTGAGTTTTTATTTAAAACTGTTGAGTTAAAACTGAAATTTTCTTTGTTAAATCCACTTGAGTTAAAACTTTTAAATATCCAAACTGAAATTTTCCTTGCTATATCCAAGTTTCCCCATTAGGTATATCATGGCTACTTGAATTAGAAGTCAAAAAGTTTCGTTCTTTGGCAGTCAGTTGAAATGTATTTTGCACTCTTTTGTTTGATAACCACTCTTCCTTATACCAGTATTTTTTTTTCCATTTTGTGCAGTAATATGTTGTTTGGTTGATGGTCAAGTTCTTGCATTGAATCCCAATAGATCCATAATTTGGAAGGTATGAAGTATGAACCTTCTTATATTTACAATTTGTTCCCTTGTTGAAATGATTATAATTTGCAATATGTCAATAAAATTTGCAATATAATTAAAATTTTTTCCCTTGTGGCATTTGCTTTTACAATATTTTGTTTTAATTAAGATCTTATTAGAGGTGTTAACCCTATTATTTTTGTTTTAACAGCTACGCCTGAGTTTTAACAGCTACGCTTTGGTAACATTATTAATTTTCTTTTAACTTCACTAAAGGTTGATTTCAATGTCTTGTCAAAATGTGTAGCTGCAATGAAAAAATGGAGTAAGTTTTGGAGAAAGTCCATGTGTTTTTAATTTTCTGATAAGTTTTGTTATGTTTGTTTTTGTGTGCAGGTAGGGAGTTATTGTTGCAGTAACCTTATTTTTGTTGTCTAATAAACTACTAGTGTTAAGAATAATTGTAAATTTGTATTGGTTTTGGTTTTATATATTTTATTAAATTTGTAATTTATGTAGGTAAAGATTTAGTTTTCAATTTCATTGAAAATATTCTATGTTTATTTATCCATAGAAGGATGAACTTAAATGGCTAAAAATAGTCCCATTAAGTAAATAATTAACACTTTTTATACATATAATTAATAGTTTTTTTAAAAAAAAAAACAACTAATTTGCCATTTTTAAAATAAAAAAAAAATTATATTGGGTTGTAAGTGGGCTTGAAATTTGAGTGGTCCGTTTGTTAATAAGAATTTAAAAAGTAGAAAAAAAACTGATGAATTTATTATTTAGGCTGAATTTCGTACTGGCCTAATTAATCCGAAATAAACCGGTCTAGTTATTCTAACCCGTTTTAATCCACACCCAAAAAAATCGATAGCTAATTTGGTCGGAATTGAGCCTGAAAATATCATCCAAGAGTTGGACTGGATTCAGATTTTAGACCCAAAATCAATTTGGCCCGAACCGATGTCCACCCCTAATATTTTAATTGATTAAGAGAGCATACATAAATCAGAAATGATATTTGTAAACCTTCAAGTCTTAATATATATAAATCCAAGGTTGTCATGATGGCAACCCTAGCCACATGTCACCTTGGTAGCATCTCTAAACAGAATTAGCCACATGTCACCTTGGTGTAACTCTAAACAAAAATTCTAATTTTGATTTTTATTAATTTAATCCTATATTAAAGATAAATAAATATAATAAATATAATAATAATATAACACTCAGCCACAAATATTAATAATAATTATACAAATAATATATAATATATAGTAATTAATTAATAATAATAAAAGAAAATAATAATAATAATAATGTAATCTACTATCTACCCAATACTAAGAAATTGCCCAAACTGTCCATTTTACCCTTCCCTCATAATTTCTTTACCCATACAAAAGGTTATTCATGTAATTAACAAAATGAAAAACACAACATGCCAAATGTTGTGTTCTTATTGGTAAGTTTTCCTACTCCCCACGTTGGTTTCTCTTTCTTCTTTCTTTGCTAACAAAACCTTTCTCTTTTCTCTCTTCTATTTTCTCCCTTCTATCTCCTTATCCCTCATTCTCTCTTGCAGAAACCCTAGATCGCTGTCTTCCCTCTTCTTCCTCATCACTTTCATTTTCTCTTTCTTCCATCTCTTTCACTCTCTTTCTCATTCCTTTCACCACACTTCTCTCTCCAAGTTTTTTTTCTTCTGATTTTCTCTCTTTTTTTATCAAACTCTAGCACCGCCACCATACCACTCTCTTCTTAACAACAACAACTTTACCATAAAACCATCACCACTCTCCTCTCATCTCAAACCTAAACTTCAATCTGCAACTCTTCCACGCGCCTCTCTCACTTCACGGTTAGAATCCCTTTTCTCTCTAACCTAATCTTCATTTTTTAATAACCTAAATTAAATTACCAATAATTTTCTTCAATTTGGTTGATTAAGTTACCGGTGGAGTTGGGTAGCTTGGAATCAATTGAAGGATAGAAAAACACTTAGAAAGGGGGGTTTGAATAAGTGTAGCTTTAAAACTCTTAAGATAAAAAACTATTTGCACAATGATTTTTATCTTGGTTCGTTGTTAACTAAACTACTCCAGTCCACCCCCTTCGAGTGATTTACCTCACCTGAGGATTTAATCCACTAATCACACTTGATTACAATGGTTTTCCACTTAGAAACACTCTAAGTCTTCTAGAGTATCCTGATCACAACCTGATCACTCTAGGAACAAATTGCTTAGACAACTTCTAAGACTTGCTAGAGTATACTGATCAACAACCTGATCACTCTAGAACTTACAACTTAATGTAAACAAATTCTTTTAAGAGTTACAATGCTTCTTATAAAGCTATTATCACAACTGTGATTTTCTCTTAAGTTTAAGTTTAAATCTCACTAAGATATTACAACAGCAATGTAGTGAGCTTGATGATGAAGTTTAAGAGCTTTTGATTTGAACAACGTTTCTGCAAGTTGGTTCAGAGTTTGTAATACGTTAACCTTTGCTTCTCATCAGAACTTCATATTTATAGGCACTTGAGAAGATGACCGTTAGGAGAATTTAATGCTTTGCGTAATCCGTACAGCATTACATTTAATGTTTCACTCTTTTGTCAACTACCTCGAGCCTTGTTTCCGCTGTGTCTACTGACGTTGCCTTTAATAGCTTCTAACGTTCCTTTTGTCAGTCAGCGTAGCCTACCAGTCTAGTACTTGCTTCTGATCTGACGTTTGTGTAAACAACGTTTGAATATCATCAGAGTCAAACAGCTAGGTGCAGAGCATCTTCTTGTCTTCTGACCTTGAAGTGCTTCTGAGCGTGATACCATGAGAACTTCAGTGCTTCTGCTTCTGATCTCAAGTTCTTCTGATGCTTCCATAGACCCATGTTCTGATTCTGCTTGACCATCTTCTGATGTCTTGCCAGACCACGTTCTGATGTTGCATGCTGAACCTTCTGAGTCAGTGCTTCTTGCGCTGATTTTGTGCATACTCTTTGTATAATTCCTGAAACGGAAATTGCATAGTATTAGAGTACCACATTATCTCATACAAAATTCATATCCTTGTTATCATCAAAACTAAGGATATTGATCAGAACAAATCTTGTTCTAACAATCTCCCCCTTTTTGATGATGACAAAAACATTCATAAATGATATGAATTTGCGATCAGAAAATACAGACGGCTAAGGACAATTACACAGCTATAGCATAAGCATATAGACAATGTGTGAATATGTCTCCCCCTGAGATTAACAATCTCCCCCTGAAATAAATACTAGAAGAATTTTATAAATAAAAGACTTCCCTGAGTATTTCAGTTGAGACGTTCACATATGCTTAGATCTTCAGAACATTCGCAGCTTCTGATTCTTGCTTCCATAGGACAGCTTCAGAACTTGAATTTCCTAGATCTTCAGAATATTCATAGCTTCTGATTCTTGCTTCCATTGGACAGCTTCAGAGCTTGAATTTCTTCTTGAGTCATTGCATGCTAGATTGTATCAGAACATTGTTGAATGTACCAGAGCATCATCAGAGCATCTCTACATCCTGAAATGTTACAGAACAACTAAACGACAACAGTCAGCATGAATGAATCAGATCTTAGAATGTGTTTCAGAATTTTATACTATGTATCAGAACACACACATAAAATGTTTCAGAGCATATTTTGTAACTAAAAACATGCATCAGAACATATAAGGAATAAGAATGAAAAAAACTATTATATCATCAGAATATCAGAACATTCTTCCTTCTTGCTTCAGGTCTTGAAGCTTTATAGCATTCAGCTTGCTTCAATTTCCAAGAGCTTGATTCTTTATAGAATTTCTTTTCCTCATCTCTTTGCTTCTCATGTTGAGCTTTAAAGAGGATCTTCAATTCCTGCAAGACAACACTCAAAAGCATAGAACTTTGCAAGTTCTGTTAGAAATGTGGAGCCTTTCTCCCAGCAACTGATAAAATAAATCAGATCATTTATCACATTTTTCTCCCCCTTTTTGTCATAACATCAAAAACATAAAAGATTCAGATGAAAAACACGACAAACACATAGAAGAAAAGGATAATTTTCATTAAGCACGGAGAAAAGGTTCAGAAGTACAAGAGGAAGGGCAAGGGAAGATGCAAAGAAAAACAGATGCAGCACATCAAAAGAAAACAGTCTAAGACTCAATCTAAGATGACCCTAGCTTCGACATGATCTTGGCCAGCATATCATGAATCCCACTGTTGCTCTCATTCTGCCTTTCCATGAAAGCACGAAACTCAGCGTTGATTGATCTCTGCTCATCTTGGTTCTTCTGAATAACTTCCAAAGTCCTTGAAAGACGGGAAGGTTCATCAGAAGAAGCTTCACAACTTCTATCCACAGGAATGGCATTGTGATCCGCAGCTTCCATGGTCAGATCATTTGCAGGATTTTCCTCAACAGGAATTGTTTCAGCAACATGATCAGCATCTGCTTCTTGCATAGAAGCATCTCCATACTCTGCAGCAGGAACCTCAGAATCTCCATTCTCAAGTGCCTGAAGAATGGCAGCAAGATTCCTAGGAGCAGAAGGACCTTCAACTTCTGGTGGGTCAACAACTTCTGGAATGACCAAGCTTGGGTCTTCCTCAGAAGGATTTTCCCTCAGAAAGTCAAAGAGCGTCCTGAAGTCTCCAAGCAGAACATGATATTGAGGTCTCCATACCACAATTTCCCTGCAAGGGTTAGCTTCCATTGCAGCAGCAATTCTTGCTTCTTCCAGCTCATCCACAAATCTCTTCTCCTTAACAGCAACCCTGTTTCTGAGGGGATGATAGTAGATACCATTATCACCCTCCAGAAGGTAACCAGCATAACCAGGGGCAGCAGCCACTAGTCTCTTCTGTACTCCCATAGCTCCTACTTGAAAATCCTGGCGAAAGCTTCTCCAGAGGTTTCTCGTAGAAACATCATCAAGACCATTGAGGAAAGCATCTCTCAAGAGGTACAGCCTGCTAATCACTTCATGTCTGAACAGCTCCAGGTAGATATGGGGTTCAGGTTCAGCTGGGTTGAAGGTGAATTTGTAGTCAGGGTAGATAAGGCAGTAGGGGTTGGATTTTCTGGTAGGTAGGGGATGGGATAGAGAAGGTGGAGGTGCGGTGGTTGAGGAAGATGGGATATCTGTGGGAATGATTGAGGATGAAGGGATATCTGTGATTGGAGTAGGTGAAGAAGGAATAATTATAATGGGTGTTGATGAGGATAGCTTGTCAGAAGGAGTTGGAGGAAGAATATTTAGTGGTGTAGGGTTTAAGACAGGAGTAGAAAGAGAAGGTGAGAGAGGATTTGGTATAGTGAAGGTATTTTGTGGTTCAGAAGGAGGTGGTTGGGTAGAAGATTGAGGTACAGAAGGAGGTGTAAAAACATGCCTGGAGACAATTGCAGAAGGAGCATTTGCAGATCTGGGAGTACGAAAGGAATGGAGCAAGTCTTCAGAGGAGCGTATCTGTGCTTGTTGTATACCAGTTGAGAGGAAGACATTTCTTCTGCTGGGTTTGATGTGCTTGAAGAAGGATTCATGATGATGTTGCTTGGTTTCAGATCACAAACTAGGGTTTGAAAAAACGAATGCAGAGAAAGAGATGCACAGATGGAGAGAGAGTGAAAAAGATGAAATGAAGATGAAGCGGGTTATTTAAACGGTTTGAAAAAGAAAATAAAAAAAAGTAAAAAGAAAACTGTTTAAAAAATGACATCAATATGCATTTAATGAGAAATGACGTTAGGAGAGATAAAGTGACAAAATGAAATGATTTGCACAGTTACCTAGGGCGGCGTCTCCTCAACTGCACGCATGCTTGTCCAAAAATAGTGAACACGTGTTCATTTTCTGGAAAGACTGGTGACAGCTGTTTTGCTTTAAAAGAGCTTCTGAATCAACTTAGATAATGAAACGTTAGTAATAATAGAATCAGAACTTCTAATTGATTAGTATCAGAACTTCTTATAGCTGCCTAGTCCTAACACATTTCAGAAGGTATTCATACAAAGATCTTCTCATCTTCTCATTTTGGGCATAAGTCCATACTGATATTCTTCAGAATGTACTTAAACCTATCTTCAGCAAGGGGTTTTGTAAAGATATCAGCCCATTGATGGTCTGTATCCACAAAGTTCAAAGAAAGAACACCCTTCTTAACATAGTCCCTCATAAAATGATGTTTAATCTCAATATGTTTAGCTTTGGAATGTAAGATAGGATTCTTAGATAAACATATAGTAGAAGTATTATCACAGAAAATAGGAATGTTACTCTCATATATCTGATAATCTTCTAGCTGACTCTTCATCCATAGCATTTGTGTGCTACATCCAGCAGCAGCAACATATTCTGCTTCTGTAGTTGAGAGAGCTATGGTAGCTTGCTTCTTGCTGTACCAGGAGATTAGATGACTTCCAAGGAATTGACAATTTCCAGAAGTACTCTTTCTTTCAATTCTATCTCCAGCATAGTCAGCATCACAGAATCCTACTAAGTTGTATTCTTTAGATCTTCTGTAGACTAAACCAACGTTAGTAGTACCTTTCAGATACCTCAGAATTCTCTTAACAGCAGTTAAGTGAGATTCTCTAGGATCTGATTGGAATCTAGCACACAAACAAACACTGAATAGAATATCAGGTCTAGAAGCAGTTAAGTATAGAAGAGATCCAATCATACCTCTGTACAACTTCTGATCTACCTTCTTACTTACCTCATCCTTACCTAGTACACTTGTTGGATGCATAGGAGTTTTGGCTTCTTTGCTTTCAGAAAGATTAAACTTCTTCAGAAGTTCTTTCACATACTTCGTTTGATGAACATAGGTTCCATCAGAAGTTTGATTGATTTGAATCCCAAGGAAATACTTGAGTTCACCCATCATACTCATTTCGAATTCAGCCTGCATAGACTTAGCAAACTCCTTTCCAAGTGAAGCATTAGATGTTCCAAAGATAATATCATCAACATAAATTTGACAAATTAAAATATGCTTCTTAGATGTTTTACAGAAAAGAGTTGTGTCCACTTGACCTCTAGTGAAACCATTGTCCAGAAGGAAAGAACTTAATCTTTCATACCAAGCTCTAGGAGCTTGCTTCAATCCATACAATGATTTCTTAAGTTTGAAAACATATTCTGGAGACTTAGAGTCTTCAAAACTGGGAGGTTGATGGACATAGACATCTTCATCTATATAACCATTTAAGAAGGCACTCTTAACATCCATTTGATACAGAGTGATGTTATGTTGAGTGGCAAAAGAAATCAATAAGCGAATAGATTCTAACCTGGCCACTGGTGCAAAGGTTTCTGTATAGTCAATCCCTTCTTGCTGACTATATCCCTGAGCCACCAGTCTTGCTTTGTTTCTTACCACTTCTCCCTTTTCGCTAAGCTTGTTTCTGAACACCCACTTAGTACCAATGATGTTGAGTCCTTTTGGTCTAGGAACCAAATCCCATACATCATTCCTTGTAAACTGATTCCGTTCTTCTTGCATAGCAATTATCCAGTCTGGATCTTCTAGAGCTTGATCAACAGAAGTTGGCTCGATCAAAGAAACAAGACCTAACTGACATTCTGCATTGTTCTTAAGGAATGCTCTTATTTTGATGGGATCGTCTTTCTTTCCAAGGATCACATCTTCTGAGTGAGCTAAGGAGAGTCTAGAAGATCTTCTGACTGTTGGCTCTTCAGAAATCCTGAGATTCTCTAAAGATGCAGCAACTTGATCTTCTGATCCATTGCTTCTGAGACTTTCAGCTTCTGGAGCTTTGCTTCTTGGTTCTACAGCTTCTGATATGTCAATATCTATATCTGCAAAATTCTCAAACTGCTTTGGTTTTTCAAGACCAAGCTTATCATCAAACTTGATATTGATTGATTCTTCTACAACCAATGTTTCAGTATTGTATACTCTGTAGCCTTTAGAGCGTTCAGAATATCCAAGAAGAAAACATTTTTGTGCCTTAGAATCAAACTTACCAAGATGATCTTTAGTATTCAGAATAAAACACACACATCTAAAAGGATGAAAATATGAAATGTTGGGCTTTCTATTCTTCCACAATTCATAAGGAGTCTTATTTATAATAGGTCATATAGAGATTCTATTCTGAATATAACATGCAGTGTTTATTGCTTCTGCCCAGAAGTGCTTAGCCATATTGGTCTCATTGATCATGGTTCTGGCCATTTCTTGCAGAGTCCTATTCTTTCGCTCTACAACTCCATTTTGTTGTGGAGTTCTAGGGCAAGAGAAATCATGGGCAATACCATTTTCTTTGAAGAACTCCTCAAAGAATCTGTTCTCAAATTCGCCACCATGATCACTTCTGACCTTTATGATTTTGCACTCCTTCTCAGATTGGATCTGAGTGCAGAATTCAAAGAACACTGAATGAGACTCATCCTTGTGTTTTAAGAACTTTACCCATGTCCAGCGGCTATAATCATCTACGATGACTAATCCATATTTCTTCCCTCTGACAGATGCTGTTTTGACTGGTCCAAACAGATCAATGTGCAGAAGTTCTAATGGCCTTGAGGAAGAGACAACATTCTTAGATTTGAATGCAGGTTTGGAGAACTTTCCCTTCTGACATGCTTCACAAAGAGCATCTGATTTATATTTCAGATTTGGGAGTCCTCTGACCAGATTTAGTTTGTTAATCTGAGAAATCTTTCTCAAACTAGCATGTCCTAATCTTCTATGCCAGACCCATTGCTCTTCAGAAACAGACATAAGGCAAGTCACCTTCTGCTTCTCAAGATCTGAAAGATCAATCTTATAGATGTTGTTCTTTCTCTTGCCTGTAAATAGGATTGAGCCATCCTTCTGACTTACAGCCTTGCAAGACTTCTGATTGAAGATTATATCATAACCATTGTCACTTAATTGACTTATGGACAATAAGTTATGCGTTAATCCTTCTACAAGAAGTACATTAGTTATGGAAGGAGAGTTACCAAAACTTATGGTTCCAGAGCCAATAATCTTGCTCTTCTGATCTCCTCCAAACTTGACTTCTCCACCTGGTTTAAGCACCAGGTCTTGGAACGTAGACCTTCTTCCCTCATGTGTCGCGAGCACCCAGAGTCCATGTACCATGACATTTTGTGCTTTGTCCTCTTTGCAGCTAAGGATATCTGCAACAGAAATTATCTTCTCCTTAGGTACCCACAATTTCTTGGGTCCTTTCTTGTTAGTTTTCCTCAAATTCTGATTGAACTTGGGTTTAGCATAATAGTTAACAGGAGGAACAACATGATATTCTTTAGGTTTGACAGCATGATATTTCTTAGGTTGTGTCACATGCTTCTTGGTGTGTACAGTGTTAAAACTCTGTGCATGTGAAGTGAGCCTAATATCATGTGCATGGCCATATTTGAACTGATCATACAATGGCTTGTATGTGATTTTCAGATCATCAATAGGTTCAAATTTATGTGAGGTATCACCCTCATAGCCAAAGCCAAACCTTCTGTTTCCAGAAACACCATATATCATAGAAGCAAGATGACTTCTGCCAATACTTCTAGATAGGAACTTTCTGAAGCTCGAGTCATATTCTTTCAGAATATGATTTAGTCTAGGAATGGATTTTTCTGATTCAGAAGGAGATCCACTATTTTTGGATAATTTTAAAACTTTTTCCTTCAGTTCAGAATTTTCCGATTCCAACTTCTTAGTTTCAAATTCAAATTGCTTTTTCAGCTTTTTGTATTTGATACTAAGGTGAGCCTTGAGTTCCAGAAGTTCAGTCAAGCTGGAAACTAATTCATCTGTAGATAGTTCAGAAAATACCTCTTCAGAATCTGATTCTGATGTAGATTCTGATTCATCATCCACTGTGGCCATCAGTGCAAAGTTGGCTTGCTCTCCTTCAGAGTCTGATTCTGATTCAGATTCAGAATCATCCCATGTTGCCATAAGACCTTTCTTCTTATGAAACTTCTTCTTGGGATTCTCCTTCTGAAGTTTTGGACATTCACTCTTGAAGTGTCCAGGCTCATTGCACTCATAGCAGACAACTTTCTTCTTGTCAGATCTTCTGCCACCAGAAGATTCTCCTCGTTCAAATTTCTTTGAACTTCTGAAGCTTTTGAACTTCCTTTGTTTGCTCTTCCAGAGTTGGTTTACCCTTATGGAGATCATGGACAATTCATCTTCTTCTTCTGATTCTGATTCTTTAGAATCTACTTCTTCAGCCTGAAAAGCGTTAGTGCATTTTTTAATATTAGATTTTAATGCAATAGACTTACCTTTCTTCTGAGGCTCATTTGCATCCAGCTCTATCTCATGGCTTCTCAAGGCACTGATTAGCTCTTCCAAAGAAACCTCATTCAGATTCTTTGCAATCTTGAATGCAGTCATCATTGGGCCCCATCTTCTGGGTAAGCTTCTGATGATCTTCTTTACATGATCAGCCTTGGTGTAACCTTTGTCCAGAACTCTTAATCCAGCAGTTAGCGTTTGAAATCTTGAGAACATCTTCTCAATATCTTCACCGTCCTCCATTTTGAAGGCTTCATATTTCTGGATTAGAGCAAGAGCTTTGGTCTCCTTGACTTGAGCATTTCCTTCATGGGTCATTTTCAATGACTCATATATATCATGGGCAGTTTCCCTTTTAGACATCTTCTCATACTCAGCATGAGAGATAGCATTCAGCAAAACAGTCCCACATTTATGATGATTTTTGAAAAGCTTCTTTTGATCATCATTCATTTCTTGTCTTGTAAGCCTTATGCCAGTAGCATTCACTGGATGTTTGTAACCATCCACCAGAAGATCCCATAAGTCACAATCTAGACCAAGGAAGTAACTTTCTAGTTTATCTTTCCAGTATTCAAAGTTTTCACCATCAAATACTGGTGATCTAGTATAACCATTGTTACCATTTCCATTGTATTGCTCAGCAGAGCCAGATGTAGATGTAAGTGTGTTTGTTGGAATTTCACCAGCCATCTTTTACTGAAGCGTTTTTCTCTTCCTGAATCTTTTCTAAACACGGTTAAGTGCTTGCACCTTAGAACCGGCGCTCTGATGCCAATTAAAGGATAGAAAAACACTTAGAAAGGCGGGTTTGAATAAGTGTAGCTTTAAAACTTGTAAGATAAAAAACTATTTGCACAATGATTTTTATCCTGGTTCGTTGTTAACTAAACTACTCCAGTCCACCCCCTTGGAGTGATTTACCTCACCTGAGGATTTAATCCACTAATCACACTTGATTACAATGGTTTTCCACTTAGAAACACTCTAAGTCTTCTAGAGTATCCTGATTACAACCTGATCACTCTAGGAACAAACTGCTTAGACAACTTCTAAGACTTGCTAGAGTATACTGATCAACAACCTGATCACTCTAGAACTTACAATTTAATGTAAACAAATTCTTTTAAGAGTTACAATGCTTCTTATAAAGCTATTATCACAACTGTGATTTTCTCTTAAGTTTAAGCTTAAATCTCACTAAGATATTACAACAGTAATGTAGTGAGCTTGATGATGAAGTTTGAGAGCTTTTGATTTGAACAGCGTTTCTGCAAGTTGGTTCAGAGTTTGTAATACGTTAACCTTTGCTTCTCATCAGAACTTCATATTTATAGGCACTTGAGAAGATGACCGTTGGGAGCATTTAATGCTTTGCGTAATCCGTACAGCATTGCATTTAATGTTTCACTCTTTTGTCAACTACCTCGAGCCTTGTTTCCGCTATGTCTACTGCCGTTGCCTTTAATAGCTTCTAACGTTCCTTTTGTCAGTCAGCGTAGCCTGCCAGTCTAGTACTTGCTTCTGATCTGACGTTTGTGTAAACAACGTTTGAATATCATCAGAGTCAAACAGCTAGGTGCAGAGCATCTTCTTGTCTTCTGACCTTGAAGTGCTTCTGAGCGTGATACCATGAGAACTTCAGTGCTTCTGCTTCTGATCTCAGGTTCTTCTGATGCTTCCATAGACCCATGTTCTGATTCTGCTTGACCATCTTCTGATGTCTTGTCAGACCACGTTCTGATGTTGCATGCTGAACCTTCTGAGTCAGTGCTTCTTGCGCTAATTTTATGCATACTCTTTGTATAATTCCTGAAACGGAAATTGCATAGTATTAGAGTACCACATTATCTCATACAAAATTCATATCCTTGTTATCATCAAAACTAAGAATATTGATCAGAACAAATCTTGTTCTAACATCAATGTTGCCGTTGTACAGCGCTGTTGCTTCTGCTCGATTAGTTTCAAGCTTGGACATTGAATCTCTTGGTTGGGGTTTAGTTCCTAAAGGTAATTCGTTTTCTTTGAATCTCTTGGTTGGGGTTTAGTTCCTCAAGGTACGTTTTTTCTCTTTTATCAGCTTTTGATGTTGAAATAGCAAAAAAAAATTGTGGACGACAACTACAGGCAGCAATGATGTGTTTATCTTGTGATTTTTTGCCCTTCAGCCATCAGCCATCGACAACAGTGTTGTATGAATATGCCATTGATTTTATGTTGCTGAGAGGCTAGAGCATAAGGATAACTTTTCTATGCATATCATTTTCGTTTGACCCATTACTTTTGAAGCCTTTGATCTTATGCTAAAGCTGAAACTAACCTGTTGTTAATAGGGACATAAATCCAGCGTGAAGAATGATAATGCTTTCTCAATGGGCCTTTGATTCTGAAAATTCACATTGGAAGAGTCTTTTCAGTTCTAATTTGGGTATTTGTTCTGTTATTAGTTAGTTTTTTTCTTGCTTTGAATCTTTGTTTAATTTGTTGTGTTTAATTCAATTTCAAGTTTACTGTTTTGTTTGTTGTTAACTTTATGAATTTTTTTTTTGAATGAACATTCATAGTTGTCAAAATCAATTCTACTTCACTAGAATCAATTCTACTTCACTAGAATCAATTCTACGGAATGATGGCAGTTGGTTTTACAGCTTCACAATAGCTAGCTGTTGTTATTTCTTCAGCTGTTTACTCCCTGTAGAATCTTTTTCCGGTTTTCTTATCCCAAAAGCGGTGAGTAATGTTATACTTAATTTTTTTTGAACCAACAGTCACTTTTCTATCGGCTTCTAAAAACTAATAATATGACAATAATTATGATGTCTCAGTATTCCGGGGTGGTGGATTTGGTTCTATTATATCTGCCCTGTTCAATGGACATTATAACATCTCAGCTTGGTTAGGTGGAAACAACAATTGTGGGACCAGGATTCCAAGGCACTGTGAGAGAGTATATATCTGCAACTCTTGGATATGATTAGAAAATCAACAGAATATTGTCTGTGGGTCTTTCAATGATAGTCCTTATTGCATTTAATATCTTATTCTTTGGTAGTTTTGATACATCTGTTAAAGTTTTTAATTTCCAGAAAAGATAAAAGATATACATTACTAGGTTTCCACATCATAGTAGTAGTAGATGATTTATGCATTGGATAAGATTGTCATTGTACTAGGTCTGCATATGTCTAATGAATCACATATGTCTAATGAAATTTGGATCCTTCATGGTTTTGGATCCACTGTATTTTCTCAACCATGATAAACTAATATTTATTTCCACTATATTTTCTCAAATGTCTGATGCCTATCTATTGCATTAACAATTTATGCAATGACACTTACATTAGTTGATAAAACATTTATAATTATGGCCGTTTAAAATAGTGAAAAAATAATTTTGTGGGAGTGTTTTAGTTTTAGATTTTGGTTGAATGTTTGCCTCTAAAATGTAGATGTCGAATGACGTGTAATTGGTAATGAATGGGCACCGAGTTCGGCTTATGTATGCTAGCTTTTAGGACTGCATTTGAATTGGACTGGAGTATGAGTTTTGTAATACCATTATAAATACAAGGAGTGTGATCTAAGTATAGTCACACAGAATTTACACCTTTACACAGGAAAATTTAAATTAATTGAAGCAGTGGAAAAACAAATTGTACACTTATTCCAGCATCCTGTATATTAATTTTAGCCACAATTTTAAACAGATAATTCAGCTATGCATCTATTTTGGAAAAGTTTATTTTTCGTTTGAGTGGTACTTGCTAATTGTACTGGGCACTGGCTAGGTATTTTGTTTCTAACCTGAAAATTTGACTTTTGATTAGGTGGGCATGCTGATAATAGTATTTAGGGTGATATCCTCTGATGGAACCAAAACCTTGGAAATAGCCAATGCGCCCCGTGCTCTAGTAACTTGCCTCGGCCTTTCATCCGATAGTAACCACCTGGTGTCAGGATTCCAAGATACAACAATATTACTCTGGAGAATACATAAAGCACTTGCATCTCACTCAAGTGTATATGCATAAAGCCCTTAGAAGCTGGTGGTGAAGTTGAAGACTCTTTGAGATGGCAGAGGATACAATGTGCTTGAACTGGTATGCTTGAACTTTTAAAATTTAAATAATATATGCGGATGAAATCAAGAACCTGGATCATATCCTAAAAGCTTCATTAGTCTTTCAATTGATGACTACACTATAAAATTTGCTTGACTTTCATTAAGACCTATGCTATCGGATGGTGTTAGCAGCAATGATAGGTTGGAGAATAAAAATGGATCACATGTATCCGAGGATGGAAGCCTGCAGAATTATCAAAGGAATAAATGGATAAAGTCCCCAGTTTCTGAAGGAGCTGCTAGACACACAATCATTTTATGGTAATTTTCTTTCAAATATAATTGGACCAAAAAGCAAAAGTGATATGAACAACTGCTACAATAGTGCAAAGCAGTGTTTTAGCTGTACTACAGTTTAGACATAATAAAACAAGTTTACTATCAGTTTTACAATTTTACAAATTCACTATCAATTTAGCAGTGCCCTTTATCGATCAGCCGTTGTAGTAAACAAAACAATGAGAAATAATAAAGACAACAATCACTGCACAAATGCAAGATTCAAGACAGCAATCCAGGTCATGAAAAATAATACAGACCATCTCTTTTAATTGAACCATTGTTATTTACTAAATTGGTTAATTTTGTGGTTGTTTTAAGTTTTTGTCAGTAATTTGTATCGGATTTCTTTGGTGCATTTCCTTCTTGTGAATCTCTCTATAGGTTAAGGAGTTGGAAGAGCTATCAGCAGTATCATTCTTACCCTTCTACTTCGTTGTCGATATCTCCGCTGCCATCTCAAAGCCGTCCATGGGATTTAAGTTTCTGACAAGTTTCCTCTGTGACATAGTTATGTTTATGCCACAGCTACTTATATAATATGCTTTCAATGTCTATTGCTCGATTTATTCCTAAATCACTATATTTATTCATTTGATTTTCAAATATTTTATATATTTGACTTTAATTAAAATTATTGATAATATCTTTGCTATTAATTCAGTTTAATGCATTTTAATTAGAAAAAAATTGTAACATTTATAGTAGAATAATTGATAGATATAACTCTACTTAAATAGTGAATTGATATCATACAATTACATTTGGACATTAAAATTGTACTTAAATTCATTAATTTAGTATATCAGAATATATAAATTATTAAATTCAAAGTTTATATATATATATATATATATATATATATATATATATATATATATATATATATATATATATATTCTTTTCCATTTTTTTACTATTTATTTTAAAACAAACATGCCCATTATTTATAATACATGCTTTTATATTTTTCTGTAACTTAACTTTAATTAAAATAACTATTGTCATCAATAGTATAGAAAAATATAGTAGAATGATGAAATTTGAGTATTTTTAATTGTAATAAATATAGACATTTTTAAGATGATAAAAAATTGCATAATTTAGCATTATATATGAATTAAATATTTTATCTCTTTATTTTATTTCAAAATCTTTGTTAGTAATTCAATTTAATACAGTTTAATGAAAAAAAAAAACGGTTGACATCTACATAAATTTAAGTTTGAAAATTTTAACTTTACAATATATTTAATTAATTCTATTTATTTACTATTACTCAAAATAATAATTAATCTATTTCTTAAATTTAATAAAATTAATAATTTATTTTATTAAATTGAAGAATATTTAATAGCTTCGCAGACAATTAACTTTTTTATTTTATGGGTCACTACTAATGTAATATATATTTTATTTTAATTGACAATTATTTTTAATTGAGATACAAAATCTTTATTTTTAAATGTAAAAAATAAAGATTTCTTCGTATCCACTTTTTAATTTTGTATTTTAATTCAATACAATTGAGAGTGATATTTATAAATTTTAAAAAAATGAGTGATATTTTAAATTTTAAGGAAATAATTGAGTGATATCACTAAAACTATCAATTTATTATATTCTACGGAAACAACGGGAGTGATAGTTATAAATTTGACCAATTCTTATGGATTTTCTTATTGAAACTCACTATTTTTACGGATCACTATCACTAAAATACATTGTTTATTTTAACCAACAAAATATTTGTAAATATTTATACTTATTAGTTATATTTATAAATATTTATAGATATTAGACATTGAATTTATCAACTCATATTAGATATATGAAATTTATCAACTCATATATATTTTACCACTGTAAATCACTATCTTTACAGGTCACTATCACCACGATATCCTTTTATTTAAATCAACAAGATATTTATAAATATTTACTACATTTATATTTTTAAATATTTACAGTTATTAGTAATTTTATAATAACAATTGTATATCACCAACAACCCATCCTTATCAAATGACCTAAGATATAAATGATTATGACATTTCCATATTTTTTAGCTACTATATGTAGATTCATTTCAGCTATATTATATTTGGTTAATCTTAGATTAACATTCCTCATTCGAATTTTAAACTTCTTTTTTTACATTTGTAATGCGTTATTCATCTTAAAATTTGATTTACCCGTGCGAACGCACGGGTCTTCTACTAGTATCCAAATATATAAAAACAAATCTACTTAATATAAATGTAAGTCATGATGGCAACCCTAGCCACATGTCATTTTGAAAACAATCCTAGCCACATGTCATCTTGGTAAGTATTCTAATTACAAACTCTATATTAATATAAATAATAATAATAATAATAATAATAATAATAATAATATAATATTAAACCACCACTATTATTAATAATAATATAATATTAAGTTAATAATAATAATAATAATAATCTACTTCTACTTAATATAAAATAATAATAATAGTAATATTAATAATATAATATATTAATAATATAATATTCAATTACCACTATTAAAATATCCAAATAAAAGTCATTAATAAAAAAATCTTTCAAACTTATAAAATCTTGAAATCTAGCCTATATTTCAAGTTTAAAAAATATAAAAGTAAATTTTAAATATATTTTAGATAATCAATTTTTACGATAAAATAGATAATCTTAAATTAGTTCATGCTAAATTCTAATTTTATTTTTCTATTTTTCTTCTTTTCTTCTTCATTTATTTAAAAAAAATTATGTTTAAAAAATAACTTACTTCTCAAAATAAAGATGAAATAAAAGTATCGTTTTAAAAAAATGTGTTTTCTAAATGAGTTACACAAATTTTTATTATAATAAAAAATTAATAAAAAAATTTACAATATTTAAATATAAAAATTATCAGTTATAATAATTATTGAGTTTGATTGTACTAAAATTTTAATAATCATTATGAAAATAAAAAGAAAATTTTGTAAATCATTATTTCTTCTCATATTGATTATAATTACTTTAGATATATAATAAATTTATTTAAATTAAAATATTTTATATTATTTTTCAATCTAACTTTAACCACTCATTTTCAAAATAAAATTAAACCTTTAACTCATCAATTATATTAATAAAAACGTTTATATATTAAAATTATCCATTACAACATTTATGAAGTGTTATTATACAAAAATTTTAATAAATTATTATGATAATCAAAATTAATTAAAAATAAAAATCCTATCAATAATTATTTTTCCCTTACTTTGGAATATTAATTTTTATATAGAAATAAAATATATTCTACAAATATTCACTATTTGTAACATTAAAAAATTATTATAGTTACAAAATTATTTTTTAAATATAATCATTTAAGACAAATATCAATTTTATATGAATAATAATTTTTATTCTTTATTGCACTAGCTTTTAAATATTTTTTTTTCATATTTTTCATTCTTTTTTTTTCCATTTATTTTACAAATTTCTATGTTTAAAATATAAATTACTCACTTACAATAATATTAATTAATGATAAATTATAATATTTTTCATTCTTTATCACTCACTTACAATAATATTAATTAATGATAAATTATAATTAGTTAAACTGTATGTTACAGTTTTTAATCTCAATTAAAATAATATTAATGAATAATAAGTTTTAATTAGTAAAATTTGGAGTTACAGTTTTTAATAAGATTTATTTTGTTTTTAGTAACCATTATTGTATGTTATATATATGAATGCGTATTTGGTGAATGAATTTGACATATTTATATTTATACTATATATTTTGGCTAAGTCTTCATCATTCTCTTTCAAACAATTGATACTTTCGATTATTTTTCTTATTCTCACTAAGTTTTAACTCTGATTTGTTTTATATTGTAGGTGACTCAACTTATTTTATTACAACAATTATCTATATTTTAACTCTACTTTATTTTGTATTTTTTTATTGTAGATATTTATCCTTTTATTCAAACAAAGTTCACAAGATACCTAATTTTTTATTTTGTATCTATATTTTTATTTTTATTTTTGTTATTTTTGAACATATATATGATAATTGTTCTTTGATTTATGTGACAGATTTAAGACTCAACTTTACTTTGTTATATTAGTTATGTAAATACTTTAGTTATATTATTTTGCAATAACTTTCTTGAGAATAAATATATTATTATACTATTTATTTCTGCATTTTTCTCTTCTTTACATTGATTAATTTGAATTTGAATGTAACAATTTTTTAGTGAATCAAAAGAAAAAAGAAAATTTATATTGTTGCTACATTTGTATTTTTACTATTTGAAAATTATGTGAAAAATAAAAACCCACATAAATATATGTCTTTAACCAAAATATTTTAGAGAAATATATGTTTGATTTAATTTATTTACTTAATTTTTTAAGATCTTCAAAGGACTTCAAAAATAATATATGCATAAAAAATGTGTCTCATTTGTCAATATATTTTATTGTATAATAAATGAGAATGATAATAATGATATATTTTGATATAGTTATGATACATGTTGTACTAAGTGTATTACAGAGTGTTTCTAAAAAAAAAAGTGTATTATAGAAAAATATTAATATAGTAATTACATTATTATTATTATTAAATTATTATAATTGTTGTTATTAATATTAATATGATAATTAATATGATAATAATTATTAACTATCTCTATATATTCTTTTAAAATGCATAATTATTTATGGAAAATAAAATTGCAAAATAAATTGTAGTTGTAAGTTATAATCGATTTAGTTGTCACTTACTAAACTCTGAATATTATTTTAAAAATTATGTAATGATAAAGTATTTGATTTATCATTATATACCTATATAAATAATATGTATTATGAATAATTACTTTATTTTTTTTAACGAATGAGAAATATGAGGACTAATCTACATTTTTTTTTATCATAATATTTAAGAATCAAAATATCACTATTTAATAAAAAACTAAGAAAACTTCACTAAAAAATTAATAACTGAAATTAATAAGTTTTAAAACCATTAATGCCTATAAAATTTAAAAAAACTCTTTAAAGTTTTATTTTAATTTACAAAATTATTTTTCTTTAATTTTAATATTAAAGTGAAAATAATTAATTTATTAAGATGGTTAACCTATAATAAATAATAGTATTAATAACAATCCATTAACCAAGTAATTAGAACATATCTCTTCCATTATAATAAACAAACAAAAAAATCATAAAAATATGGATGGAGTTACTTGATTAATATAGGAACACCAAATAAAAATCAATACGATAAGATATAATATGATTTATTTTTTAAAAATATGTATAGAATATACGATTTAAAACTTTTTTTGGACATGACATTGAATAAAAAAATTTTAGGTTTTATAACTTATAGAATAATACTAAAAGAATAACTGAAATTTAGATTGATATACTCTTATATGTATTATGAATTTAATGATTAATCATAAATATTTATCTACAAATAATTTAATATAACACTTTTTATAATATTGCATTATTCACGTAAATATGTGAAATCTTTCAAATTTATAGAACATAATTGAAATATATATATATATATATATATATATATATATATATATATATATATATATATATATATATATATATATATATATATATATATATATATATATATATATATATATATATATATATATATATATATATATTACTAAGATCAAAATTCTAATCAAACCCGTGCAACGCACGGGCCATAGAACTAGTATATATAAATCCAAGGTTGTCATGATGGCAACCCTAGCCACATGTCACCTTGGTAGCATCTCTAAACAGAATTAGCCACATATCACCTTGGTGTAACTCTAAACAAAAATTCTAATTTTGATTTTTATTAATTTAATCCTATATTAAAGATAAATAAATATACTAAATATAATAATAATATAATATTCAGCCACAAATATTAATAATAATTATACAAATAATATATAATATATAGTAATTAATTACTAATAATAAAAGAAAATAATAATAATAATGTAATATCTAAATATATAAAAACAAATATAAATAAGTTTATACAAAGAATTTATAATGGATATGACATAAAAAATATATACTTATAAAATTATTATAAAAATATGTGTTAAAATTCTTTATATTTAAGAATAAATTTTATAAATTAAAAAAAAGTTAAGAATTAAAATTTATATTAAGAAATAATTTAAAAATTTTAAATTTAACTTATAAGTTAAATGTTAAACTTAATATAGTTCAACTATTCAGGTATTCATATTTTTATACTTTAAAATTTTATGTTAAAACTCTTTATATAAATTTTTATTTATTTATATAAATAATATAAATTATACAAACCTTAATTCTAACTTTTATTAATTTGATACTATATTAATATTAAATTTTAAATAATAATATTATATATAATAATAATAATAATTATTATTATTATTATTAAGAATAATAATGATAGAAATGTAACTGCTTATGTTAAGAATAAGTTTTCTAAAGTTAACAAAAATTAAAAATTAAATTTTATATTAAGAATACAAATAAATATTGAACGTTATACAATTATAATAATGACAAAGTTTTTTTTGAATCAATAAAATACTTTGATTAATTCAAAAACAGACTATACAAGGCGATCGCTTGGATCCAGCCCAACACAATCAAGAAACCCAAGCTAAAAAGAAACCCAAGCTAAACCTATTGCACCATCAGCTGTGCTACATAATCTCTCATCTTACTATTATGCCAGCCCCGGTACACAATCATTTCTATAACTCTTTCCTCTATGTTTCTATCTTTTGTGTTTGTATCAAAACTCTTCTCATTCCTATACCTCCATACCTCATATATACATTCAGTGATAGCTAATTTTAACATAGCAGCTCTCTTACTTTTCCCTCTACAATTCAGTACAATCCACTCCAACTCCCTATCCCAGTTCAGAGGCTCATGTTGGATATTGATCCAGTTCAGAACCTTTTTCCACGCATTCTTCATCACAGAACAGTCAAACAACAAATGTTGTTGAGTTTCCACTGCATCACAGAAGCTGCACTTATTGTGATCAATTAAGCCCCATTTCATCAACCTGCTCCTTGTTGGCAGCCTTGTATGGCATGCTATCCACAATTGGAAAATAGCCCTGGGCCTAGCTAGATTCCCAAACATCAGCTCCTTCCAAGACATCTGATTCTTATTAGGGTGCAAAGCTTTGTAGACTTCCTTCATTCTAAAACTATCACTACTCCATACCACCATGTTTTGGACTTTGTCTCTCTGCATCAGAATAGCTTTTAGTATCCAAGAATAACATTCCTTCACAGTCATGTCCATTAACACCTGGCCTTTAATATAGTAAGCATGCATCCATTTGACCCATAGGGACTCTTTCTTCTTACTGAGGTTCCATAGCAATCTAGTTAACACAGTATTGTTCCAAATTTGCAAGTTAACCAATTGTAATCCTCCATTTTTCTTTGGACAACAAACAGTCTTCCAGGCTATTGGGCTTTTCCTGCTGTTCTCCTTCTGGCCAGTCCACAGAAAACTCCCACAAATTGCATCTATCCGATTAATCACAGCTTTGGGAAAAGGGAGAGCCTGCAGCCAGTAGTTCATAACTGAGAAAATAGTGCTATTAAGCAATTGGAGCCTGCCTGCATAGCTTAATAATTGAGAGCTCCAGTGATTAATTCTCCTCATTATGCTATCAAACAAGCTATCATACTCCTTAATAGTAAGTCTACAGCCAGACATTGGTATCCCTAAGTATCTAAAGGGAAATTTTCCTTCTTCAAACCTGGTAATCTTCAGAATTTCCTCTTTAGTGTGCTCATCTACTCCACCAAAGAAGATCTTGCATTTGGCTGGATTGACTTTAAGGCCAGTTGCCCTAGAGAATTTCTCAAAAGCCTGCATCATCATATTTACTGAACCTGTATCTCCTCTTGTGAACAGTAGCAGGTCATCTGCAAAACACAAATTAGTTAGACTAATCTTTTTGCACTTAGCATGGTACCTAAAAGCTTTATCCTCTGCCATTTGCCTCAGCCCTCTATTTAGATACTCCATAACTATAACAAAGAGAAGGGGAGATATTGGGTCTCCTTGTCTGAGCCCTCTCTGAGCCACCAGAATGTCACTCTGCTCTCCATTGATGTTAAATCTATATGAAACTGTGGTAACAACCTTCATAATCCAGCTGACAAAATTCCTAGGGAAACCAACTTCTTTCAGGATACACTCCATAGCATGCCAGTCAACTGTATCATAAGCTTTCTGGATGTCTACTTGCATCATCACCCTAGGGGTTCCTCCCTTCCTCTTGTAGCCCTTCAGCAGCTCATATGTTAGTAGAATGTGGTTATGAATAATCTGCCCAGGGACAAAGGCAGCCTGGTTCTGAGCCACAATACTTGGTAACACTTTAGCCATCCTCCTAGCCAGCACTTTTGAAATAATCTTGTACATTGTACTACAACATGATATGGGTCTATAATAATGACAAAGTTAAAATAATAATTATTGCATAAAATTATTATGTATAAATCCTACAATAAAGTGTAATAAAAATTGAAAACTTTTCAATTCCAATCAAATTAAAATTGTTAATTGACTATAAATATGCCTTTTCTACAACCTCTCAGCTCATAACAGAATGCTTTGATGGAAGAGATTGTACTTTGTGGGTAGAAGAAAATATTTTTATTCTGTAATTGTATTGTATTGTGCATTTGTGTCTCATTCATAATCATAATCTATAATTATATTTTTATTGTGTATTTGTATTATGGATTTGTATCTCATTCGTAATTATAATTTATAACTCTTATCAATTATAATTTATATATTTTTATATAATGTCAAAATCTTGATTAAGTGGTATATTTTATTTAGATGGTATATATAATTTAGGTATGTTTTGATTGAAAATTATATTTTATTTTGATGTATAAATAATTTAGATATGTTTTGCTTGAGAATTATATTTTATTTTGATGGTATATATACTTTATATAATTTAGGTATGCTTTGTGTTTTTTATGAATATATAAGTAGTTTCTAAAATAACACAGGTAAAGTGGATGAACACCACCATATGGAGCAAGTGGAGAAGCAACTACGAAATGATGAAAGTTAAAACAAGCTCAATTGTATGATATTTAAACAATATACAAGCATTTGGGATTAATTTTAAAATAAATTGTGTTTGGTGGAATGTTTCATTAGACGTAATGAAATTGAGAAAATTTTATATGAAAAAGATGTGATAGTTATTGGCTATTTTATTCATTTTTTTATGTATATGTAAAAGTCTTTTTTTTTTATATCCCGTAGAGTTTTTGAAAAAAAATTAATTTTTCTTAAATATATTATTATATTTGCACTAAATCAGTTATTTTTAATTGAGTTTAACTTGGTGATATAAATATATGTATTTTTTTTCATATTACATAACTTATTTCTACTAATGACCATTCATTTTTTTAAAAAATAAACAATAATTATTAACTCATTAATTGTATTAATGAAAATTTTAATTAATAAATTTACCAGTTACAACTTTTATTGGTCAGTGTTTATATACCAAAAACTTTATTGAGCACAAAACTAAAATGCTAAATTAATTTCAAGAAAATACAGTTATAATTTATTAATAAAATCAATATTTTGGTTGAATAGTAGTTCAAAATATCAATTTTAATCATATGTGATATTCATCCATATGTGTACTAATAATAAATGAATATATTAAATGTTAACTAACTCTTCCTATATGTACTATGAATCAAATGTCTACTGATTAATTTATAATCCAAATGAATTATTATTATAAGTTCTAATAAATATAAATATATAAAATTTAAAAGGTTACACTAATATATATAAAATATGTTTAAAAAATTTATATGTACAATTTTACGGACAAATATAATAGATAATTCAAATAAAATATGTTTAAAAAATTTATATGAGCAATTTTACGGACAAATATAATAGATAATTCAAATGAATTAAATATTATGGAATTGGCAAATAATATTAATTGTTTTATAAAATTAACGGTCAGAAGATTGTGCACATATACTGAAAACCTTTTTTTTTAAATGAAAATTGGAATAAGCATTTTATTATTTAACTTTCTGTGATATATGATTTTTTTTTACTATTCAATTCTCTTTGGAGAATATTTATTAGACTGAAAAATCATTAGATTAAAGTTTTTTCATTTTAATTTATAATTAGTTCTTTGATTTAAAAATGTTTATCATTCTAAATTCTTTGGATTATTAATAATTTTTTCCTTTTTTTGGATTTTTTTTACAGTGATGAACTAATAATGAAATTTAATTTTTATTATTTTCTCTAGAATATGATTATGGGTGATGTCTAGAGTGAGGGATGAATTAAGTCCCTCACCAGTGGAACGTAATAAAAATACCTTTAGATTTAATCAATGGTTTAAAATTATTAGTAAATAAAATGAGTATATCTACCCTTCTCCATATACAATCATGTTCGATGATAGTTGAACCCAAATTTTGTTTAAATCTATCCTCTTCAACTTTCATTTTCATATATAAGTGGTATATTGTAAGATATAGTGCAACTATTTAATCTGACCATTCATATTAATGGTCCACCTTGAATCACTTATTTGATGGTTCACCATAGATGCCACCATGATTATTATTCATTATTTATAAATTTACTCTCTTTTTGTTTGCTATATTTCATTTTTACATTAATTATTATTAAAATTATTTATGGCTTATTAAATAATCTTATATGTTAATAAAAAATTAAATATCAACTATTATAAAAATGTGGTTTTATTTTTAATATACCGTGCGAAGCACGGGTCGGTGAACTAGTTACACTTACACCGTAAATGTATACGGTTTTGTATTATTTATTATATTTAATATTATCTTTTCTTTTTTCTAATACAAAAACACTCATAACTATTGGTGGTGTACATATACGGTGTTAATTTTCAATGTCACAACTAGTAACTAACCCGTGCGTGTGCACGGGGTTCTGGTATGTGACGCGCATTTGTTTCAGATATACATTTTTTATTAGAAAAATATCTGATATCCGTTAAAAAATAATAATTGAATGTATAGAAATATGTCTAGTACCCGTGAAAAAATAATAATTGAATGTATAGAAAAGTGTCTGGTATCCGTGAAAAAATAATAATTAAATGTATAGAAAAATGTCTGGTACTCGTGAACAAATAATAATTGAATGTATAAAAAAATGTCTGGTACCCGTAAAAAAAAATAATAATTGAATGCATAGAAAAATGTCTGGTACCTTAAAAAATAATAATTAAATGTATAAAAAAATGTCTAGTACCCGTAAAAACATTTAGATCAAGATATTTTCTCTTTTCATATAATGTCATGCCTTAGAATTTATAAACTAAAATCAAGATATTTTCTATTTATTATCAAAATGGTTTTATATGAATAATATATAGTTCAACATGAATAAAATATGAATGTTCTCCTGTTAAAATCATTTATTTTATTTTTTAATACATTAAAAAATTATTTTTAGATTTTTTTAGTATTAGTGATATAAAAACTAACTAAAAAAAGAAATCATAAATACTGAGATTCACTATTAATAAAATCATAAATTTTAATTAAACATTATATTTTTGTTCCTATCATGACTTTTATATTTTCAAATACTTTTAAAAATGTTCAATAAATTTCAAATTTTTTGCATAGAGGAATATTTCCATCCAAATCTGGAATATTATGAAATGGTGTCTATAGCTCAATTGTACACCAAAATTCAAAGAAACTAAAAATTCATGAGATCTGCAATGTATCCATCTCAGTATCAGGCTGGACCGGGTTTATCAGATACATATAATCTTAAATAAAAAAAATTGTTTTTATATGAAATTGAAATATAAAAATTATATTGTTTAAATAAAACTATTAAATTGATAAAAAAAAATTCAAAAGTAGTATTTATTTATAGAAAATGGTTTATTTATAGATCAAAAGTTATATTGTTCACACAAATTTTTATCTGGTTACCCGTACGTTCATACGGTACTGGTGTGTTACCTGTGAGTTCACACAGATTTTGACCTAATTACCCGTGCGTTTATACGGTACTGATGTGTGACTCGTGTGTTCGCGACCCACGGGTACTGGTGTGGACCGGAGATACGTCACCAGTTTGTCATGAAAATTCAAACAAATTAAAAAAATCAAAATATTATTGGAAAAAAAGAAAAAATGAGACAAATAAATATTCAAATAAATATGTGCATTCACACGATACTGGTGTGTTACATGTGCATTCACACAGACTTTGACCTAGTTATCTGTGCGCTTACATGATAATGGTGTGTTACCCGTGCGTTCGCACGGGTACTGGTGTGGTTCGTGCATTAATCTTCAAAAATATAATAAAAATAAAATAAAAAGAAGAAAGACAAAATTATATAAGCAAAACAGTTTATTATTATCAAAAAAATAATAAATGAGTACTTATAAAAAAAAATTAAGTTGTGATACGATCGAAATTTGCTTTTTATTATTGATCAACATCAAAATTATTAATAAATATAAAAATTTAAAATTGACAAAAAAACATTAAATCATTAAAATATTTAAATTACCAATTAGTTTATTATTTATTACCAATCTGAAATATTTTTTTTATTTATTAATCATGTATAATTGTATATGATTTTTCTATTTGTTAAGAAAATATAAATACAATGAACCATCGTATACTTTTTCAAAAATTTTAGAGAAATAAGACCAACCAACTACCCATATTTACTCTACTTTAGTGACAAACTTTATACCAAACCCCTAATGTTATAGCAGTAGAAATAAACAAAGATTATATTTAATATTTTATAATTTTTATTATCCTTTTAAAAAGTAATAGCAACTAAACAAATTTAAAATTTAATAAAAATCTAATATATTATACTTATGTAATAAAGTATAATAGAGAATTATACTTCCGTCTCACCCACACAGAAGTATAACATTTATTGTACATTTCTTAACCGTTCCACAATCCTTTTATTCTTATTCTTAAAAATATTACAACATTTACTTTAAATTTGTGTCTAAAAATATAATAGAGAAACATTCCTACATGCATGAATTTTATTTTAAAAATAGAATAAGAATAAATTAATCTCATTTGAATTAATCAGGATAAAAGAACAACAACATAATCCAAATATTCCAATTGTAAGCCAAAGCCATTTAAATTTATACATTATTTTAAGTATGTTTACTTTTATTTTCTTTAATTTCACCTTAGTTTAATAATAACCGTAATACAAAATAATATTAATATTATACCATAAATCTAAAATTTAATATCAATTATTATATTTTATTGATTTTTTTAGTACATGAAATAGAATAAATTTTAAAGATAGTTGTTTTTAGAAAGTAGAATAATTGTAATTTTTTTAAAATAGATTGAAAAAAAATAACATTGATCCATTACAAAACATTTTTCTAATAGTTGTTTTTAGAAATATTGTTTCTATGAAGAAGACAAAACATCTCACAATTGGTGCTTAGTTTAGTGTGAGAAAGGAGGTTGAAGAGACAAATGATGGTTTTTAAAAGAAGTGGTGTGTATGGAAAGAAGGAAATACACATTTGCAAGCAAAGTAGACATTATAGCCTGTCGCAACAGAGCTGATGGGATATCAAAATATATTGTGAAAATCGAAAAAGTGGCAAAGAGAAAAGAAAGTTGAACGAAAGTAGAATAAGAAGAAATAAAATAGAATAAGAAATCTGTTCAAAAAGGTGTAATTTAAAAAATTGGTAATTCAAGAACAATAAATTTTCTTATATGATATATTAAAGTTAAACAATAGAATAAATATTAAAAAAATAAGTTTTAAAAGATAAAATCTGAGTTAGATTTATATAAGTTTTATTTTTTCTATATATATTTTTTTATTTTTTTAGGTGTATAAGTAAATGTTTCTATATTAATAAAAAAATTAAATTATATCTAAAGTTAAAAATAATTTAAATTTATTAAAATATTTTATTATTTAAATATGCTTATATAAGATTTCGTATAATATTTCGTTTTAACCGGCCAAAAAATGCAAGGAGACAATATATTCAAACTTATTTATTGTTACTTTATTGCAAAGAACAAAGATAATAAAGCTAATAATAATAATTAAATGCTATTGCAGTACTTTTTTTACAGGAACACGAACAGTAGAAGTGGTAATATAAATTTAATATTTTGAAATATATTAAAGGAATATATCAATGAGGAAATTATATGCCAAAACACAAGTTGGATAGTGTTAGAACATCAAGCTCAAAACATTTCCATTCTGCATCTCATTCCACCCATCAACCCATTTCATTGGCCAGTAGAAAAAATCTGCTCTATTCTCTCATGTGAAGTAGGAAGAGTTTTCAATATGAAAATAAAATATTTGTCCTGCAAAAACAACATTACATAAATAAATGAAAAAAAAAACAGAAACATTATTCGAGTCTGCAACTCACATTTTTTCTATCAAACCCTACTAACACAAGCGTAAAGCAGAATCAGAAAAATGAACACATAGCAACAACTCACCTTCCTTTAATTTCAAATATGAATTTTTTTGTTCCATCTCATTGTAGTTTAGATCTGCAAAAATTAAGACAAAAAATATTAATGAAATACAAAAAGAATTGTTCAAAAAAGTAATAAATATAATGGTTGAATCTATAAAGCAAGAACACAAAACAGAAAACATAACTTAAAAATCATAAAAGTGAATGAAAAAATAGAGATTGAAAAGAGAATGAAAGATTTGAAGAAAGCATTTTTTGAAAACATAATTCAAATACATAGTAATAACTCACCTTCCTTCTATCAAATCCTGTTAACACAAACACAAATTAGAAAGATGAACACAGAACCTGAAAAACAAAAAAATAGGAAAGTTAAAAACCAAATCGATCTTGTTAGATATCATAGATCTAAAAAAACATCACTGATAGTTGTCACAGATCTAAAAAAAAATCAATGATTTAACCGATCTAAAACGTCTTCCGCAGAAATTGAAGACAGAGGAAGGTGGAAGATGAAGATGGGTTAGAGAAATAAGAAAGATGGGAGACTTAGATAGGAAAGAGAGTTGTTTGAAATTTGAGGTAGTGAAATGAAAAGACTTGTTGAGTAGAGGAAACAATATATTTGTGTTTTCAAGAAAGAGAGAAACTGGAAAAGTTTTGGGTTTGTTCAAAAAAGCAGAGAAAGTGAAACACACGTAGCAAAGAAAAAGGAATTAGTAAAGGATAGCAAATAAGACAGCCACGTGGCTCATTAAGAAAGCAAAGGGGCAAATTGGTATTTTCCAGAGCATTGAACTTTCTTATATTGTAGATAGCAAAACTCTACAGAAATAAAAAAACAACGAGAACGCATAAAACGCTCAATAGAGTTTTTTTTATACTCATCGCTATACCCATTGCTCACATACGGTCTTATTCAAAAACCCTAATCTCAAAACTCTCTCTGCGAAACACGAAAACTATTCTCAAATGCCACACCAACATCAGAAAATCTTCCCCACAAAACCCTCATCCTCCGCCCAATCATGCACCAATCCTCCCCCACAACCAATACTCCCTTCCATTCCCAAACAAACCGCCGCCACCTCCGCCGCCACCACCTCCACCGCCGCCACCACCTCCACCGCAGACTCCTCAAAACCCCGTACCAGACTTTTCAGCGTCAACGATGAAATTCTCATTCTTAAAGCTATATCTAATTACAAATTCAAAACGGGTCAGATCCGATGAAACACTTCACCGCATTTTATAACTCTTTTAACCATTCGCTTACCTATAAAATTGCTGCTTTTGTGTATGTTGAAAAGAAAGTGAATAGTTATAAAATGCGGTGAAGTGTTTTATCGGATCTGACCCGTTTTGAATTTGTAATTAGATATAGCTAAAAGAGTTATAAAATGTGGTGAAGTGTTTTATCGGATCGTTACCCGTTTTGGATTTGTAATCGGATAGAGCTTTAAGAATTGTTGATAAGGCTGAGAGTTCAAGAGAGTAGAGTGTTTATCCAGCGGACAGAGTTGGTTGTAGAGCAGCTTGAATTGATTTACAAGGAATTGCATCTTTCATCTTAGACAGAAAGAATGCAGGTTGGAATTGGAATTGGATCATTTTTTGGTTTGGTGGATACTTATTTTGTTGCTACTGTATACTCATTTTTAATCTAACCATGAATGAATTTTGGTTAGATCGTGTTATTCAATTCATGAACTGCACCGTTTTGATGGTTGTAGTAGTGCTGTATGTATGGAAAATCTTGTCAAAGAGACCTTAAACATTGACTCATAATATCAATATGTAATTGATTGTTGTTGTTGGAACTTTTATTATCTGTGTTCTTTCATTATGTTATTGTTACATGTCTAAAGCTATGTAGCACCGACACCTCAAAAAAAGTGTGTCAGTGTTCGTTTCAGTGTCAGACACCAACACGACACCTACACTTGTGATTACATGCAATTTATTCATTTTTTTAAAGTATTATCCGTATCGACATATAAGTGTCTGTGTAATGTCGGGGGGGTCTGTGTCTTTGTCTATGCTTCATAGATATAAAGATTATGTGAACAAGTTCTGTTTGATATGGTTATTTGGGTAGTAGTAACATTGATTTAGATTTAAGAATGTGGAAGTTTTTGTTATTACCAAAAGTTAACTTCTCATTGATCATGCCACTTGTTTAAACAAATGTGTTAGGCAATGCTTGCTTTAACAATAAAACCAATTGACATTGCAAAGGTTTACTCAGTTTTAAAAGAAAGATTGCAATGTTGTTTAAAGACATGCTGATTTATTCAAGGTTCTTTTTGTGAAGTGTTTATACTTGTTCAAAATCTGTTTTTGGGAACTGCATTACTTGATTGCGAACAGTTACTTAATCCTTAATCCTTATATATGCTTATTTATTGTGTTGCCTAATAATATGCAAGTAGTGGTGGTATAATGTATGTCAATGCTGTATATGCAATTCTGGTTTGCTACAAATGAATATGCTTTTTTCTTCTTCCTTGTAAAATAAATGTTAGAATCGATCTTTTGTTCTTTAACTGTGATATGGATGCTTCTTATTTATAGAAAACTATATTACAGCTTTAAAAAGTAGTGAAGAATGTGTGATTGGTGAGGAACATTCTACAAAAGGTCTAGATTGATTCACTATTTTGGTTGTTTAATGAAACCATACATAATCTAAGTGTTAATTTTGTTATGTATTATAGGTACACCAAAGAGTTTTTTGTGGGTTTATTATTATTATTCTGTTAATTGTATTGTTGTTGGTTTTGGAGGTGGTATTCTTAATCAGTTCTATAAATTGTTTATACTGTTTGAGATTACTTTTGCCTTGGATTGTAATATAGCTTGGCTTCTGCTTTAACAGTGTGATAAGTAAGGGGGCATTGGGTGTTGTGGTTGTCCATCTTTTTGAGTCATTATGCACAAAACATATCACTACGATAGACTGCTCAAAAAAATTGTGGTGCTGCATGCTGTCATTCAAGTCCTTGATGTAGTCCTCGAGTAAGTTCTGTATAGCTTATTTGACAGGTTCTGGTTTGTACGGGTCAAATTCTGGTTTTAGAGTTTCATTGCAGTTATGGTTTGATCTCGCTGTGGTGGAGTTGATTGGTGGGTGTGGCGAGGTTGATATAATCAAGCAAATTTGCATGCGGAAAGCTCTAACATCTTTATTTTATGGCGTGATGTTGTGATCGGGTGCTGCAGCTTTGATATGGCTTGTGCTGGTAGCAGATTGGAGGCTCTAATCTTCGTCTGCAAGGGTGATTCTGCTTAATTTTTATCGGTGCAGCAGGGTGGTGAAAGTCGCTGAGCCTGCATGTTTTTTCGGGAGTGTGGTTGCTGTATTGTGGCCGATTTACAGATTGCCTATTGTCGGAATTGGTTGTGATCTTGTTTATCAATAGCAACAGTTAATAGAGACTTCTAACCAGAGAATTTATTCTCCTAACTGATTATTAACAACTTTCTCAATGTCTTCTCACTCCCCTACCCTCTCTTTTATAGCTGAAATCCCGGATCTAAGTAACTCTTAATCCCTTTGTCTCTACAATTTTCTAGAAGCTGTTCTTGTGCAAATTGGGCCTAACAATTGGCTCATACACATCTTAACAAAAGCTATTCAAAGTATTGCAAAGAGATATGAGCAAGTTCACTCAAATTCCCAATCCCATACATTATTTCCCCACTCAAATTGTTCCTAGATAAATTTAAAGACACCAATCCCAATAGAGACCCAATTTCTTTAGGTATTTCTCCTGTGAAACTATTTCCTGATAGATCAATGCTCTTTAAAAGCAACTCTGGATTCTTGAACACATCCTCCACGCCTTTCCACATGAGTGGAATGTAGTAATCATACCTACTTCCAGTTATGTTGTTATGATAGTTGTGACTTACATTATCACTCACACTCATGCTCATACTTATTGCAGCCATCACAGTAAAGTTGTGTAAACATTTTGGAATTTGGTCTGATATATGATTTTCTGAAAGATCCAATAGTTTGATCCGAGAAAGATAACAAATCTCCGATGGTAAACTTCCAACAATGTGGTTCACACGTAAACTCAAGACAACCAATTGGTGTAGGTTTTCCCCAATCCATGAAGGAATTGAACCAGACAATTTGTTTTCACCAACATCTAGCATTGTTAAATTGGTCAAATTCTTCATGGACGAAGGTAGCTCCCCAATTAAACTATTATTGTGAAGAACCAAAGCCTTCAAATTCACAAGGGTGCCTAAAGATAGTGGAATCTTTCCAGCCAATTCATTATTGTTGCTCAGATCAAGATACTGTAAGGACTTGAGATTATCCCAACAATCAGGTATCTTACCTTTCGGTTTATTGTTTGATACATCTAAAATTCCCAAGGAATTGATTGAATTTTGGTCACATAAAAGTGAGTCCAATTTCAAGGACCTATTATGGGAGAGATGCAATGCTGCTGCTCTCCGCATAAATGGTGGAACTGAACTTTCAAATTGGTTTCTAGTCAAAGTCAATATGGGAAAATAAGTAAATGCTAGAGGCAAATCTGGAATGGTGCCTCTCAAGTTGTTGTAGGAGAGATTCAATGCATACATATTTTGTGACATGTGCCAGAACCACACTGGTACGGAATCAACGATCCCTGCATTAGAAATATTCAGACTCAACAAGTAATTTTGTGTCTGAAGCCAACTTGGAAAACTTGGACCCAACCTACAAGATGCTAGTTCTAATCTAAATAATTGGAACGGTGGGACCCAACTTGTGCGGAGTTTTATAGAAAGAGAATTGTATGACAGGTCTAACCTTTTCAAATTGGACAAGCTAGCAAAATGTGGTTCATTGATTTCACCCTGCAAGGAGTTCTTGTTTAAGATTAGATACTCCAACATAGATAGCAAGCCAATACTTTTAGGTATTTTCCCATGTAATTCATTTTGGGAAAGTGATAGAAAATGCAATGTGCTTATGTTCCCAAAGGATGTTGGAATTTCACCTTGTAGTTTGTTATTAGAGAGATTCAAATATTTAAGTGACTTCATTTTGTGGCCAAAATTATCAGGAATGGGACCTTGCAACATGTTATTTGACAGGTGAAGCCTATGAAGATTGATGGTGAAATTGAGAAGCCAATGGAATATCATTGATGACTTCAACATATTGAATGAGATATCAAGGAAGACGAGAGAAGACAGCATTTTTGTATTTGATGAAGATGGTAAAGGAATGTTTCTATCTGAAAGACTTCAATTTCGTAGATAAAGCTTTTGAATTTTGGAGCTGAAGTTGAAAATAAAATTATCCTGAGATGCAATTGGTGTTAACTTATTGTGAGAGAGGTCAAGGATGAGGAGAGAATCAAAGTTCAAACTCAAAGTTGGCAAAACATAATTGTAATTTGAAAGGTAAAGCTCCTTTAAGTTTGAGCTGAAGTTGAATAGCCACTTAAAGGTTGAGGATGTTAGTGATACAGATACAAATCCTAATGGTGCAATTAGTAAGGAGCAACCCACTGTTTTACAGCCCAACACTGCTGAAGTTAGGCCCACTCGTACTAAGAGGATTCCTTCTAAGTACGATGACCATTTGCTTTATTAATAAATATTATATTTTCCTAGCTGCATTTTATTCCCTTATTCCTAGTATGTTTCTAGAAGGTTGTGACTCAGCCAAGTTTGTTAGGATTTGCTTAGCTGTGAGATCTCTCACTAGATTCTCTATTTTGTATTTCCTTTATATGCTGTAATTGCTCCCGAAGTGGATTATCAATGAAATTCTGTTAAAGAAAACTCTCTTCTCTCTCTCTTTATATTTGCTTGAGGAGGTTTGCTCAGTCCTTAAAACTGAGCACTATCATTTGGTGCTTTCATTGTGTTGAATTCATCCTTCTTCCATGGCTCCACCACCAGATCCCATCGCTGATCTCACTCGTCAAGTCGCCACCCTCACCACTCAGCTTGATGCTATGCGTAAACGCTTCGATGATTCCGGAGGTTCACGTTCTAGCGCTGATTCGCAACACCGTCCCCGTCTCAAACTCGATGTCCCTCGCTTTGATGGTACTGATACACATGGCTGGATTTTTAAGATTTCTCAGTTTTTCACCTACCATCAAACTCCAGATGAGGAACGCATCACCATTGCGTCCTTTTACCTTGATGGTCCGGCGTTGGCGTGGTACCAGTGGATGTACCGGAATCGCCAGATCGCGTCGTGGGATCAATTTCTGGAGAAATTGGAGATTCGTTTCGCTCCAACGGCATTTGATGATCCTCGTGGCAATCTGTTCAAACTCACCCAATCGTCGTCAGTGACGGCGTATCTCACCGAGTTCGAAGCTCTTGCTAACCGTCTTGAGGGTTTATCAGAGGCTGATTTACTCAGTTGTTTCATTTCTGGGTTGAAGATTGAGGTTCGCCGTAAAGTGTTGGCTCAACAACCAAAGACTATTGCTCAGGCTGCCGGTCTCGCACGATTACAGGAGGATAAATTACAGGACATTGCTCGTTCTTCCCGTTCACGGCCATCACCACTCCCGTGGAATTCTAAGTTTGGTTCTCGTCCTCCACCAAAGCCTAATTCCGACCCTCCCTCCACGGCGAAGTCTTCTCCAGGCTTACTTCCTACCCCACCCGCTAAGCCTCGATTTAGGCATCTTTCTGGGGCGGAAATGGATGATCGACGTAGCAGAGGGTTATGCTTCAACTGTGACCAACCTTGGTCTAAGCAGCATAAATGTGGTGCCCGTATTTTCTTGATGGTGGCTAATGATGATGATTTTTCTTCTGTGACAGGTGATTTTGAGGCAGCGGTGGCTGAATTGGTGGAGGGCGGCGTCACGTCGGAGGACACTTCGATTCACGCCGCTCAATTGAGCTTGCACGCTCTTTCTGGCGACCAAGCTGCTGATACATTTCGAATTTCGGGTCGGATCTCTTTGGAACCAGTGGATGTTCTGGTTGATGGGGGTAGTACCCATAATTTCATTAAAGAGACTATTGCTGCAGCTTTGGGCCTGAAGTTGAGCCCAATTGATCCATTCAGAGTTTTGGTGGGTAGTGGCCAAGAGTTGTTATGTTCTCACATTTGCCAGGGGGTGTCAATAGTAATGCAAGGCCACTCATTCTCCATGGACCTATTTGTGTTGGGTTTGCGGGGTGCTGATGTAGTGTTGGGAGCCCAATGGTTGAAAAGGTTAGGCCCAGTTTTAATGAATTATAATTCCCTTACTATGACCTTTTTTCACAACAATACTTGTGTTGAGTTGAAAGGAGATTCACCCACTCCTACTGTGGGCTTACATCAGTTCCAAAGGCTTACGAGACTTGACCCAGAAGCCCAATTATTCTCCCTCCATATCACCAGCCCATATGATACATCTACTCAACCCACACCCGCTCACTCACCTTCTTTACCCGCTACTGACCACCTTGACCCAGACTTCATTTCCCTCCTCTCTAAACACTCCCACCTATTCACTGAACCCTCCACCCTCCCCCCTTTTCGTCCCACCGATCACACTATTCCCCTCTTACCTCAATCCACACCAGTAAATGTCCGACCGTACCGTTACCCCCATTCCCAAAAACTAGAAATTGAATCCCAAGTGGCTAAGTTTTTGAAGACAGGGTGGATACAACCTAGCACAAGCCCCTTCTCATCTCCAGTGCTTCTGCTTAAAAAGAAAGATGGTTCTTGGCGTATGTGCGTCGATTATCGTGCCCTGAATGCAATTACAGTCCCGGATCGCTTTCCCTTGCCAACCATCGACGAGTTATTGGATGAATTGGGTAGGGCCAGGGTATTCTCCAAGTTAGACCTTACTTTGGGTTTCCATCAGATACGCTTGGCTCCCGGTGATGTTCTTAAGACCGCCTTCCGCACTCACGACGGCCATTATGAGTATCGCGTTATGCCGTTTGGCTTGTGTAACGCTCCGGCAACTTTCCAGGCTACCATGAACGACATATTTCGTGAGTTACTGCGTAAATTTGTCATCGTCTTCTTTGATGACATCCTGGTCTTCAGCTCTTCACTTGATACACACTTGGATCATCTGACACAGGTATTTACTATCTTGGCTAATCACAAATTTCATTTGAAACCCACAAAATGTTCATTTTGTCAAAGTCAAATTGCTTACTTGGGCCATATTGTTTCTGAGGGCACGGTGGCACCTGACCCAATTAAGGTACAGGGAGTGGTAGATTGACCAACTCCTAAATCAGTGAAGAGTTTGCGTGGATTTCTTGGCTTGTCTGGTTTCTATCGGAAGTTTGTGCAGGGATATGCTACTTTGGCTCACCCTCTAACTTCATTACTTAAGAAGAATTCCTTTGAGTGGTCTGATCTTGCTCAGCAGGCTTTTGATAAGTTGAAGTTCGCTTTGGCCACAGCACCGGTTCTTGTGTTGCCGGATTTCTCATTGCCTTTTACAGTGCAAACTGATGCTTCTGGGTATGCTATGGGGGCTGTTTTGTTACAAAATGAACACCCTATCGCCTATTTTAGCAAGTTGTTTTGTCCCCGTCTCTCTAGAGCTTCAACTTATATCCGAGAGCTTCATGCCATTACTTGTGCTGTGAAAAGATGGCGTCAATACTTGCTTGGTCATTACTTTATAATCCAAACTGATCACCGTAGCTTGAAGGAGTTGCTTACTCAAGTGATACAAACCCCAGAACAACAATTTTATCTATCTAAATTGTTAGGGTACCATTATGACATTCAGTACAAGCCCGGGAAGACGAATACTGTTGCGGATGCCCTGTCTCGCTGTCAAGAGCCACATGTTGCTGAGTTGAATGTGCTCTCCACCCCTTAGTTCTTGTTCATTGATGAATTGCGAAAAGAATTGAGTTCGGATGTTGACTATCAGACTAAGTGTCAGCAAGTTGTTGTTGATCCCTCATTTGCTCCAGATTACACTGTTTCTAATGGGTTATTGTTGCACAAAGGGCGCATTTGGATCCCTTCTACATCTCGTTTCAAGGCCCTGTTGCTTAAGGAATTTCATGAAACTCCAATTGGCGGCCATGCAGGAGTTGTCAAGACTCTTAAGCGTCTTTCCGCTAATTTTTGCTGGCCTGCAATGCGCCAAGACATCAAACAGTTTGTGCGTGAATGTGTCACTTGCCAACAGACTAAATATGTGACAAGTAAACCAGGGGGGTTACTCCAGCCACTGCCCATTCCGGTACGTATTTGGGAAGACATTTCCCTTGACTTTGTCACCGGATTACCTGCTTCTAATGGGTTTACAGTTCTGCTAGTTGTGGTGGACCGTTTCTCCAAGTATGTGCACTTAGGAGCGTTGCCTTCTAAATTCACTGCATATAAGGTGGCTGATTTATTTGTCAACATTGTTTGCAAATTACATGGGCTGCCTAGGAGCATTGTTTCGGATAGAGATCTGGTGTTTATTAGCAAATTGTGGACTGAGTTGTTTAAGTTCAGTGGCACTCTTCTTCGCATGAGTTCGTCTTACCATCCTCAAACGGATGTCCAAACGGAGGTTACTAATCGCACAATTGAGCAATATTTGAGGGCATTTGTTCACCACAAACCTTCTCTTTGGCATAGATTCCTTCCTTGGGCAGAACTGCACTATAACACCTCTTTCCATTCCGCCGCTGGCATGACACCATATGAGGTGGTTTATGGTAAGCCACCCCCTTCTATTCTCTCTTACGTGGCTGGCACGTCTGATTTGGCTGCTTCTGATGAGTTGTTGAGCTCACGTGAAGCTATCCTAGACCTTCTTAAGAAGAATTTGACTAAGGCTCAGTTTACCATGAAGTCCATTGCAGATAGTAAACGTAGAGATGTTGCTTATGAGGTTGGTTCCTGGGTATATGTCAAACTGCAGCCATATCGACAGATCTCTCTTTCGGGTATTAAGTACAATAAGTTGCATAAGAGGTATTATGGCCCCTTTCGTGTGCTCGCTCGCATTGGGCCCGTAGCTTATAAATTAGAGCTCCCTTCATATTCAAAGATTCACGATGTTTTCCATTGTTCGCTTTTGAAACCTCATGTTGGTCCACTACCTGCTGAGAGTGGACAGCTTCCTGCTGATTCATTGGGGAATAATCCTATACTCACTCCTCTGGTTATCTTAGATAAGAGAATCGTTATAGTTGATGGCAGCCCTCAACAACAAGTTCTGGTGCAATGGACTGGTTTAGCACCTGAGGAGGCATCATGGGAAGCTTGGCAGACTATGCAAGTAGTTTACAACCTTGAGGACAAGGTTGAATTTGAAGGGATGGGTATTGATACAGATACAAATCCTAATGGTGCAATTAGTAAGGAGCAACCCACTGTTTTACAGCCCAACACTGCTGAAGTTAGGCCCACTCGTACTAAGAGGATTCCTTCTAAGTACGATGACCATTTGCTTTATTAATAAATATTATATTTTCCTAGCTGCATTTTATTCCCTTATTCCTAGTATGTTTCTAGAAGGTTGTGACTCAACCAAGTTTGTTAGGATTTGCTTAGCTGTGAGATCTCTCACTAGATTCTCTATTTTGCATTTCCTTTATATGCTGTAATTGCTCCCGAAGTGGATTATCAATGAAATTCTGTTAAAGAAAACTCTCTTCTCTCTCTTTATATTTGCTTGAGGAGGTTTGCTCAGTCCTTAAAACTGAGCACTATCAGTTAGCATATTAGGAGAGAGATCAAGAATGGCAAGAGAAGAGGAAATGTTGCAAAAAGAGTCAAACAAAGGTGAAATATTTACATCTGAAAGATCACATTCACTTAACCTCAGTTCTCTTAAATTCGGAAGCATCTTACTCGCAATTTGCAACCATTGATGAGAATAATCTATGTTAAATGAACTCAAGTCAAGATTTTTCAAATAAGAAAGACTAGATAGCCATTTTGCATCAGCATAATTTTCCATATTAATTTCGAGATTAGAATTTCCACCCAGCCTTAGTGATTGCAGCATCAAAAGATCACCAATCTTAAAAGGGATAGTTCCATCAAGATAATTGTCTCCAAGCTCAAGAAACTGCAGCTGTGCAAGATTTCCAAGTTGATAAGGGATTACTCCTGCAAGATAGTTTCCTCCAAGATTAAGATACCGCAATTTTGCTAGATTTCCGAGTTCACAAGGAATTTCCCCAATAAGATTGTTGCCTTCAATGTTAAGATATTTGAGTTGAGAGAGATTTCCAAGTTCATGAGGGATTTGTCCTTTAAGCTTGTCATTGTATCTAAGATCTAGGTACTGTAAATTCTTAAGCTTCCCAATTTGGTTAGGTATCCTTCCACTAAACTCAAAACTTGAAATATTGAGATATCTTAATTTGGTGAAGGAGTCAATCAGTTCTGGTATGTAACTACCAAGAAAAATATTCATACTGAGATCCAAATATTTGATATTTTGCAACTCAATCAATAAACTAAGATTGATTGCACCCATCAAATAATGACTACCAGAACCATGAAGATCAAGCATGTGTACATCACCTGTTTTATAATTGCATCTTATTCCTTTCCACTTGCAACAATCTCTATTTTTCTCATCACCCCTCCATGTGGAAAGCGTGTCATGATCATCTTGAAGGCCTTGTTTGAACCTGAGAAGTGTTTCTCTTTCCTTCTCTTTGCATTTTACTTCTTTAGTCCTACGCCCAAGGATGACTTGAATTTTTCAAAGTCATTCAAATAAAAACAAAAATACTGACTTAAAAGTCTAGCATGTAGTTTGTAATTGTTATGGTATAGGGGTCCACAAATTGGATCAATGGAGATAGAAGTCCACACTTGGTGAATGAGATAGGTTCAATTAGCTGACCCAATACTGCAAAACTTGGCTATATTTTTGTTAAGTAATGGTTACTCTGATGTAATTAGTTAAGGAAATAATCCTCATTACATGAATTTCGGAATATATGAATCACTCGACAAACCAAGTGACAAGTCATTTACTTTCTCACCTCCAAGACTAGCGATTTTTCATATGAACATGACACCTCATGTGTATGACGATGTCATGAGAATGAGAAGAATATAATTGGAAGCATAGCAGGAGGTTTGTAAATGTGTTCTTAGAATTTGCAAGCCAGTTGCCATAAAGAGGCTCTATTCTCACTATCCACAAAAGTGGAAAGAGTTCAAGACTGAACTTGAGATAGTTGGCAGCATTAAGCACCGGAATCTGGTTAGTCTCCAAGTTGACTCTTTGTCACTGTGTGGCCGCCTTTTCTTTTATGACTACATGGAAAATCACACTCTTTGGGATTTTCTTCACAGACAAAGTCAGAAGAAAAAAAAACTTGATAGGCGCATCTTACAGATTTTGTCATTTCCAAAAGTCTCACTCAGCCCTTCAATCTCTCATACTTCTACTTACATAATGGGCACAATTTGCTACTGAGAAATCTAATGTCTACAACTATGGTATTTATTTGAACTGTTTGGTTTTATGATACGATTTTAATGTTTTTTTTAATTGAATATTTGATTAATTAAAAAAAATCTATAATATAAGAAAACAAATGTACTTAGTTAAGTCTATTTTACCTTTTGACGTTATGATCTTTTGTGCTGCAAGTTTGAACAACATCAATACATTAAAGTCTATTTTTTCCAAGTATTTCGAGGCTTCGGGACAGCTTGTCAATCCGGCCAAATCTTTCGTCTTCATGGGTAAATTATCCGACAGGTCCAAGGCTAATATCCTTGCTGCCACTGGTTTTCAGTCTGGTTCTCTACCTTTCTCTTATCTTGGCATTCCCCTTTTCAAAGGAAGAGTCAAGACAGGCTACATTGCTCCAATTGTGGATAGAATTCTGGCCAAGCTTGCTTGTTGGAAAGGCTCCTGTCTCACTATGGCAGGCAGACTTACCTTGGTGAAGTCGGTGATTCACAGTATGTCTACATACTCGATTAATATTTACAACTGGCCTACGGCGTCGATCAGAATTCTTGAAAAAGCTTGCAGGAATTTTATATGGTCCGGGAATGTTTCGTGTAGGAAAATGTGTGTGGTTTCTTGGAGCAAGACTTGCCAGCCTTTCGCGAATGGGGGTCTTGGCATTAGATCTCTGTTTTGGCTGAACGAAGCAGCTAATTTGAAGCTGTGTTTTGATTTACTTCATAGCGACGCCGACTGGGCCATCCTTCTCCGGAATAGAACGGTCAAATCTCACGGATTTATAGGCTATCATATTTTCTCCTCCATCTGGACCAGCATCAAAGCCGAAGCTAGCAATGTCATTCATAACTCCTGTTGGATTGTGGGCTCTGGTGAGAATATCCGTTTCTGGTCAGATTCTTGGACCGGTTCGCCGTTGATAAATGTCCCGGGCCTTGATGCCTTATTGCATAAAGGGATTAATCCTAACATTAAAATCTCTGATTTGGTCTCGCATGGTCAGTGGTGCATTCCCTCCGAATGGCTCGACTGGTTCCCGTTTCTGTTGCATCGCATTAATCCCGTCTTTGTCCCGGAGCCAAATTCGCCTGATATTAGGGGTTGGAAGCATAACGTTTACGGCGGGCTATCTTTGAAGGACGCTTACAAATTCAAAGCTAATCTCAACTTGGAGGTTCCTTGGTGCAAGGCCATTTGGCATGCCGGTATTCCTCCTAGCCGTTCCATTTTAGTCTGGAAGATGATTCACAGGAAGCTCCCCACGGATGATTTTATTATGCGTAAAGGTATCGCCTTGGCATCCCGCTGTCCTCTTTGTCGTGAACAAAGTGAATCTTTCCAGCATATTGTCTTTGATTGCAAATTTTCTAAAGGACTTTGGATGTGGCTCATGGGAAAGTTTCAAATCTCCTCTTTCTTTTCTTCTGTTGAGGAGTGGTTGGACTACTGTGGTCGACCCAAACCTCCGCAAGTTGTTTTGCTCCATTGCGCTGCTGTTGTGAATCTGCTTCACCTCTTGTGGCAGTCCCGCAACTCCGCTAAGCACCAGTGCCGCAGGCCCTCCATCTCAGCTGTTATGGATCAGCTTATGTTCCATGTTCAGCTTGCCGGTTCTGCGTCGGTTAAAGGATCTTATATCAGCATCCAGGAATTCTCGTTCATTAAATCCTTCAAAGTGAATATAATACCTCCAAAGGCCCCTTCGATTAGAGAAATTTTATGGTGTCCTCCTGCTATCGGTTGGATTAAAGGCAACTGCGACGGTGCTTTCATTCACAATAATGCTAACGCCGGTGGGGGTGGTATCTTTAGAAACTACAAGGGAGATTTCATCCTTGCCTTTGCGGAGCACCTCAATTGTGAATCCTCTGTTCATGCTGAATTTGGAGCGGCTATTCGTGCCATGGAAATTGCGATTGAGCGTGGTTGGCCTAAGCTTTGGCTAGAAACAGATTCTTCTCATGTGGCCAAAGCTTTCACCAACCATCTTTTGGTTCCGTTTACCTATAGGTCCCGTTGGCGCAACTGCGTCCTTCATTTTAACTTTACTCATCTTAACATATCACACATTTTTAGGGAAGGCAATTCTTGTGCCGATTTTTTGGCGAATTTCGCGCTCGATACCGATTCCATCTCTTATTTCGAATCCATACCTTTGGGTATTAGGAAGGATTTTGTAAAGAATAGGTTAGGTATACCTTTCTTTAGGTTTTCGTAACTTCGGGGCTAACGTGTTCCCCTTTTTGTAACGTTTCTTTTGATATATATATTTAACCTTATTCAAAAAAAAATCTAACACCTATTGAAATGAGGGTTAAATTGAGTCTAAAAATTGTTTTTTGTAGCTAAGTTCTGCATTTTTTTGTAACTCCTTTATTACCCACCTTTTTGATTTTGTAAACAAATTGAATAGTCACAAACTAGATTACACTAATAATGCAGTCTACAACATTTAATTGTTTATTATTTTCTTTCTTTCCAATATACCAAATGTATGCATTAGGGGTGGGCATACAAAGACCAACCGAAGAAACCCGATCGAACCCGTCAGTGTTTTGGTCAACGGGTCGGTTAACTTCGGGCCACGGGTATCAGCATGACATGTGATTGGTTATTAATGGGGAAAGCGGCCGGGTTCGGTGATGAATATTGGATCAGTCGGAATTCGAATCCGACCGAATATAATACCTTCAGATTGGATTATTGGATGGTTCTGATTAAAATCACCTTGGCACAAGTTAAGTGTTAGCTATCTTGATCTAAATAGGATTAGGGTTTTCACTTTTTACGATCAAAAATATATATATTGAAATTTATGGAGAAGAAATTTAAAAAAAAAAGAATAATGTGACAAGTGAGTATATGTTTATGTTTGTTTCAGTAGGTGTTTTGAGGTTTTGAGGATTTAGATTAGAGCTTTGGAAAATCCACAAATCTCAATTTACTGAATCTCATATTTGTTTATGCACACACTGAATTTTATAGTTCTCAAACACTATATTTACATTGGATAAATTTCCTTTATTCCGTAACAGCTATCTAGAATTGATTAATCAAAATAAAAGAAATAATTTATTCACATGTTCAGTAAAACAAATTAATTATTTTAAGTGGGCATAGAATTAGTATTAAACATTTGTAGTTTGGCAAGGAAAAAACTGACACCATATAATAAATATAGTATAAAATATCTTATATTTAATGCTCATATAATATAATAAGTTTTTATTTTCAAGAAATTTTATTTATTTACTTTTAGACTATCTTTTACAAAAAAACTTATTTTGTTTTGAAGTTTTTTATTTCAAAAAAAATTATTTTTCAGATATTTTTATTTTTACTTTTCTATTTTATTTATTTTAAATTTTAAAAAAATTTGGAAAAAACATGATTTTTTTATTTTTAGAATTTTATGAAAAATTAATTTATATAATTAAACTAGTTTATAAAAGAAAACTGGTTTTGAACCGGTTTTAAACTAAATCTGAATTGTTTAAATTAAACGGTGCAGTTCATTAACCATTTAAGTGGTTCAGTTTTTTTATGGTGCAATTCAGTTCAGTTCCAACATATAATTCAATTAACCATATTTTTGAACACCCCTAATCTAGGGTTACTGTTATCAACGGCGGTTTAGCATCCACCAGTCCACCATCGTCATCGATTCATCTCATCGTTCCACTTCCAAGCTTCAAGGTTCATGATTCTTTCAAATATCATCATTGTCATCTCTCGCCGTCTATCTCTCGGTAATTGTTACTGCAAAAAATTGTTAGGACATGTTGATGGTGTAATTAGTAGAAGAGTCTTACAGATTAAAGGATTGGGCCTTACAAAAATTGATCTATGAGAGAATGTGGGTCGAGGATGGAAAAAGATCAAGAAGTAACAAGCTGATAAAAAGGAAAAGTCGACGCAATCTGCAAAGTTGGTCGAACTCCTCGGTCGACCATATGAAAAGTTGAGACTTAGAAAGGTTTTGATTTCGTTATGCGCTAGAGGGTAGTGTCGAAGAAAAGACTTACGCGGGATAATTTGAAATTTAAATGCTAGCGGTTAGTAAAAGGGTAGTTCCCAAGACAAGCGCCAAAAACATAGGGTACTTCGATAGGCTGTGCAATTGCAGTTAAATTTTAGACTCTATAAACAGACCGATCAAGTATGTGACTCACGGGTGATCAATGAGGATCGTGGTATTCATAATGTTATATACTTATGTTATGGTGTGTCATGCATTCATATCATATTATGTGGAGATGATCCTAGGTGGGAATCTATGATGGGTGCCTAACCTCGTCCGGACTCTCGGGGTTGTGTCGAGTTAAGATAAGTTGTATTTTGGGGGAACGATTAAGACTTTTCTGGATTTCGACGGGAATCAGGTTCATATAATTGAACCGTATTGGTTGTGTTGGTACCGCATGCATTGAGTCTGTGAGTCGGCCTCATTGCATTACATAATTGTTAACATGATGGTTGAGTTATGTGATTGGTGTATGTATATTACACGATAGTTGTTGATATGTGTGGAGGATTAGGTGAAGTCGTATGACCAAAATGTAATACCATTGTTTTCGATGGTGTGGATGTGTGAGATGTGGAATGTATGACTATGCATGATGATTTTTCTATATAGTTATTATTATACATTATTTTATATTATTGAGATATCTCACCCCTTCTGTTTGAATATTGCCTCCACGTTGGTATTGTGCATGTAATCAAGAATAGTCTGCTATCGAAGTAGCTTGGAAGATGTTGCTCTTCCTTTTTGCATATGTCGAGTTGATGTCATGCTCTGATACGTAACAGTTGGGGAGATGAACGCTTAGTTTATTTTGATGTTGTCTTTGTTGATTTGTTTGGAGTCTTATGTGAAGGTCGAGAAAACATTTAGAAGGGGGGTTGAATAAGTGATTCTTTTTAGTTTGAAAGAAAAATAGACAGAACACAATTATTTTTATCCTGGTTCACCTTCTCAATAAGGCTACCTCTAGTCCATCCTCAACAAGGTGATTTGCTTCTCTCAATGAGGACTAAATCCACTATAATCAGTTCCTGATTACACTTGCAGGACCAACCATCGTGACTCACAATACAGTGCACGAGCCAAACTGCTGGTGACTAACAATCCCGCACAAATCAACTGTTTGTGACTAACCAACCTCTAAGACTCAATCTAGTCCTAGACTTCTTGATACTTCTGACCCAACCGGTCTCTCAAGGACTCAGTTACTACGTAACTTCTGATGACAGTGTATAGGGTTGCTTCTAAAAAGCTGTAATCACCACTGTGATATTTCACTAAGATTAAGTACAAAGTTATGAACTCAGAATATGAATATGAGAGTTTTTGCTTCAGAGAGTTTTCTTCACACTTGATGATTTTTCAGAGTAATGATGTTCTCGTGTGTGATTGTTGTCGTTTTGATTCAAGAGATCATGAATATATATAACTTTAATATTTTTGCCCGTTAACTTCAACTCTTGTACGCAACATTAAATGGTTTGCATGTTATCTTAGCTTTTGTTTTCTCCAAGGATTTGCATGTGGATAGCTTCTTCAATCAACCATGGAAATTGCGCTTTTGGAGTGTTGCAGCCGTTTTACTAATGATTATGTCTTTAACGGCATTATTTTGAATTAGTCTTCGTGATCTTTTGTCCAGCCTTGCATTTCAGCTTCTGTTATAGATGTGTTTGCAGCGGTTTGGTGCAGTATCAGAAGTTGCCTTAAGACTTGAGTATCTCTTGCGTTTATCCAGCTCTGCGTATTTGTCAAGTTCTGATTGTGCTGGTACTGGTACATCTTCTGAAATCAGAAATATATAATTAGATTACCATGTTTGCTTTATACAAAATTTATTTGCTTGTTATCATCAAAACACTAAAATATGATTAGAAATAGAAAGCATAATACATCATTGCCATGATGCCCCTTACGGTGGGCATGCAAGCACATCAAAGACGTGCGCAAAAATTTTACAAGCTGATCTCTTTTGGCCCAACTTGTGGAAGGATGTTTACATCATCGTTAAAAATTGCGACCACTGCCAACACACTAGAAACATATCTAGGCAAGATGAGATGCCTCAAAAGGGTATTTTAGAAGTAGAAATCTTTGATGTGTGGGGAATCGATTTTATGGGACCTTTTCCGTCTTATTTTGGAAATAACTACATACTTGTTGCTGTCGATTACGTGTCTAAATGGATAGAAGCTATAGCCTCACCAACAAACGATGCACAAGTAGTAATTAAGTTGTTCAAAAATATAATCTTCCCGAGATTTGGTGTAACAAGATTGGTTATCAGCGATGGAGGATCCCACTTCATATCCAAAATCTTCGAAAAACTTTTAGTAAAGTATGGAGTCCGACACCGTGTAGCAACACCTTACCACCCACAAACAAGTGGACAAGTTGAAGTTTCAAACAGACAAATTAAGCAAATACTTGAAAGGACTGTTGCCACATCTGGGAAGGATTGGTCGTCTAAGCTACACGAAGCATTGTGGGCATATAGAACCGCCTACAAGACACCTATAGGAACCACACCTTTCAAATTAGTATACGGTAAATCATGTCATTTACCGGTAGAACTCGAGCATAAAGCTGACTGGGCCATAAAGACCTTAAATTTAAGTTACACTGCCGCAGGCGAAAGGAGACTATTAGATGTCAACGAGTTGGAAGAGATTAGATTAAATGCCTACGAGAATGCTAAGATTTACAAAGAAAGAACAAAGAAGTGGCATGATAAGGGCATCTCTAGGAAGGAATTCAACGAAGGAGATGTGGTGCTATTGTTCAATTCTAGACTTAAGCTCTTCCCGGGAAAACTTCATTCATGATGGTCTGGTCCATTCGAAGTTACTAAGGTGTTTCCAAGTGGCGCTGTCGAAATTAAGGGAAAATCAAGCGATAACTTCATTGTAAACGGGCAGCGATTGAAACATTATCACATTGTTGAAAACAAAGACTATTCTGATAGTCTTAAAATTTTAGAGCTAATCGTCGAGTCGAAAAACTAACCATCGATTCGTCGAGCTTGTGACGTTAAACAAAGCGCTTTCGTGGGAGACAACCCACCTTTTAACTTTAACTTTCTTTTACGTTATTTTAAAATTAATCCTTTATTAAAAATTATTTTCTTTCTATTCTACGTTCATTTTTCAAAAATACTAACTCCATTTGTTTTAATAAATGATACTAACTTAAACTTCATTCTGATTTTAAAAACTTCCAGGGTACTAACCTCCTTTCTGACTTTAGAGATGGACTTTACTGATGATATGGTAGTTACTTTTGGGAGTGAGGATCAGCAGAGACGTTATGAGATTCTGGCACAGCGTGAGATGGGATTCACCACTTTTTCGCATGATGCGACTCTGACTGTTCTAGGTATCAGGGAAAGTGTGCACTTTATGCTTCATCAGATTGGTTAGGAAGATAACCTCACTAGCCGTACACCCACTTTCCGTAACCTGACTTTAGAGTTTCTGAGATCCCTTCGCTATGAGCCCAGACTTGGATTAGGATTCAACAGAGGAAGAGCTTCATTCAGGCTGTTTGGATTCACTTACCATTTCACCTCCCGTCAGCTAGCTGAGTTACTAGGATTTCCTAAAAGCATGGATGCTTTAATGGAAATTGATGATGAGTACTTCCCTGATAACATAGTTGACTACTTTTGGAGTACTATCTCTGGTAAAGATCAGAATGATCTACGAGTCTCTTTAGAAATCCACAATCCCGCCATTAGGTATTTCCACATGATACTAGCTTTTACTCTTTTTGGAAAGCCTTTAGGCGATACCTCGGTGACTAAGGATGAGTTGTGCATCATGATGTGTGTTTTCCAATCCAGACCAGTTGTAGGAGTATTTTTCATGCTTTCTAGGATGGTCGTTATAGCCCAAGATACCTTTGGTCCTATCCTTATAGGTGGTCTAGTCACTAAGATCGCCCGTGCCCTGTCCTTAAGAGCAACGCTAGCGAGATTGATTCCTTATGGAGGATTCAATTCCATGGACGTCGAGTTTTGCTTTAACAAAAGCCTGATCAGTAATTTTGATTCTCCGCCTTACCAGCTTTTAGTGAACTATGATCCTGTTCATCATTTTGCCTTACCTTGCATTAGGTTCACAAGTGTACACAAGAAAGAAAACTAGTTATATGACTTGGAAGGACAAGGTGAAAACGATCCCGAGGAGGAAGAAAGTGATCTGATGACACCTCCTGGCTATCATGATATTGATGCTACACCGGATGAAGATATGCATATGGTTATTCCACGGATTTATGGATTTAGTCACGGCAAATCTAGATAGTTTATATCAGCATTTTCAGTCCGTTCCTGCTCCGAAAAGTGGCTAACTGAAGACCTCTAGTTTAGATTTCTAACTCTTACATTTTGACAATGAGGACATCGTCTAGTTTAAGTGTAGGGGAGGAAATACTTAGTTAGGATTTCCTGTTTTTAGTATTTTTATTTTTCAGCATTTCAGTTTTAGTATTTCAATTAGTTAGTATTTGAAATTTTCAGACAAATTTTAATTCAAAGTTTTTTTCCTTCTGGTTTTAATGAAATTCAGCAGTTTTCCTTGTTCTGGTTTTTACTCTCCTCTGCTATATTTCATCTACTATATCCCTACTGTGTGTGTGCATTGTAATTGTTGCTAATATTTGCTGCTAAGTACTGCTATTGTTAGAGATAAATCTTGCTGCACTGATGTATCTACTTAAACATAATTTACACTGCTACATATACTCTGTTACTGCTATAAATATTATACTGGTATAGGCTAGATTTATTTTATTATGGCTACTGAGTTTCATATGCACACCCAACTTTATACTTTGACTACCAGTCAAAGCTATTTATCTCAATTGATGATGGTTCAATAGAATAGCATGCACCATGGTCAAAAGCCTGAAAAGAATCTCTGCATTCAACCAACACACTAAGCACCACATAGAGGAGCAATTCTTTTTTCTACTTCACGCATGCATGCACCTGCCGACCGTCAGAGAGGGGTCCACGCCGTTCGTCGCAAGCCCCAAAGTGACGTTCGTCACTTCCTTAAATGCAGTAACGCATTATCTTTGTTCTCACTTCAATTTTTCCAGTGTTGTTCAAACTTCCTCCACTGAGTGGTCATTTACTCCATTTTTCCTTTCATCTTCTTTCAACTCTCTCATTTATTTCCATTTACCACCCATTCAATTCATTTCCAACCTTCACATTCCTATAAATTTCACTGCAACAGAACCATAAACACCAACCCTTCTGCTACTTCTTTTACAATTTTTTTCATACTCTCTGCAGAGTAATTGCTAGGGCCAACCTTAACCAACAAAACGAAGGAGAAGCCGAATTCCCAGGTGTTATTTTCCGGAATGGATAAGCGGGTGAAATTCAATGCACGCGTTACCGAAGTTTCTCTCGGAGAGGGGTGGTGTCAACAGGATTCACCCATATCGAAAGTTTGCAAAGTTTGGGGCTGTTCGGCAACGATGTGCAAATATTGCTCAATAAAACGGGTTTATCATTCGTAAGCACACTGAACTTGCCCACATACGAGGCGTTAACCTTTGAATTTCTAAGCTCATATATTTACAACACACCCACCGACGCTTCTCACAATCTCATCGGAACCGCTACCTTCCGATTGTTTAACCAAGAGTACACCATGAATCAAGATAACCTGAGTGCGATCTTTCAATTCACACATGTTGAGGGAGTCAATTATAGAATACCACTTGAGCTTGACTAGAAAAGAACATCGAACGTTGTATGGCAACGAGTGTCGGGTAACGAAAATGTCACTCCCGACATGCGTTTTTCTTCTCAAATTCATAATCCGGTCATGCGTTGCTTCCACTGCATCTTAGCCAACACGATCTTCGGAAGGACCAACAGCAACAAAGTCAATTCCAAGGAGTTATACTTCTTTTATTGTGCTTTTGCCAACCATCGGATCAATGCCAGTACTTTCCTCATGTCTCACATTCAATCTCCCGTGTCAACAGAGGGAAACACACCATTTTGTGTAGGATGGCTTGTTACCGATATAGCTCGAGCCCTGGATCTAAACGAAAGACTACAGGATCTGCCGTCTTTACCAGCAGTTTTTATGGACATCAACAACTGTAGAGATGGTCGCCTCATCAAGGCAAGACAGGACGGAAGATTCAACCTCATGGTACGAAACAAGGAAGTTCGCAGTGTTATATTGCCGAACAATGAGATCACCAGGATAGACCGCAGAAACAACTGGCTCTATGATCTTGACGCACCTGCTCTTGGTGAGAACATACAAGATAATCAGAACAATGCAGATAATGTTGATGAAATCGAACAGGAAATGGATCAACAAGGGCTTCAGCATGAAGAAGGCCCCCAACCCAATCCTGAAAATGTTGTTGGATCATCTGGACATCAACCCCAGAGAAGGAATCACCTAGTCACACTAGATGACGTATATAGAGAGAGAGAGATGATACGCAACCATGAGGAGGAAACTCAGTGTCATCAGAGGATTGAAGCGGGGCAGAGCGAAATGATGATGCTGATGCGTCAGATGCAAAGGGATCAACACGATTATGCATATTGGAATGATCAAAGCATTGCAAACCTCACGGAGGAAATGCATTGTTTGATATACCGTATTGAAGGCTTACATGAGTATGTGTATCATGTTGGGATAGTTCCGCCTAGAGACGGAGATGAAGGACGAAGGGGAGGTAGAGCACGTATCCGAGGCCGAGCGCGAGGAAGAGGAAAAGAGGATTGAGTATTTACGATTTCTACCACACAAAGTCGCATTGAGGACAACGCAAAGTTTAAGTGTGGGGGAGGAAGCTTGCTGCTTTTCTTTGTATTTTCAATAGATTTAAATTTCTAGTATTTATTTCTAGTATTTCTAGTTATTACCCTAAAAAAAATATTTTACCTTTCCGTCATTTCTATCCATGTACTTTAAGTTCAATATATGCGAGTATTTTTCCGTTTGTCGAATTCTTCATCTACTTGAACCATAAATTCTTTTTATATGCATAGCCTGACACGCTCGAAAAGTACAAGGATACACAATTTAATGATATGTTAGAAACTGAAGCACTATTAAACAAAATTGCTTTAGTTTTGACACTCTTGAACCCTGAATTATGCAAGATCAATTTGAGTATCTATTATCCCAAATCTATAACCTCTATCTTTAAAGTAGCTTCGAGCAGTTTATTCAGCAGTCGGCACCGTCTTAAACACAAACTACGTGGAAAGTTGATGAATATAAGTGAATGATCCTGAAAAATTTTCAATAAAAAAATTAAAAGATTACACCAACTTAGCTAGGTGACCCTCACCCGGTCATTTAACCCAAAGGATGTGTATCTCGCGGATTACAATAAAGAAGCCTATTGCCGGTTGGTTCAAAAGTATCTGGTATTGAACTTGGTAGGGTGAATTACGGTTCGATCCCCCGCAGCTTATAATTGGTAAAAGAAGTGGGTGCCAAAAAAATGTGCCAGAGCCCCGTGTTAATAGGGATCAGAATCACTAACCGGTTACTCTACTATGCGCGTGTGAAGATAAAGGGCTTAATGTGATTGCGCTCGAATGAAAACAGGTAAAATTTAGCGAAAGGATCTAGATGAGCTATAATAGAATGATTCAGATTGGTTTGCATAAGTTGGAGTTGTCTAGTGTCACCACTGTGTCTCTGGTGTTCATATTAAACTTCTATATCTCTAGCAAAGTTTCACTGCGGCCGCGTACGGATCGAGATGATTGTCATGCATATGTAAAACCTTTTTCTATGATTTTTTACTTGAGGGCAAGCAAAGTTTAAGTGTAGGGGAGTTTGATAACAGGAAAACGTATCGTATATATAGCTTAATTTACATGCATTATTTTCCTATTTTATTTCGATTATATTATTTTATTTCGTATTATGCCGGTATTTCTGTTTTGTTTCAGGTATTTAATAAATCAAGGCTTGCAAAAGAAAATAATAAAAACATGAGCCAAAATAAAGAGAAAAATATTAAAAAGGGGTGCTTAATTGATGGGGGGCGCAAACAAGAAGAAACAGGCCCACTGACCAAGCAGCCCAGGAAGGAGGATGCACGTCACCAAGTGGCCCACGACGAGTGGCAACCACCAGGCCACGCCGGTCGTCACCTTCCCCCTCCTGCCGAATGGCATGCCCCATTAATTATAGTGTGTGACGTGAGTCACACACTCACGCCCAGAAGAGAACGTCGTCTATCCTATATTTTCTCCGCCTATTTTTCCTTCGTAAAGCAAACACTAAGACGAAACAATTCAAGATTCAAGAACCAAATCCAACCTAAATGCCACTTTATAAATACTGAGCAAGATTTGAAGAACAGGGGAAGAAGCTTTTAACCTACTGCCGTCAAATTTACTTTCTCTGCAATTTAATTTCCAACTCTGTTTGTTTCTTCCCAACCAATTCTCTGCAATAGATTTCCACACCAGAAATACTATTGCATTTCAATTTTCCTTTCAGCTTCAGAATTCGTTTTTAGTTTTAGGAGTAGATTTTGTTTCAGCAATTTGTTTATGTTCCGGATTCAAGATTTGGTACTACCAGACTATACTTTCAGTTCTGCAATTTAATTCAAGTTTTTATTTTCAGTATTAATTATTGTTTATTATTTATGTTGTATTGTCAATTTATGTCTGGAATATTATTTACCCGCTATATCTGTTCTAATCCGTTAATTAAAATAATGTCCGACTAAATATTTATTACCGGTATGTAAGGTCATATAACTGAGGGAATCTAGTAATGCTTTCGACGTAATATATTAATGAAAATTTATTTATCTGGTTACAATTTCTAATACTTAATTTAACCGTTTTGTAACGAGAGTTAAAAACGATAGAAGTTATCATCAATAAAAATGGGTGTTTGAGATTTTAACTGGATAATGGGAATTAAGCATTAACCTTAAATACAGCGAGAGCGCTTTAAGGTTAATTAGTTTTCATTTGTTTTCAAAAAATATTTTAAACTTTAATTGATACAGCGAGAGCGCTCACTTAGGTTTAATAATAAGATCATAATCAATAAACACGAGAGTGTGAGAGGAAGGTTTTTAAACTAACGATTTCTACAAAAAAGTACTTTATATTACAATTCGCGTTGATAGTTTACTAGATCCCCGACGTCCGACCATTACATACCGGCATAATTCTCTCTTGATTTAATTTAATTCTATTTCCCTATTTCCCCCGTCTGATCCTAATTAATCAAATATTAGCCTTAGATTTACGTAGTAACGATTAAATACATTAGGTCGATTCTTAGTCCTATGGGTTTGATAATCTTTAAAGCTACGCGATAGACTGTGCACTTGCAGTCATAATCACAGACATACCCACTATTGTCGCGACCATCCGTTACCCACAAATCTTCCTGTGGAGGAGGGTGACAACACTGATGATGAGTACGATTTCTGTATGCAGTCACCACCCCACTTTACACCATCACACACTACACCCTTTCTTTCCAACCCACCTGCAAGTACCGCTCCTGGCTTCTATATCACTAAGGATATGTGGAGAGAGCACATTGCCCGAGAGGAGAGACGGGATGCCCTCCTTTTGTCCATGCAGCTGCAGATTACCAATATAATAGCCTTTATGCAAGCTTCTCACACAAAATGTTGCTTCATTGTGTACCATCATAGAGACACAACTTTCCTTCCAGACTCAGCAGCACCAACAGCAATCCGGTTTTGCAAGACACTTCGCTTTGATGGAGGCCTCTCAAGGCACCCTGATAGAGTCGGTCGACTTGAGATCTCCCAGGGTAGGCGTCGTAGCAGGAGTCATCGTTTCGATCTTCCCACTCAGGACGGCGAGGGTGCCAGTGGTCCACACTAGCGTCTTCCAGGTTACTCCTTCCTGCTCTTTTATTGGAACATTATAGACAATGTCTGGTATAAGTGTGGGAGGAGATTTTTATCGCTTTCTTTTTATTGCTTTCTTTATTTAGTACTTTAGTTTTTTTCTTTGTTTTGTTTGTTGTTTAGTTCCCAATAAATACATGTGCTTAGTGAGTCTTTTGGCGTAGTGTACCTTTATTTTCCCCACCTTTTAGCCTTACAAAAAAAAATTGTGAAAGAATACAGTGTTTATCTTGGGTACTCTTTTTGAAAAATCGATATCGTTTTAGCATCATAGCCTTGTAAATATTAAACTTAATTCCATTTCACATTATGCTATGACCTTAAGAATTATACAAAATAGGTCCTTAAGTAGTTTATCCTTGCAGTTGGCTCTGACCTAAGCATGCTCTAAGTGTAGGATCGATGAATATAAGTGAATGATCTCTTTTTTCCTTAAATATTAAAAATGTATGATTGCGACCCTGAGCTAGGTGACTATCACACGGCCATTTAGTTCAAATTGTTGTAAGCATTCAGAGAAAGAAAAACAAAAAGAAAATAAAATAATAAGAGACATACCCGTTGTAGTTGGTTAAGAGGTATCTGGTGCTGGACTCAGTAGGGAGGATTACAGTCCAATACCCCACAACTGTAATCAGGTAAATAAAAGGGGTTACACCAATTCTTGTATCAGAGCCCCATTGCTTAAGATCAGAGTCACTAACCAGTCACTATACCATGAGTATGTACAGATAACGGGCTTAATGTGATTGCACCATAATGAAAAAGGACCTCACCAAAAGAAGAAGTCTTAGAATAGTAGGATAATAAGGATTGATTTACATAAGTATGAGGTTTATGTCCGCGTTTTCACAGAAAGTATCATTACGATATCCTTGGTTCAGATAGTTAGTACCTGTCAGCACACCCTTACTTGAACTTAGAAGCTCTTTTAGTTATAAATCTTGTAAACAATGTCTTTTTTCATTTACTTTTGAGTTTTTGCTTGAGGACAAGCAAAGGTTTAAGTGTGGGAGAATTTAATCATATTGAATCGTGCTACATAATTGACTCGATTTGCACATGTTTTTCACAATTTTTTAGGTTATTTTCCTGTGTTATGTCTGTTCTTGGCTCGTTTTGCATGTATTGTCCCTTTTATTCACTCTTATGAAGAAAACAAGTGAAAAGGCCAGAAAAAAGGGATTTCCAGTCAATTTACACACATGGCGTCCAGCTCAGCGCCCGCTGTAGGGAGCGCGGTGACGTGTCACATTTTGTCCAAAGGGGTAACTACCACGACCGCCGACCCCCTCCCTCTGTGGGCGCGGCCTTTGCAAATTGTTTCCCGCTCATAAGGAGTTAAGGGGCACTCCTGTCTTTACGCAGCCTTAAGAAACTCTATAAATAGTTATCGTTTTCATTTTTTCATTTCATCCAACTTTGTCTACAACACTAAGTCTATACCTACTTCTGTAAAAAGCAATAATTCGACATATCAGAGGATTATTCTACCATAGTATGATTAGGTTGGAGCATTTTATTTCCTTGTCATTTACTTCATGCACTCTACTTTCCGCTTGTACCAGATTTAAAGACTTCATGCACTCTACTTTCCGCTTGTACCAGATTTAAAGACTTCATGCACTCTAATTTATATATCTTGCCTTTACTTTCTGTTTATTTACCGCACTTATTTATCTCGCATTGTTTTATATTACTTTATTTCCCACACTTGCTTTTAATTACCATGTATACAGGCTTTTATATGCTTACTTTTATTTCCATATCTGACTTAAGTTTTAAAGGTTAGAATGTAAGGATCGTTATCATGATAGTGTTCCAAATATCGTATTGGTAGAAATACTATTGGGGATGTTTTAACTTTTAATTCAAGTTTGCTATACTTAAATGTTTATGGGTAAGATCGAAAGCCATCCATACTTAAGATTGAACTTGATTAGTTTTTAACCGAACAAAAAGGGCAAAAGCTGTTTGTTTAGTTAATTAGGAATCCTTGACACATTTTTAGAAAACGATTTTGAAACTATTTTTGGATGCGCTTATAGGTTTGAAATCAGATTCTTGGCCTAAAAGCTAAGAATCTCTTTAAGTTAATCTTTCTAAGTTAAAATCACTTTTCCACTAAGATAAGTAACTAATTTCTTAATAATAGGTTTACTAGTTTAAGGTTTGAGGCACCTTTTATAAGTGACAATAAAAGGATAGGATTAAAGAGTAAACTCGGTTCTAAGTACGCGAAAGCGACAAGTTCTCGTCAAGTTGTTCCTTTCTATAAGTAGAAAATATTTCCCCATAAGTAGTTCTACCAACATACAACTAGAACACTGTCTGATTTATGTGAATTACATTCGAACCTATTGCTTTTATCTGCTATTTACTTTATCCCTTTATTTTCTTACACTGCACACATCTCAAACTATTTTGATCCACCTTAGATAAGCACCTTAGCAATAGAGTTTATAGATTGACAATTGGTCTCTGTGGTTCGATAATCTTGTATATTACTTTGATAGGCTGTGCACTTGCAGTTTATTTTAGACTCTATATACAGACCCATCAAGAGTCAACAGGTAGTGGCTTATGCGTCAAGGCAACTTAAAGTTCATGAAAGGAATTATCCGACTCATGATTTAGAGTTGAAAGTTGTGGTCTTTGTGTTGAAGTTGTGGAGAAATTATCTGTATGGTTCGAGATTTGAAGTATTTAGTAATCACAAGAGTCTGAAGCATCTCTTTAATCATAATGAGCTTAATATGAGGCAAAAAAGGTGGTTAGAATTTCTTAAAGATTATGATTTTAGGCTGAATTACCATTCGGGTAAGGCGAACGTAGTTGCTGATGCATTGAGTAGGAAGTCCTTACATATGTCTATGCTAATGGTGCGAGAATTGGATTTGATTGAACAATTCGAGACTTGAGTTTGGCATGTGAAGGTACTCTTAATAGTGTTAAATTGGGTATGCTGAAGCTGATAAGTGGTATTCTTGAGGAGATTAGAGCGGGTCAGAAAGCTAATATTGATTTAGTTGATAGGTTGACTTTGATTAACCAAGGTAAATGAGAAGATTTCCAAATTGACGAGAATGGTATAATGAGGTTTGGTGATCGATTTTGTGTTCCTGATGTTGCTGAGCTTAGGAAGAGTATTCTTGAAGAAGGACACCGTAGTGGATTTAGTATTCATCCTGGTGCTACCATGATGTATCATGATTTGAAAAAGTTGTTTTGGTGGCCTAGAATGAAGAAGGAAATTGTTGAGTTTGTTTATTCTTGTTTGACTTGTTAGAAGTCAAAGATTGAACATCAGAAGCCGTATGGAGTTATGCAACCGTAGTTTATTCTGGAGTGGAAGTGGGACAACATATCGATGGATTTTGTTTCTGGTTTGCCAATGATAGTTAAGAATTGTGAATTTATTTGGGTTATTATGGACAGATTGACGAAGTCTGCTCATTTTATATCGATGAGAATGGACTATGCGATAGATAAGTTAGCTCAATTATATATTGAGAAGATAGTTAGTCTACATGGTATTCCTTTGAGTATTGTGTCCGATAGAGATCCAAGGTTTACATCTAAATTCTGGGAAAGTTTGAAGAAAGCTTTGGGTACTAAGTTGAGATTAAGTTCTGCTTATCATCCGCAGATTGATGGTCAGACGGAGAGGACAATTTAGCCGTTGGAAGATCTGTTGCGTGCTTGTGTGTTAGAGAAAGGTGGTGCTTGGGATAGTTATTTACCTTTGGTTGAGTTTACCTACAACAATAGTTTTCATTCAAGTATTGGTATGGCTCCGTTTGAGGCTTTTTATGGTAGGAGGTGTAGGACGCCATTATGCTGGTATGAATCTGGTGAGAGTGATGTGGTTGGACAGGAAATTGTTCAACAAACTACAGAGAAGATCAAGATGATTCAAGAGAAGATGAAAGCTTCTCAGAGTCGCCAGAAGAGCTACCATGATAAGAGGCGGAGAAATTTTGAGTTTCAAGAGGGAGATCATGTGTTTCTAAGAGTTACTCCTTTGACTGATGTTGGTCGAGCGCTGAAGTCAAAGAAATTGACGCCGCGTTTCATTGGTCCATTTCAAATTACGGAAAGAGTGGGAGAAGTAGCTTACTGTATTGCTTTACCGCCGATGCTTGCGAATTTGCACGACGTATTTCATGTGTCTTGGTTGAGGAAATACATTGCGGATCCTTCTCATGTGATCCAAGTGGATGATGTACAGGTGAAATACTACCTGGCAGTTGAAGCATTTCTTGTGAGGATTGAAGATCGAAAGTTGAAACAATTGCGTGGTAAGGAGATAGCATTGGTCAGAGTAGCTTGAGGAGGACCAGCAGGTGGAAATGTTACCTGAGAGCTGGAGAGTCAGATAAAGGACTCCTATCCTGAACTTTTCACTTGAGGTACGTTTTTTAGGACGGAAACTCTTTTAGTGGGGGAGAGTTGTAACACCCCATAATTTCATTATTTAATTTAATTGGAATTTAAATTATTTATTTGGAATTAATTAGAATTTTGGTGAACTGATTGGAGAAATCATGAAAATAATAGTATTGGGCCAGTGTCGTGTTTAGTAAAGGGAAGGTGGCAATTATCAAGCCTTTTACTAAAGTTGAATGTTATTTTCATAAAATAAGGAATCTGATAAAAGAAGGAAAATATAAGCCAAAAGGAGAAGAAGAGAAACCTAGAGAAGGTGAAAGTGTAAAAGGAAGAAGAGAAGAGCATTCAAGAGAAATTGACTAAGGTAAGGGGTAAAAATCCTTTTAACCTATATTATCAGTTTAATAATGATAAGATTGATTTTTGTATATCGCTTGTCTCAATTGAATATTTTAGGTTTTTAGATTTTGAAAGTTTAAAACATTTAAGTGATTTTGGTGAAATTGAATGATGTGAGAATATGGTTGATGTTAAATGACCTATAAATGCGTTAGAATTGTGTTAGAACATGTAAAGTGGTGCTATTTTGGTATTATAAATGTTTTGGTGCGATTGGGTTAAAATTCGGAGAAGAGGAATGCCAAAATCGCACAGCATTTTTCTGTTTCTGGTGCGGAGCGCCGGACGAGTGGATCGATTCGACGGGCGAGTGTGCGCCTACATGTCTCCGCTTGGCGAGTGTAGCGGGCGAGGGGGTGGCAAGCTACTGCCACAGAGCGTCGGACGAGCTGGTTGGTGCGCAAGGCGAATATGCCCAATCTTGCAAAATTGTGATTTTCGTATCTTTTAAACTGTGGGTCCGTTTTAAGCGTCATTTTGAGCATTGTAAAGCTAATAAAATATTTTATACAATAAAATGATGAGACGGGCTGTAGCTCGACTTTATTTTAAAAATCTCGTTTTAAATTATTATGGTGAGCTATACATTGTGTGTATAGATTGATAAATGTGACGATGTGGTGATATGGTGATAATATGATTGTGATATTGATGTGATATTGAGTGTGATTATGTAAGATTTGATTATTGAATGGTTGAATCGGTTAGGTGGGTTAATCCCATGATGATTGGTACCACATGCATAGAGTCGTTGCATTGCATATGTGATGTTATAACATAATTGGAAGATTTCCAGTGTGATTTCATGGTGATGTGGTTGATTGTATTTTGTGTTGTTGGTGAATATATTCTGAAAATCTAAATCTATTGCAGTTGGGTGAATAATATGCTTATGACATTTTGTCATTATGAAATTAGAATATAATTTAATTGTGATATGTCTCACCCTTATTGTTGATCATATTTCATATTAAGGAGTAGCGGCATTTGTGCTTGGTGAGGATAGCTTATAAGCTAGTCCATTAGTTTTCGCCTCGGTGTCATGCTCTGATCTTGTAACACTGGGGAACGCTTGATTTAGAGTTGATTATTATACTCTCAATTTATTGCTTTTTCGGATTATGTTAATTGGTTTGTGAATCGGTGATTTGATGTTGTTGATTGAGGATTATGTTAGTCTGTTTTTAAATTCATTTCCGCTGTGTTGAACATAATTTACTGAAAAATGTTATTTCGTTTCTCGTAAAAGCATGACCATCGATTTGATATTTTATTATTTTGAAATTGTGACATCCTTATACATGTTTACTCTAAATTTTATATTATATTCCGTGGGGCGTGGACATCCTTGGTTCATTATTTTGATAAATTATTTAGTGTCCATTAGTTTAGTATTTATCTAAAACTTTTTTCATCATATGTTTACAAAAACATATACTAAAAAAATATGACATATATATATATATATATATATATATATATATGACTTAGAAGTGTATTAAAAAATTATTTTGATTATATTTAATTGTTGAAATATAATTTTCTTTCTATTTTGTAAATATTTATTCATAAACCAAACGTATGGGATGGAATTGGAAATCACGGGGATTAACATTATTGTCAGAACACAAAAAAATGGAAGGAAATTTTTTAATAATTTAAAAGATTTCTTAAAAATATACAATATAAGGTTAAAGGATTCGAACGTGAGATTTTGAGAAGAGTATATTCTTATTATCCAAACATTTTACCGTTAAACCACACACGCACACTACTTAAATGTCTATTAAAACCGGTCAAATCACGATGTCCAAAAGCACGTTATTAAAACCGGTCAAAAATCGCTGTGTCCAAGAGCACGTTATATCTTTATAAAAAAAAAGAGCACGTTATATCATTAATCTATATTTTACGGTCAGCAACACTTCACTCTTAAAACTAAAAACAGTTATAACTGCATTGTAACAGTCATGCTCACCTTTTACATGAATTCTCAATTCTAATGCAAAACATAGAGAATTGTTTAATAAACAAACTATTTAGTTTAAATATAATAAAATTATTTTTTGAGATGCGATACATGTGATTAAAATTATCTTTTTATAATTATGTTTAAAAAAAATTATACTTTTATAATAAATATTTAATTTAATAAAATATTATGTTATATAAAATTAGTTTGCTATTCAATCTTCTAAAAAGTAAAAGCCACATTTATCAAAATAAAAAAAAAATTAATTGAGTTCCGTAATACTAAAGACTTTTTAAACTTCTTTTTTATACACATAAACTCTCTTATTTATACACCACAGATAAACATGACACCCTTTCTATAATTAAAGATCACTTACACTTTATGTCAAAATAACTATGAGAAATTATAACTGCATTGCATTGTGATAGTCGTTTAAACCTTATATCTATTCTCTATCCTAATATGATATATATAGAATATTGTTTAATAAACAAATTAATTAGTCTAGATTTAATAAAATTAAAAAAGAAAATATTGTTATTTTAAATATCATATAAATAATATTGTATACACGTGATTAAAATTATCTTTGTATGATAAATATTTAATTTAATGAAATATTATATATACAATTATTTTGCTATACAGTCTTTTAAAAAACTAAAAGTCATGTTTATCAAAATAAGAAAACATTTTAATTGTGTTTAGGAATAGTTAAAGACTTTTTAAAACAAAACAAATCTATAAGCACATTCCATTAAGACCGCGTCAAGCATTGAAATACACATGAACTCTCTTTTTTTCATACCACACAGAAACACGACACCATTTATATAATTAACAGTCGCCTACACTTTACGTCAGAAAAACTAAGAACAATTATAACTGAATTGTGACAGTCGTCTCAACCTTACATCTATTCTCTATTTTAATACGAAATATAAAGTGTTGTTTAATAAACACACTAATTATTTAAATTTAATAAAATTCGAAAAGAAAATATTTTTATTTGAGATTCCATAATATATATAATATTGTATACATGTGATTAAAGTTATCTTTTTATTATAAATATTTAATTTAATAAAATATCATATTATATAAAATTATTTTGTGATACATTCTTTAAAAAATAAAATAAGGTTTATAAAACAACATTTTAATTGTGTTTTAGAATAGTTAAAGACTTTTTAAAACGAGATAAATATCTAGACACAAATTCATTAAGACAACGTCAAGCATTAGCATATATGTAATCTCTCTTTTTTCCACACCACACAGAAACATGACATCCTTTATATAATTAACAATCGTATACACTTTACATCAAACAAACTATGGCATTTATAACTGCATTGTGACAGTCGTTTCAACTTTATATATATTCTCTATTCAAATATGAAATATAAAATATTGTTTAATAAACAAACTAATTAGTCTAAATTTTATAAAATTAGAAAAAAATATTTTATTTGAGATTTCATGTATATAATATTGTACACATGTGATTAAAATTATCTTTTTATAATAAATATTTAATTTAATAAAATATTACATTATATAAAATTATTTTGCTATACAATCTTTAAAAATAAAATACACATTTATCAAAATAAGAAAATATTTTAATTATGTTCCATTGAAGACTTTTTAAAACGAGACAAATCTCTAAACACGATCCATTAAGACCACATCTAATATTGAGATATATGTGAACTCTCTTTTTCTACACCATACAAAAACATGACACCTTTTTCAATCACGTACACTTTACGTCAGAAAATTTATGGGCAACTATAAATGTATTGTGATAGTTGTTTCAATATTACATTCATTATCTATTATAATATAAAATATAGAGAATTGTTTAATAAACAAACTAATTAGTCTAAATTTTAATAAATATTTTTAAATTAAATATTTAATTTAATAAATTATTTTATTATATAGAATATTTTGCTAGACAGTCTTCTAAAAAAATCACATTCATAAAAACAAGAAAACATTTTCATCGTGTTCCAGAATAGTTAAATACTTTTTAAAACAAGACAAATATCTAACTACAATTCATTAAAACCACATCAAACATTGACATACACGTGAATTCTATTTTTCTACACCACACAAAAACATGACACCCTTTTCACAATCAACTATTACATACATTTTACGTCAGAAAAATTATGAATGATTATAAATGCGTTTTGACAGTTGTTTCAACATTATGTCCATTGTCTATTCTAATACGAAATAAAGAGTATTGTTTAATAAACAAACTAATTAGTCTAAATTTAATAAAATTAGAAAAGAAAATACTTTTAATATATATATATATATAAATATATATATATATATATATATATATATATATATATATATATATATCAATAAATTATATTTTAAATATAAATATTTAATTTAATAAAATATTTAGTTATATAAAATTATTTTGCTATAGAGTCTTCTAATAAAAAAGTCACATTTATCAATATAAGAAAAACACCTTTTAAAACGAGAAAAATTTCTTAACACAATCCATTAAGACCACGTCAAACATTGACATACACTTGAACCCTCTTTTTTCTACATCACATAAAAACACGACACGCTCTTCGTAATCAACTATACGTACATTGTACAACAGAAAAATTATGGATAATTATAAATATATTGTGACACTTGTTTTAACATTACATCTATTATCTATTCTAATACGAAACATAGAGTATTGTCTAATAACAATCTATTTAGTCTAAATTTATTATAATTAAAAAAGAAAATTATATATATATATATATATATATATATATATATATATATATATATATATATATATATATATATATATATAGAATTTAGTTTAATAAAATATTTTATTATATAAAACTATTTGGTTATACAGTCATTTAAAAAAAAAATAAAAAGTCACATTTATCAAAATAAAAAAAACTTTTTTATTGTGTTATAGAATAATTAAATACTTTTTAAAATAAGTCAAATCTCTAAACACAATTTAATAAGATGAATCAAGCATTGGAGTACACATGAACGGCCTTTTTCTACACCACACCAAAAACAATACCCTTCTCGCAATCAACGATCACGTACACTTTACGTTAAAAAATTTATGGCCAATTATAAATGCATTGTGACAGTTGTTTCAACATTACATCCATTATCAATTCTAATACGAAATAAACAAACTATTTAGTCTGATTTAGTTTTAATAATAATATTTTTATTATATATATATAGTATTGTATTGTATACATGTGACTAAAATTATATTGTTAAAATAAATATTTAATAAAATACTCTAATATATAAAATTATTTTGCTTTACAATCTTCTAAAAAATATAAGTTACATTTATCAAAATAAGAAAATATTTTAACTGTGTTCCGGAATAGTTACACTTTTAAAAACGACACAAATCTCTAAACTCAATCCATTAAGTCCACTTCAAACATTGACATACACGTGAACTCTTTATTACAACATCACACAAAAACATGACACTCATTTCGTAATCAACAATCACGTACACTTTAGGTCAAAAGAATTATGGACAATTATAAATACATTGTGACAGCTGTTTCAACATTACATTCATTATCTATTCTTATACAAAATATATACTATTCTTATACAAAATATATACTATTCATTACATCTAGATTATATTTTGTGAATCTTAAGTTAACATTCCTCATTCGAATTTTTAAACTTCTTTTTTTGTGTTTATAATACATTATTCATCTTAAGATTTGATTTACCCGTGCGGAGGCACGAGTCTTCTACTAGTTTAATTTAGGGGTGGGCAAATGGAGACCACCCGAATTTACTCGACCGAACCGAAAGTGGTTTTAAGCCACATGTCGATTTAATTCGAATTCCGGTTTTTCTCGGTCTGTTGATATGGGTTTTAATGGGTAAGAACAGTCGGTTTCGGTTTTAATTATTACATCCGTCGGAATCCGAACCCGACCGGATATATTATTAATTGTCTATTATTATTAGTAATTAGTTCAGTTTATATTAGGCCCATCCAGACATTTGACCCAAGTTATAGCCCAATTTCAAAATCTTTCCTATACAAAATACAACTTCATTCTCTCACATCTTCATTCGTGTGTTTCCTCTGAGCTTCTAGGGTTTTCGCCGCCGCTCTTAAACATCAAGCCTCCGCTGAACTTCAAGCCACTGTTTGTTTTTCATTCTCTTCTTATAGCTTTATGTAAGCTCTCTCTCCCCCCCCCCCCCCCCCCCCCCTCTCTCTCTCTCCATCTCTATAATTTCATCTTTCTTTGTTATCAGACTCGATGAGTTACGCATTCTATTTCTGATAATAATGTTGTTTTTATACGATGTTTCCTTCTTAACAAAACACAAACGTTTTTAATGGTGGACATACCCTCAAGAATGTTTACAATGGTGTTGTAACCAACAGGTACTAAACTTGGAAGTTTTCATTAATGTTACATTTTTATACATTTGATTCATAAAATAAATAAGGAATAGGCATTTTATGCATTTACTTTCATAATTTTTCCACTGATAATTTGGTACTGAAAATTCAAAAGACCATGTTTTTCCTTTGTTAGGTTTAACAAAAGAATGGATATTGATACTTTAATGAATTAGAATATTAGTCCGTACTGTTTTAACTTAGTTTTAAATATCTCTAGCTAATGTTTTGAATATTATTTGTCTTCTCAGATTTTTATTTTGGTTCAAGGATTCTTCCACTCGATATGAGATTTCTGAAGATGCTTTAGAAGGTATTCTTTCTATCTTTCTTAAGTGTAATTCTTTAATTTGTTTTGTAATATTTTGCTAATCATATTTTAATATGTATTATAGGATTTACTGAAATTTCAGCTGGAAGCGGAGCCCCATCATACTCAGTCACAGCCTTCTGCTGTGCTTGAAGGTTAATAACTTGTTGGTTCCTAATCATAACAACTTGCTGAATACTGACTTGCTGAACTGAAAGTAATTAAGGTTAACAACTTGTATTTATTTGCTAAATACTATCTTGCTGTATTTATTTGCAGCAACTACTTGCTGAATTTTGGGAGTCCAATGTCTAGTTATTTTGAAGCAATGAATAACGCAACCAACCACTTTGAAATCAAGAAGCTTTTGATCCAAGACACTTGCTTTTGAGAGAGTTGTCAAAGAACTAAATATCAAGAGTAAGTTTAAATTTTTCAAAAATTTTCTTTTATTTCTTCTGTTAAATTTTGCTTTTTTGCTAAGTTTTTATTTAAAACTATTGAGTTAAAACTGAAATTTTCTTTGCTAAATCCACTTGAGTTAAAACTTTTAAATATCCAAACTGAAATTTTCCTTGCTATATCCAAGTTTCCCCATTAGGTATATCATGGCTACTTGAATTAGAAGTCAAAATGTTTCGTTCTTTGGTAGTCAGTTGAAATGTATTTTGCACTCTTTTGTTTGATAACCACTCTTCCTTATACCAGTATTTTTTTTCCATTTTGTGCAGTAATATGTTGTTTGGTTGATGGTCAAGTTCTTGCATTGAATCCCAATAGATCCAGAATTTGGAAGGTATGAAGTATGAACCTTCTTATATTTACAATTTGTTCCCTTGTTGAAATGATTATAATTTGCAATATGTCAATAAAATTTGTAATATAATTAAAATTTGTTCCCTTGTAGCATTTGCTTTTACAATATTTTGTTTTAATTAAGATCTTATTAGAGGTGTTAACCCTATTATTTTTGTTTTAACAGCTACGCCTGAGTTTTAACAGCTACGCTTTGGTAACATTATTAATTTTCTTTTAACTTCACTAAAGGTTGATTTCAATGTCTTGTCAAAATGTGTAGCTGCAATGAAAAAATGGAGTAAGTTTTGGAGAAAGTCCATGTGTTTTTAATTTTCTAATAAGTTTTGTTATGTTTGTTTTTGTGTGCAGGTAGGGAGTTATTGTTGCAGTAACCTTATTTTTGTTGTCTAATAAACTACTAGTGTTAAGAATAATTGTAAATTTGTATTGGTTTTGGTTTTATATATTTTATTAAATTTGTAATTTATGTAGGTAAAGATTTAGTTTTCAATTTCATTGAAAATATTCTATGTTTATTTATCCATAGAAGGATGAACTTAAATGGCTAAAAATAGTCCCATTAAGTAAATAATTAACACTTTTTATACATATAATTAATAGTTTTTTTTTTAAAAAAAATCAGCTAATTTGCCATTTTTAAAATTAAAAAAAAAAATTATATTGGGTTGTAAGTGGGCTTGAAATTTGAGTGGCCCGTTTGTTAATAAGAATTTAAAAAGTAGAAAAAAAAACTAATGAATTTATTATTTAGGCTGAATTTCGTACTGGCCTAATTAATCCGAAATAAATCGGTCTAGTTATTCGAACCCGTTTTAATCCAAACCCAAAAAAATCGATAGCTAATTTGGTCGGAATTGAGCCTGAAAATATCATCCAAGAGTTGGACTGGATTCAGATTTTAGACCCAAAATCAATTTGGCCCGAACCGATGTCCACCCCTAATATTTTAATTGATTAAGAGAGCATACATAAATCAGAAATGATATTTGTACACCTTCAAGTCTTAATATATATAAATCCAAGGTTGTCATGATGGCAACCCTAGCCACATGTCACCTTGGTAGCATCTCTAAACAGAATTAGCCACATGTCACCTTGGTGTAACTCTAAACAAAAATTCTAATTTTGATTTTTATTAATTTAATCCTATATTAAAGATAAATAAATATAATAAATATAATAATAATATAACATTCAGCCACAAATATTAATAATAATTATACAAATAATATATAATATATAGTAATTAATTAATAATAATAAAAGAAAATAATAATAATAATAATGTAATCTACTATCTACCCAATACTAAGAAATTGCCCAAACTGTCCATTTTACCCTTCCCTCATAATTTCTTTACCCATACAAAATGTTATTCATGTAATTAACAAAATGAAAAACACAACATACCAAATGTTGTGTTCTCATTGGTAAGTTTTCCTACTCCCCACGTTGGTTTCTCTTTCTTCTTTCTTTGCTAACAAAACCTTTCTCTTTTCTCTCTTCTATTTTCTCCCTTCTATCTCCTTATCCCTCATTCTCTCTTGCAGAAACCCTAGATCGTTGTCTTCCCTCTTCTTCCTCATCACTTTCATTTTCTCTTTCTTCCATCTCTTTCACTCTCTTTCTCATTCCTTTCACCACACTTCTCTCTCCAAGTTTTTTTTCTTCTGATTTTCTCTCTCTTTTTTTATCAAACTCTAGCACCGCCACCATACCACTCTCTTCTTAACAACAACAACTTTACCATAAAACCATCACCACTCTCCTCTCATCTCAAACCTAAACTTCAATCTGCAACTCTTCCACGCGCCTCTCTCACTTCACGGTTAGAATCCCTTTTCTCTCTAACCTAATCTTCATTTTTTAATAACCTAAATTAAATTACCATTAATTTTCTTCAATTTGGTTGATTAGGTTACCGGTGGAGTTGGGTAGCTTGGAATCAATTGAAGGATAGAAAAACACTTAGAAAGGGGGTTTGAATAAGTGTAGCTTTAAAACTTGTAAGATAAAAAACTATTTGCACAATGATTTTTATCATGGTTCGTTGTTAACTAAACTACTCCAGTCCACCCCCTTGGAGTGATTTACCTTACGTGAGGATTTAATCCACTAATCACACTTGATTACAATGGTTTTCCACTTAGAAACACTCTAAGTCTTCTAGAGTATCCTGATCACAACCTGATCACTCTAGGAACAAACTGCTTAGACAACTTCTAAGACTTGCTAGAGTATACTGATCAACAACCTGATCACTCTAGAACTTACAACTTAATGTAAACAAATTCTTTTAAGAGTTACAATGCTTCTTATAGAGCTATTATCACAACTGTGATTTTCTCTTAAGTTTAAGCTTAAATCTCACTAAGATATTACAACAGCAATGTAGTGAGCTTGATGATGAAGTTTGAGAGCTTTTGATTTGAACAGCGTTTCTGCAAGTTGGTTCAGAGTTTGTAATACGTTAACCTTTGCTTCTCATCAGAACTTCATATTTATAGGCACTTGAGAAGATGACCGTTGGGAGAATTTAATGCTTTGCGTAATCCGTAGATCATTGCATTTAATGTTTCACTCTTTTGTCAACTACCTCGAGCCTTGTTTCCGCTGTGTCTACTGACGTTGCCTTTAATAGCTTCTAACGTTCCTTTTGTCAGTCAGCGTAGCCTGCCAGTCTAGTATTTGCTTCTGATCTGACGTTTGTGTAAACAACGTTTGAATATCATCAGAGTCAAACAGCTAGGTGCAGAGCATCTTCTTGTCTTCTGACCTTGAAGTGCTTCTGAGCGTGATACCATGAGAACTTCAGTGCTTCTGCTTCTGATCTCAAGTTCTTCTGATGCTTCCATAGACCCATGTTCTGATTCTGCTTGACCATCTTCTGATGTCTTGCCAGACCACGTTCTGATGTTGCATGCTGAACCTTCTGAGTCAGTGCTTCTTGCGCTGATTTTGTGCATACTCTTTGTATAATTCCTGAAACGGAAATTGCATAGTATTAGAGTACCACATTATCTCATACAAAATTCATATCCTTGTTATCATCAAAACTAAGAATATTGATCAGAACAAATCTTGTTCTAACAATCTCCCCCTTTTTGATGATGACAAAAACATTCATAAATGATATGAATTTGCGATCAGAAAATACAGACGGCTAAGGACAATTACACAGCTATAGCATAAGCATATAGACAATGTGTGAATATGTCTCCCCCTGAGATTAACAATCTCCCCCTGAAATAAATACTAGAAGAATTTTATAAATAAAAGACTTCGCAGAGTATTTCAGTTGAGACGTTCACATATGCTTAGATCTTCAGAACATTCGCAGCTTCTGATTCTTGCTTCCATAGGACAGCTTCAGAACTTGAATTTCCTAGATCTTCAGAATATTCATAGCTTCTGATTCTTGCTTCCAATTGACAGCTTCAGAGCTTGAATTTCTTCTTGAGTCATTGCATGCTAGATTGTATCAGAACATTGTTGAATGTACCAGAGCATCATCAGAGCATCTCTACATCCTGAAATGTTACAGAACAACTAAACGACAATAGTCAGCATGAATGAATCAGATCATAGAATGTGTTTCAGAATTTTATACTATGTATCAGAACACACACATAAAATGTTTCAAAGCATATTTTGTAACTAAAAACATGCATCAGGACATATAAGGAATAAGAATGAAAAAAATTATTCTATCATCAGAATATCAGAACATTCTTCCTTCTTGCTTCAGGTCTTGAAGCTTTATAGCACTCAGCTTGCTTCAATTTCCAAGAGCTTGATTCTTTATAGAATTGATTTTCCTCATCTCTTTGCTTCTCATGTTGAGCTTTAAAGAGGATCTTCAATTCCTGCAAGACAACACTCAAAACCATAGAACTTTGCAAGTTCTGTTAGAAATGTGGAGCCTTTCTCCCAACAACTGATAAAATAAATCAGATCATTTATCACATTTTCTCCCCCTTTTTGTCATAACATCAAAAACATAAAAGATTCAGATGAAAAACACGACAAACACATAGAAGAAAAGGATAATTTTCATTAAGCACGGAGAAAAGGTTCAGAAGTACAAGAGGAAGGGCAAGGGAAGATGCAAAGAAAAACAGATGCAGCACATCAAAAGAAAACAGTCTAAGACTCAATTTAAGATGACCCTAGCTTCGACATGATCTTGGCCAGCATATCATGAATCCCGCTATTGCTCTCATTCTGCCTTTCCATGAAAGCACGAAACTCAGCGTTGATTGATCTCTGCTCATCCTGGTTCTTCTGAATAACTTCCAAAGTCCTTGCAAGACGGGAAGGTTCATCAGAAGAAGCTTCACAACTTCTATCCACAGGAATAGCATTGTGGTCCGCAGCTTCCATAGTCAGATCATTTGCAGGATTTTCCTCAACAGGAATTGTTTCAGCAACATGATCAGCATCTGCTTCTTGCATAGAAGCATCTCCATACTCTGCAGCAGGAACCTCAGAATCTCCATTCTCAAGTGCCTGAAGAATGGCAGCAAGATTCCTAGGAGCAGAAGGACCTTCAACTTCTGGTGGGTCAACAACTTCTGGAATGACCAAGCTTGGGTCTTCCTCAGAAGGATTTTACCTCAGAAAGTCAAAGAGCGTCCTGAAGTCTCCAAGCAGAACAGGATATTGAGGTCTCCAGACCACAATTTCCCTGCAAGGGTTAGCTTCCATTGCAGCAGCAATTCTTGCTTCTTCCAGCTCATCCACAAATCTCTTCTCCTTAACAGCAACCCTGTTTCTGAGGGGATGATAGTAGATACCATTATCACCCTCCAGAAGGTAACCAGCATAACCAGGGGCAACAGCCACTAGTCTCTTCTGTACTCCCATAGCTCCTACTTGAAAATCCTGGCGAAAGCTTCTCCAGAGGTTTCTCGTAGAAACATCATCAAGACCATTGAGGAAAGCATCTCTCAAGAGGTCCAGCCTGCTAATCACTTCATGTCTGAACAGTTCCAGGTAGATATGGGGTTCAGGTTCAGGTGGGTTGAAGGTGAATTTGTAGTCAGGGTAGATAAGGCAGTAGGGGTTGGATTTTCTGGTAGGTAGGGGATGGGATAGAGAAGGTGGAGGTGTGGTGGTTGAGGAAGATGGGATATCTGTGGGAATGATTGAGGATGAAGGGATATCTGTGATTGGAGTAGGTGAAGAAGGAATAATTATAATGGGTGTTGATGAGGATGGCTTGTCAGAAGGAGTTGGAGGAAGAATATTTAGTGGTGTAGGGTTTAAGACAAGAGTAGAAAGAGAAAGTGAGAGAGGATTTGGTATAGTGAAGGTATTTTGTGGTTCAGAAGGAGGTGGTTGGGTAGAAGATTGAGGTACAGAAGGAGGTGTAAAAACATGCCTGGAGACAATTGCAGAAGGAGCATTTGCAGATCTGGGAGTACGAAAGGAATGGAGCAAGTCTTCAGAGGAGCGTATCTGTGCTTGTTGTATACCAGTTGAGAGGAAGACATTTCTTATGCTGGGTTTGATGTGCTTGAAGAAGGATTCATGATGATGTTGCTTGGTTTCAGATCACAAACTAGGGTTTGAAAAAACGAATGCAGAGAAAGAGATGCACAGATGGAGAGAGAGTGAAAAAGATGAAATGAAGATGAAGCAGGTTATTTAAACGGTTTGAAAAAGAAAATAAAAAAAAGTAAAAAGAAAACTGTTTAAAAAAATGACATCAATATGCATTTAATGAGAAATGACGTTAGGAGAGATAAAGTGACAAAATGAAATGATTTGCATAGTTACCTAGGGCGGCGTCTTCTCAACTGCATGCATGCTTATCCAAAAATAGTGAACACGTGTTCATTTTCTGGAAAGACTGGTGACAGCTGTTTTGCTTTAAAAGAGCTTCTGAATCAACTTAGATAATGAAACGTTAGTAATAACATAACCAGAACTTCTAATTGATTAGTATCAGAACTTCTTATAGCTGCCTAGTCCTAACACATTTCAGAAGGTATTCATACAAAGATCTTCTCATCTTCTCATTCTGGGCATAAGTCCATACTGATATTCTTCAGAATGTACTTAAACCTATCTTCAGCAAGGGGTTTTGTAAAGATATCAGCCCATTGATGGTCTGTGTCCACAAAGTTCAAAGAAAGAACACCCTTCTGAACATAGTCCCTCATAAAATGATGTTTAATCTCAATATGTTTAGCTTTGGAATGTAAGATAGGATTCTTAGATAAACATATAGCAGAAGTATTATCACAAAAAATAGGAATGTTACTCTCATATATCTGTGTTAGCTGAAGATTTCGTTTTGAAGTATTTATCCTTCGAAGAGGTAGAAAATCGAAGGAAAGATGGTTACTGATGGCCATCCCTTAAAAATAAAAGGATGACTACTGATGGTCATGCTTCGAGAATAAATATTTCTAAGTTCACTATGAAGATAATGAATACTGAAAGCTAGTGAAAAGTATGTGTCTTCGGGGACTTAGACGAATTTGTAAATATATTCAAGTATTACTACTTAGCGTGTTTTTCGTAGTGTTTTTAATACACTGCCACGCGTCGAAGACGGACTCAGGCGGGAAGATTTGAAATTCGAAGACGGTTTCGTAACTGTCCAGTAACAGATGGCATCGCTGGAAGTCCTTATGAGAAACGTGGCAGCAGATTAGTGAAGGATAGAAAAACACTTAGAAAGGGGGGGATTGAATAAGTGTTTCTTTAAATCTTGGACGATAAAAATAAATTGCACAATTATTTTTATCCTGGTTCGCTGTTAACGAAGCTACTCCAGTCCACCCCCGCAGAGATGATTTACCTCAACTGAGGATTTAATCCACTAATCGCACGGATTACAATGGTTCTCCACTTAGCCGCAACTAAGTCTTCCAGAGTCTTCTGATCACAACCTGATCACTCCAGGAACAACTGCTTAGTTCACTCCTAAGACTTTTCTAGAGTCTACTGATCAACACGATCACTCTAGGCTTAGTTCACTCCTAAGACTTTCTGCTCAGCCAACTGCCAAGACTTCCTGCTCAGCCAACTGCCAAGACTTCCTGCTCAGCCAACTGCCAAGACTTCCTGCTCAGCCAACTGCCAAGACTTCCTAGAGTATACTGATCAACTGATCACTCTAGTTCCTTACAACTTAATGTAATCTATTCAAGAGTTTACAAATGCTTCTTAAAAGCGATAATCACAACTGTGATATTTCTCTTACAATTTAAGCTTAATCTCACTAAGATATTACAACAGCAATGTAGTGAGCTTTGATGAAGATGAAGATTCTGAGTTTAGATTTGAACAGCGTTTCAGCAAGTTTGATATGAGTTGTTTTGGTGCAGAATCGTTAACCTTGCTTCTCATCAGAACTTCATATTTATAGGCGTTGAGAAGATGACCGTTGAATGCATTTAATGCTTTGCGTGTTCCGTACAGCTTTGCATTTAATGTTATACGCTTTTGTCAACTACCTCGAGCCTTGTTCACGCTGTGTCTACTGACGTAGCCTTTAGTAGCTTTAACGTTCCTTTTGTCAGTCAGCGTAGTCTGCCACGTGTACTTCCTTCTGATCTGATGTTTGTGAATATGACGTTTGAATATCATCAGAGTCAAACAGCTTGGTGCATAGCATCTTCTGATCTTCTGACCTTGAAGTGCTTCTGAGCGTGATACCATCTTCTGATCTTCAGTGCTTCTGATCTCATGTTCTTCTGATGCTTCCATAGACCCATGTTCTGATTCTGCTTCGACCATCTTCTGATGTCTTGCCAGACCATGTTCTGATGTTGCATGCTGAACCATTTGAGACACATCTTCTGAGCGCTGAATTATGCGTACTCTTTATATATTTCCTGAAAGGGAAATTGCATTGGATTAGAGTACCATATTATCTTAAGCAAAATTCATATTATTGTTATCATCAAAACTAAGATAATTGATAAGAACAAATCTTGTTCTAACAATCTCCCCCTTTTTGATGATGACAAAAACATATATAAATGATATGAATTTGCAATCAGAAAGAGTAGACGGCAAAAGACAAATTACACAGCTATAGCATAAGCATATGAATATGTCTCCCCCTGAGATTAACAATCTCCCCCTGAGATAAATAATCTCCCCCTGAAATAAATACTCGAAGAACTTTGATAAAAGACTTCCCTGATTATTTCGGTAGAGACGATCATATAAGCTTCTGCCTTCAGAGAATTCATAGCTTCTGACTTCTGCTTCCATTGGACAGCTTCAGAACTTGAATTTCTTTAGATCCTCAGAACATTCACAGCTTCTGACTTCTGCTTCCATTCAGGACAGCTTCAGATCTTGAATTTCTTTGATCTTCAGAACATTCACAGCTTCTAACTTCTGCTTCCATTCAGGACAGCTTCAGAACTTGAATTTCTGGATCTTTTAGAACATTCACATCTTCTGATTTCTGCTTCCCTCGGATAGCTTCAGAACTTTGAATGTCTACCAATCATCACTTCATGCTAGATTTGTATCAGAACATTGTTGAATGTACCAGAGCATCATCTGAGCATCTCTACATCCTGAAATGTTACAGAACAAAAACTAAACGACAAAAGTCAGCATGAACGAGTTAGAACATAAAATGTATATTCAAATACATGATATGTATCAGAGCCAAATATATCAGAGCATTTAGGCTAAAAACATGTATCAGAGCAAATAATGTATCAGAGCCATAACATTATATGTATCAGGGCAAATAGAATTTTGTCATAACAGGATAGACAATGATATTCAAATTCTATTATCAGTGCTTCTGATTCATTCTTCTTTCTTGCTTCTGATCTCTGAAGCTTGACAGCACTCAGCTTGCTTCTGAAGATTCACTTCACTTCTTTGTACCTGCAAAACACTTAAACCATGTAGAACTTGCAGTTCTTGTTAGTGAATGTGTGGGAGCCTTTACCCAGCAACTGATAGATTTAATCAAATCATTTATCATTTATCTTTCTCCCCCTTTTTGTCATAACATCAAAAAGAATATTTAAAAAGATTCAGATGTATAAAACGACAAAAGAAAACATTTACTGGAATGTAAAACACAAGGAAACTTTTTCATTGATAATCAAAAGATATTACAAAAAGGTTCCTATGTTTAACAAGATGAAAAACATTCCTAGCAAATACAAAACAAGCAGAAGCAGCAAGGAAAAGAAAACTACAAAGTAGAATTTCCAAAGAGGAAATGACTACAAAAAATAAAAAAAACAACATTCGGTCAAGAAACTCAACATAGAAGTTGAGTATATCTTCCCACAACTCAAGAAAGTCTTCTGTCTTTGGATGAAAGTTGATAACAACATCAAAGAAGGATCTGACTTGAGAGGTATTAGAAGAGCCATCCCGAGATGCACAGAGATCTGTCGCCTTTGAGTCATGGAGCTTCAACAGACTAAGGGTGAATCGCTAGGTTTTGAGAGAAGAAATGAAAAACAAGAGAGAGAGAGAGAGAGAGAAAAGAAAAAAAAAATTTAAGAGGAAAACAAAGAGATAGGAAACCGAAAACCATTTTGAAGAGTATTTAAAGGAAAATAAAATGAAACGAATGATGAAAAGCATTTAATGTTACGTGACGTGAGGAGAGATAATAAAGACGAATGAGGTGACTAGCACAGTTACCTATGGTCGGCGTCCCTTCAACTGCACGCGCGCTTATCCATGAATAGTAACGACAGGTTTACCATCCCGAGATAAAGCGTAACAGCTGTTTTGCTTTAAAAGAGGTTCTGAATCAACTTAGACAATGAAACGTTAGTAATAACCGAATCATAATTTCTAAAAGAATTCAATCAGAACTTCGGATTAAAAAAAAAATGTTCCACATTCATTTCAGAAGATACTCATACATGAGAACTTCTCATCTTCTCATCCTGGGCATAAATCCATACTGATGTTCTTCAGAATGAACTTAAACCTATCTTCAGCTAGGGGTTTTGTAAAGATATCAGCCCATTGATGGTCTGTATCAACAAAGTTTAAAGAAATAACACCCTTCTGAACATAGTCCCTTATGAAATGATGTTTTATCTCAATATGCTTAGCTTTTGAATGAAGAATAGGATTCTTAGATAAACATATAGCAGAAGTATTATCACAGAATATAGGAATGTTACTCTCAAATATCTGATAATCTTCTAACTGACTTTTCATCCAGAGCATCTGTGTACTACAACCAGCAGCTGCGACATATTCTGCTTCTGTGGTTGATAGAGCAATGGTTGCTTGCTTCTTGCTGTACCAGGAGATTAAGTGACTTCCAAGAAATTGGCAACTTCCTGAAGTACTTTTTCTTTCAATTCTGTCTCCAGCATAATCAGCATCGCAGAATCCTACTAAGTTGTATTCTTTAGATTTTCTGTAAACTAAACCAACATTAGTAGTACCTTTCAGATACCTTAGAATCCTCTTAACAGCAGTTAAATGAGATTCTCTAGGATCTGATTGGAATCTAGCACACAAACAAACACTGAACAGAATGTCAGGTCTAGAAGCAGTCAGATATAGAAGAGATCCAATCATACCTCTGTATAACTTCTGATCTACCTTCTTACTTACCTCATCCTTACCTAGGATGCATGTTGGATGCATAGGAGTTTTGGCTTCTTTGCAGTCCAGAAGATTAAACTTCTTCAGTAGTTCCTTCACATACTTGGTTTGGTGAACATATGTTCCTTCTGATGTTTGATTTATTTGTATTCCAAGGAAATACTTGAGTTCTCCCATCATGCTCATTTCAAACTCAGCCTGCATAGACTTAGCAAACTCCTTTCCAAGTGTAGCATTAGATGTTCCAAAAATAATATCATCCACATATATTTGACAAATTAAAATATCCTTTTCAAAGGTTTTACAGAAGAGAGTAGTGTCCACTTTTCCTCTAGTGAAACCATTATCTAGAAGGAAAGAACTTAAGCGTTCGTACCAAGCTCTGGGAGCCTGTTTCAATCCATACAATGATTTCTTAAGTTTAAAAACATGATTAGGAGACATAGAGTCTTCAAAACCAGGAGGTTGATGGACATAAACTTCTTCATCTATATAACCATTTAAGAAGGCACTCTTAACATCCATCTGATAGAGAGTGATGTTATGTTGAGTGGCAAAAGAAATTAATAGACGAATAGATTCTAACCTGGCCACTGGTGCAAAGGTTTCTGTGTAGTCAATCCCTTCTTGCTGACTATAACCCTGAGCCACCAGTCTGGCTTTGTTCCTTACCACTTCGCCTTTCTCACTGAGCTTGTTTCTGAAGACCCATTTTGTACCGATTATATTGAATCCATCTGGTCTAGGAACAAGATCCCAAACATCATTCCTTGTAAACTGATTTAGTTCTTCTTGCATAGCAATTATCCAGTCTGGATCTTCTAGAGCATGATCAACAGAAGTTGGCTCGATCAAAGATACAAGACCTAATTGACAGTCTGCATTGTTTCTAAGGAATGCTCTAGTTCTGATTGGATCATCCTTCTTTCCAAGAATGACATCTTCTGAATGACCAGTGATGAGTCTGGATGATCTTCTGACAGATGGTTCTTCAGAAATACTTAGATCCTCCAGAGAAGCTGATACTTGATCTTCAGATTCTTTGCTTCTGAGAAGCTCTGCTTCTGATGCGTTGCTTCTTGGCTCAACAACTTCTGAGATGTCAATATCATAACCTGCAAAATTATCAACCTGCTTTGGTTTTTCAGAACCAAGCTTATCATCAAACCTGATATTGATTGATTCTTCAACAACCAATGTTTCAGTATTGTATACTCTGTAGCCTTTTGAGCGTTCAGAATATCCAAGAAGGAAACACTTTTGAGCTTTGGAATCAAACTTACCAAGATGATCTTTAGTGTTCAGAATAAAGCATACACATCCAAAAGGATGGAAATATGAAATGTTGGGCTTTTTATTCTTCCACAATTCATAGGGAGTCTTATTTAGAATAGGTCTGATAGAGATTCTATTCTGAATATAGCATGCAGTGTTTATTGCTTCTGCCCAAAAATGCTTAGCCATATTGGTTTCATTGATCATGGTTCTGGCCATTTCTTGAAGAGTCCTATTCTTTCGTTCTACAACCCCATTTTGCTGTGGAGTTCTAGGACAAGAGAAATCATGGGCAATACCATTTTCTTTGAAGAATTCTTCAAAGGATCTGTTCTCAAATTCACCACCATGATCACTTCTGACCTTTATGATTTTACACTCTTTTTCAGATTGAATCTGAATGCAGAAATCAAAGAACACTGAATGAGTCTCATCCTTGTGTTTCAAGAATTTTACCCATGTCCAGCGGCTATAATCATCTACGATGACTAATCCATATTTCTTTCCTCTGACAGATGCTGTTTTGACTGGTCCAAACAGATCAATGTGCAAGAGTTCTAATGGCCTTGAGGTAGAAACAACATTCTTAGACTTGAATGCAGGTTTGGAGAACTTGCCCTTCTGACATGCTTCACAAAGAGCATCTGATTGGAATTTCAGATTAGGGAGTCCTCTGACAAGATTCAGTTTGTTAATTTGAGAGATCTTTCTCAAACTAGCATGACCTAATCTCCTGTGCCAGACCCACTGCTCTTCAGAAACAGACATAAGACAAGTCACCTTCTGACTCATAAGATCTTGCAGATCTGTCTTATAAATGTTGTTCTTCCTCTTGCCTGTAAATAGGATTGAGCCATCCTTCTGATTTACAGCCTTGCAAGACTCTTGATTAAAGATTATATCATAACCATTGTCACTTAATTGACTGATAGATAAAAGGTTATGTGTTAATCCTTCTACAAGAAGTACATTAGAGATGGAAGGAGAGTTACCAGATTTTATAGTTCCAGAGCCAATTATCTTGCCCTTCTGATCTCCTCCGAACTTGATTTCTCCTCCAGACTTAAGTACCAGGTCTTGGAACATAGACCTTCTTCCTGTCATGTGTCGCGAGCATCCAGAATCCAGGTACCATGACATGTTGTGCTTTGTCCTTCTTGCAGCCAAGGATATCTGCAATAGGAATAATCTTATCCTTAGGTACCCACATTTTCTTGGGTCCTTTCTTGTTAGATTTTCTCAAGTTCTGTTTGAACTTGGATTTAACATTGTAAGCAATAGGAGGAACAGCATGATAATTCTTAATGTGAGTTTCATGATATTTCCTAGGTTGTGTCACATGCTTCTTAGTGTGTGTAATGTGAAAACTTTGTGCATGTGAAGTGTGCCTAATATCATGTGAGTGGCCATACTTGAACTGATCATACAATGGCTTGTATGTAATTTTCATTTCATTAACAGGTTCAAGTTTGTATGGGGTTTCACCCTCATATCCTATGCCTACTCTTTTGTTTCCAGACACAGCATATATCATAGAAGCTAGCTGACTTCTGCCAATACTTCTAGATAAGAACTTCCTGAAACTTAAATCATATTCTTTCAGAATATGGTTCAGACTAGGAGTGGATTTTTCTGAATTAGAAGGAGATCCAACATTATTGGATAGTTTTAAAAGTTTTTCTTTTAATTCAGAATTCTCCAATTCAAGCCTCTTTGTTTCAAATTCAAATTGCTTTTTCAGCTTTTTGTATTTGAGACTGATCTGAGACTTGAGTTCCAGAAGTTCAGTTAGACCGGAAACTAACTCATCTCTAGTAAGTTCAGAAAATACCTCTTCAGAATCTGATTCTGATGTAGATTCTGATCCGTCATCTTCTGTCGCCATCAGCGCACAGTTGGCCTGCTCATCTTCTGAATCATCTTCTGACTCATCCCAGGTTGCCATAAGACCTTTCTTCTTATGAAACTTTTTCTTGGGACTTTCCTTCTGAAGATTTGGACATTCATTCTTGTAGTGTCCAGGCTCATTGCATTCATAGCACATGACCTTCTTCTTGTCAAATCTTCTTTCATCAGAAGATTCTCCACGTTCAAATTTCCTTGAGCTTCTGAAGCCTCTGAACTTCCTTTGCTTGGTCTTCCAGAGTTGATTTAGCCTTCTGGAAATCATGGACAGTTCATCTTCTTCTTCAGATTCTGATTCTTCAGGATCTTCTTCTCTAGCCTGAAAAGCGTTAGTGCATTTCTTGATATTGGATTTTAATGCAATAGACTTACCTTTCTTTTGAGGCTCATTTGCGTCCAGCTCAATCTCATGGCTCCTCAAGGCACTGATAAGCTCTTCCAGAGAAACTTCATTCAGATTCTTCGCAATCTTGAATGCAGTCACCATCGGACCCCATCTTCTGGGTAAGCTTCTGATGATCTTCTTTACATGATCAGCCTTGGTGTATCCTTTGTCAAGAACTCTCACTCCAGCAGTCAGAGTTTGAAATCTCGAAAACATCTTTTCAATGTCTTCATCATCCTCCATCTTGAAGGCTTCATACTTCTGGATTAAGGCAAGAGCTTTTGTCTCCTTGACTTGAGCATTTCCTTCATGAGTCATTTTCAAGGACTCATATATGTCATAGGCCGTTTCCCTGTTAGATATCTTCTCATACTCAGCATGAGAGATAGCATTCAGCAAAACAGTTCTACATTTATGATGATTCCTGAAAAGCTTCTTTTGATCATCATTCATTTCTTGCCTTGACAGCTTTACGCCTCTGGCATTTACAGGATGTTTGTAACCATCCATCAGAAGATCCCATAGATCACCATCTAGACCCAGAAAGTAACTTTCCAGTTTATCTTTCCAGTATTCAAAGTTTTCACCATCAAATACCGGCGGTCTAGTATAACCATTGTTACCGTTGTATTGCTCAGCAGAGCCAGATGTAGATGCAGGTGTAGGTATAGTCCTTTCACTTTCATCAACCATCTTTTAAATGAAGCGTTTTTCTCTTCCTGAATCTTTTCTAAACACGGTTAAGTGCTTGCACCTTAGAACCGGCGCTCTGATGCCAATTGAAGGATAGAAAAACACTTAGAAAGGGGGGGATTGAATAAGTGTTTCTTTAAATCTTGGACGATAAAAATAAATTGCACAATTATTTTTATCCTGGTTCGCTGTTAACGAAGCTACTCCAGTCCACCCCCGCAGAGATGATTTACCTCAACTGAGGATTTAATCCACTAATCGCACGGATTACAATGGTTCTCCACTTAGCCGCAACTAAGTCTTCCAGAGTCTTCTGATCACAACCTGATCACTCCAGGAACAACTGCTTAGTTCACTCCTAAGACTTTTCTAGAGTCTACTGATCAACACGATCACTCTAGGCTTAGTTCACTCCTAAGACTTTCTGCTCAGCCAACTGCCAAGACTTCCTGCTCAGCCAACTGCCAAGACTTCCTGCTCAGCCAACTGCCAAGACTTCCTGCTCAGCCAACTGCCAAGACTTCCTAGAGTATACTGATCAACTGATCACTCTAGTTCCTTACAACTTAATGTAATCTATTCAAGAGTTTACAAATGCTTCTTAAAAGCGATAATCACAACTGTGATATTTCTCTTACAATTTAAGCTTAATCTCACTAAGATATTACAACAGCAATGTAGTGAGCTTTGATGAAGATGAAGATTCTGAGTTTAGATTTGAACAGCGTTTCAGCAAGTTTGATATGAGTTGTTTTGGTGCAGAATCGTTAACCTTGCTTCTCATCAGAACTTCATATTTATAGGCGTTGAGAAGATGACCGTTGAATGCATTTAATGCTTTGCGTGTTCCGTACAGCTTTGCATTTAATGTTATACGCTTTTGTCAACTACCTCGAGCCTTGTTCACGCCGTGTCTACTGACGTAGCCTTTAGTAGCTTTAACGTTCCTTTTGTCAGTCAGCGTAGTCTGCCACGTGTACTTCCTTCTGATCTGATGTTTGTGAATATGACGTTTGAATATCATCAGAGTCAAACAGCTTGGTGCATAGCATCTTCTGATCTTCTGACCTTGAAGTGCTTCTGAGCGTGATACCATCTTCTGATCTTCAGTGCTTCTGATCTCATGTTCTTCTGATGCTTCCATAGACCCATGTTCTGATTCTGCTTCGACCATCTTCTGATGTCTTGCCAGACCATGTTCTGATGTTGCATGCTGAACCATTTGAGACACATCTTCTGAGCGCTGAATTATGCGTACTCTTTATATATTTCCTGAAAGGGAAATTGCATTGGATTAGAGTACCATATTATCTTAAGCAAAATTCATATTATTGTTATCATCAAAACTAAGATAATTGATAAGAACAAATCTTGTTCTAACAATTAGTATAGGACCGTTAAGGTCGAAACTAGTATAAATAGGAGTCTTAATATTAGGATTCTGTGTGTTCATTTTGTACAAATCACTCACATATTTACTCAAGTATCAAGCGTTAAGAGAAAGATTTCGCTGAGAAAATGTACGTATGACACCACCATTTTAATACATGTGTATTATCCTTTGCTTTTAAATATCTTTCAGAATTACTGCATTTCGTTTATTTCTTGTCATTTACATTTCTGTATCTTTACTTTAACGTCATTTACTTTCGAATTACTTTCATGCTATTTACTTTCAAAGTCTTTTACATTTCTGCAGTTTAAGATTCTTTACGTTTCAATTGTCCTTTTAATTTTCTATGTTATGTCACTTATTTTTTCGTTGAAGTCACATTTATATGTAACAAAGTGATTGTCAAGACTATTTGTTCTGTTAATCGAACAACGCCTATTGAAGAAGACAAATAATGAATATGATTCGAATAAACATTGATGACAATCTTCTTGACTATGTGTCCTAGGATCAATCTAGTCGATCCTGCAAGTAACCAAATCTTATTTATTATAGTTTGGAAGACTAGCGGTTGTTTACCGGAAATCACCGTAAACAAATTGGCACGCCCAGTGGGACAGTGTCAAGCAGATTGTTTTAATCAATTGCTTTATTTTTGTCTAGACAATATCAAGATCTTGTATGAACCTTAGGAACGGTAAATTAAAGAACAGTGCACAACCGATTCCCAAACGAAGGTACAACAGGAAAATGGTCGTTACAGCCAGTGCAGGGGGTAATCAAGATCCCCCACAAGGTTCAGGATCAGGAGCGGCAAATTCGACTTCTACTCAAGAAACACGAGGTGCAATGGGTCCAAATGGATCGAGACCTGCAGATAATTCCCAGACTATGCCTGAAAATAATACAGGACCCTCAGGGGCTATTCCAGTTTCAGTGTCGACAACCGCACCCTCATCCACAAGCGCAGAGGACGTATTGTTTGCCTCGACAAATGCTGCAAACAATTTGTTTGGTCAAGGCGCGAATTCTGCTTTCGAATGGAGACCAAATAATCCATACGGAATGCCATACCAATATGGAACAGGCGTACGAGGGGCAGGACCTATATATGCCCCAACTAACAATGCGACATTTTCACCAAATGTTAGTTCAGTGGGTCGAAGTGCACATAACACTGGTTTCTCTACCCAGATGC